>NC_053025.1:190718913-191018913 GCF_003073215.2 Triticum urartu
CCATGCTAGATATATCATAGGCGGTTCCCAAATAGAAAATAAAGTTTATTCCTTTTTCCACCATTCTTTCACATTCCACGGCTAGCCGTATCCACGGGTACCGTCCATACCATCACTTTCCAAGGAATTTATTATTTTAGAACATAAAGTAAATTTCTTTTTTTTTCATTTCGGGACTGGGCATCCCTATTACCGCCGCACTCTCGTGCAATGACAAGTGAATAAACACTCATCTTGAGAATAACACATCTAGCATGGAAAATATTAGCCACCCCGTGCCGCTTCATGAGGGTTACGAGCACACAAAAAGGAAATTTATTTTAAAAATTAGAGATGACACATACAAATTTGCTTAGAACGGCATGGAAACACCGCATATAGGTAGGTATGGTGGACTCATATGGCAAAACTGGGTTAAAGGACTCTGGATGCACAACTAGTATTTCTACTTAGTATAAGTGAAGTCTAGCAAATACATTGAGAAGCATCCAACCAAGAAACGAAAAATCACATAAGCGAGAATTAAGCATAACTAACACTGAATAATGCACCACAAGTAGGATGTAATTTCATTGCATACCTATTGAATTCCGTGCTTGCATAGGGAATCACAAACCTTAACACCAATATTCTTACTAAAGCATAATTACTCACCAACATGACTCACATATCACTATCATCATATCGCAAAACTATTACAAAGAATCAAGTTTATTTTGTCCAATGATCTTCATAAAAGTTTTTATTATATCCTTCTTTAATATCTATCACTTTGGGACTATTTTCATATGTTTCTTTTGAGAAGTCCAAACAAATCTAAGTGAAGAAAATGAGCATAAAATTTACTGTTGTGTTTGGACACCTTTTGGTACTGATATTCTGCAAAGTAAAAAAACAAGCAAAAAACAACAAATGGCACTGGGCACTATGTCAATAGGTTAGTCCCAAAAAATGATATAATTTTGCTATAGAATGATTGTAAAACATCCAAGAATGATAATATAACAGCATGGAACAATCAAAATTTATAGATACATTGGAGACCTATCACGAAGCTAGTCGTAATGGTGCACTGATTGAACTTAATTTAGTGAGAAACTTTCCGGAGCGCAACTTAATTATCCCATTTATGACAGGGAGTTATATGCTTTAGTGAGAGTTTTGCATGTGTGGGAGAATCATCATCGTCCTCGTGAATTTGCCATCCATACGAATCATGAAACGCTTAAGTACCTTAAGGTCAAACGAAATTGAATAAGCGACATGCCAACTGGAGTGAGTTCATTGAGTCGTTTCCTTATGTGATCAAGTACATCAAAGGTAAGGAAAATGTCATGGAAGACACTCTTTCCCGGAAATGCATGTTTGTAACTCAACTTGAATTGAATGCCATAGGTTTTGAGCACACAAAGACTTGTATGCTCATGATGTTTCATTTGCAATTCCTATTTGTATCCCCGAGTCTTCTCTTTGTTTGTTGCTTTTGCAAGAGGCTCGCAGCGGAGGACTTATGGGACACTTCAAACGTGACAAGACATTCACTACGCTCTCCAAGAACTACCTTTGGCCCAAGATGTTTTGCGACATCTCATGCTACACCAACCGGTGCTCTACATGTCGCAAAGCTAAGTCTAAAGTTCAATCCCATGGTCTCTATATGCCACTTCCTATTCTGTATCACCCATGGGAAGATATTAGTATGGACTTTGTGCTTGGATTGCCTAGAACTCAAAATGGAAAAGATTTGGTATTTGTTGTTGTGGACAGTTTCTCTAATATGGCGGACTTTATTCCATGTAACAAGATAGATGATGCTTCGCATGTTGCAAATCTCTTCTGTAGGGAAATCTTGCGATTGCATGGAGTGCCAAACACTATTGTGTCGGACCGCGACATCAAGTTCCTTAGCTACTTTTGGGAGACCCTACTCGCCAAGCTTAGGAATCAAGCTATACTCTTCTCATCGGCATACCATCTGCAAACCGATGGCCAAACAGAGGTCACCAACCGGACGCTATCGGCTCTCCTCCATGTGTTGATCAAGAAGAACATCAAGGAGTGGGAGGAATGGTTACCCATCATCGAGTACACCTACAATCGAGCAATACACTCAAATACCGGCAAGTCCCCATTTGAGGTCGTCTACAGATTCAATCCATTGTCCCCACTGAACATTCTACCGCTACCTCTACAAGAGCACATCAACATGGACGTGAAGATACAAGGCAAACAATCAAGCACCAAGTACAACGACTCACAACCATGATCAACATCAACAAGCAACCCATGATATTCAACATTGGAGATCTTGTGTGGTTACACCTTCGCAAGGAACGCTTCCCCAACGAGCACAAGTCCAAGCTACTACCACGCGTTGATGGCCCCTTTAAGGTGCTAGCATGCTACAACAACAATGCCTACAAGACCGACATTGCACACGACAAGTACAAACATGAGCGACATCTTCAACGCGAAGGATCTATCTCCCTTCCATGGTGATGAGGTTTTTGATCCGAGGTCGAATTTTTCCCAAGGGGGGGGGGAGATGATTCGGAGCATACTACGGTCATCCCCATGGACCTACCTATGTCTCCCCAAGTGCCAAGTGCACTGATGACATGAGCACACGCAAGAGCTCTCGAGACAGAGGTGACATCTCTCCTTAGTGACATTCCGTATGACCCACGTGAGACATTGATACTCTCCAACGTATCTATAATTTTTGATTGCTCCATGCTATTATATTATTTGTTTTGGATGTTTTATATGCATTAATATGCTGTTTTACATTATTTTTGGGACTAACTTATTAACCCAGAGCTCAATGCCAGTTTTTGTTTTTTCCTTGTTTTTGAGTTCCGCAGAAAAGGAACATCAAACTGAGTCCAAACAAAATAAAACTTTAAGATGATTTTTCTTGGACCAAGAGATACACGTAGGACTTGAGAACCAAGTCAGAAGAGTCCCGAGGCGGCGGCAAGGGTGCAGGGCACGCCCCCTGCCTTGTGGGCCCCTCGGAGCTCCTCTAACCCTATTCTTTGGCCTATAAATTCCCAAATATTCCCAAACCCTCAGAAGCATCCACAAAAATACTTTTCCGCTGCCGCAACCTTCTGTTCCCGTGAGATCCCATCTTGGGGCCTTTTTCGGCGATCTGCCGGAGGCGGAGTCAAGCACGGAGGGCATCTACATGAACCCTATTACCTTTCTGATGAAGCGTGAGTAGTTTACCTCAGACCTACGGGTCCATTGCTAGTAGCTAGATGGCTTCTTCTCTCTCTATGTTCCTCAATACCATGTTCTCCATGATGTTCTTGGAGTTCTATCCGATGTAATCTTCTTTTGTGGTGTGTTTGTCGAGATCTGATGAATTATAGATTTATGATTATATTATCTATGAATATTATTTGAATCTCCTATGAATTATTATATGCATGATTTGATATATTTGTATTTCTCTTTGAATTATCGGTTTGGTTTGGCCAACTAGATTGGTATTTCCTGCAATGGGAGAGGTGCTTAGTTTTTGGTTCAATCTTGCGTGATTTCACCCAGCGACAAAGTAGGGGTAGCAAGACACCTATTGTATTTTTTCCATCAAGGATAAAAAGATGGGGTTTACTTCATATTGCTAGAGTTTATCCCTCTACATCATGTCATCTTACTTAAGGCATTACTCCGTTATTTATGAACTTAATACTCTAGATGCATGCTGGATAGCGGTCGATGTGTGGAGTAATAGTAGTAGATGCAGGCATGAGTCGGTCTACTTGACACGGACGTGATGGCTATATGCATAATCATTGCCTTGGATATCTCATAACTTTGCGCTTTTCTATCAATTGCTCGACAGTAATTTGTTCACCCACCGTATTATTTGCCTTCAAGAGAGAAGCCTCTAGTGAAACCTATGGCCCCCGGATCTATTTTCCATCATATATTTTCATATCTATAAACCAAAAAAAACCCAAAAATACCTTGCTGCAATTTATTTACTTTTATTTACTTTATGTTTTAGTAATCTTTTATACCTACCTCTATCAGATCTCACCATTGCAACTAACCGTGAAGGGATTGACAACCCCTTTATTGCATTGAGTGCAAGTGTTTGATTGTTTATGCAGGTACATAGATTGGAGACTTGCTTGTACCTCCTACTAGATTGATACCTTGGTTCTCTAACTAAGGGAAATACTTATCTGAAATGGCTACTACTACCTCAATCTAAAATGGCTACTACTACCTCAATCTAAAATGCTATGTGTGCTTAGGTACCAAAAACACTCACTCAAAAACTCTTGTGATAACGGACAAGTACCCAACTGCAAGGACAACGAGACTCAAGAAGGAAGACAATCAATATGCTACAAGACCCAGACATCCAACCCCTAGCCCGGACATCCGACCCCTGATGACTATAATGAAGGCAGTAGGACAATGACTACGAAGCTACAAGACCAGGACATCCGGCCCAATGCCCGGAAATCTAGCCCACTCTATCTAAAAGCGTTTGGAAACGACCGAAGCCGACCCAGACATGCGGCCCCGATGCCGGACATCCGTCTCTTGTCTTCTCATAGTAAACGGGTCGATGGCCCATGTACCCCTTCAACTCTTCCCAACTTCTACTAGCACTATATAGACCTCTCCCCTCTCCATCTAGGGTTAGCAAAGGATTAGCTCACTGATATAGAGCTTTGATCATCCACTTACCCCTACTCCTGTGGAGATCAAGGCCTCCATGTGAGAAGATCCCACAAGTGGATTCAAGACCCCTTCATGGGAAGATCCTCCTAGGATTCAAGACCTTTCTCCTCACATATTGGGATGAACTAGCTACTGTTTGTACCCTCTTGTGTTGACTTTGGATCATGTATCTCTCCGTGTGTATCTGGATTTAGCACATGTGTGATTGTGTCTTGTCTATTTGAGTGATTTCTCTCTTGTGTTCTCCGTTCCCCTCAAAATAGTGAAAGATCGACACCATTAGGGTTCCACCCTACATCATCTCTGTTGGTTTGGGGATTTATGGAAAGTTATGGCGTTGTAATTAGGTTAAACAGAGATGCGTGGGACCCACAAGCTCAGGTGGCGCCCCCCTAGGGGCGCGCCATCTGACCTTGTGGATCTCTCGTAAATTTTTGGGCCTCCTCCCGAATGTTCTAGGGTCCCTTCTGGTCTAGAAAAAAATCACTGTAAAGTTTCACCATGATTGGATTTCGTTTGGTACTGATGTTCTGAAAAGCCAAAAACAACAACTGACACTAGGCATTGAGTTAATAGGTTAGTCCCCAAATATGATATAAAATTGCATATAAAGTATCTAAGATTGGTAATAAAATAGCATGAAACAATAAAAAATTTATAGATATGTTGGAGACGTATCAGAAAGTCATGCGTAATAATTCTAGTTTTTAGTGCTCACAAATGAGTGAAGGTTCGCTAGCTCACAAATTTGAGGTCAGTTCAACACCAGCCATTTGCAAGGTGAGACACTGATTTCATCTTTAGTGTGTTGTGGCCTAAGAGCAGAAGACATTTTCCAATTCCTCAAATTTCTATGGGTTACAAGATTATTTTGGTATGAACTCAATTTTTGTTCATCCAATTCATGTTTACTTCCTACTTGGATTAGGAGCGAGGGTACCGTTGGTTTTGAATTTAATACCAAACTTTAGGGTTATCCCTCTGGTTGTTGGGAAACGTCGCATGGAAAATAAAAAAATTCTACGCACACGCAAGATCTATCCATGGAGATGCATAACAACAAGAAGGGAGAGTGTGTCTACGTACCCTCGTAGACCGTAAGCGGAAGCGTCTAGTAACGCGGTTGATGTAGTCAAACTTCTTCGCGATCCAACCGATCGAGTACTAAACGCACGGCACCTCCGCGTTCAGCACACGTTCAGCTTGATGACGTCCTCTGCCTTCTTGATCCAGCAAGACGGCGAGGTAGTGGATGAGTTCCGGCAGCACGACAGCGAGGTGACGGTGATGGTGAAGCTATCTCTGCAGGGCTTCGCCTAAGTACTACGAAAATATGACCGGAGGTGTACACGATGGAGGGCGGCGCCGCACACGGCTAAGACAATGTTGTAGTTGTGCTAGGTGCCCCCCTCCCACATATATATAGGAGGGGGAGGGAGGAGGAAGCCAGGAGGAACCCCAAGTGGGGCCGAATCCCACTTGGGGTCCTACCCCAAGCCGCGTCCCCTGCCATGTATAGGTGCAGGGGAAAGACAGGGGAGGGATCGAGGCCCCCCCTTTCCTTTCTCCCATGAGAAGGGAAAGGCGGGAAGGGGCTAGCCCTCCCCCTTTCCTTCCCTAGGGCTGGCCGGCTAGGGAGAGGGGCGTACCAGCCCCCTGTGGGCCGGTCTGTCCCCCTTGGCCCATTAGGCCCATACACCTACCGGGGTGTGTTCGGAACCCCTTTCGGTGACCCGATGACTACCCGGTGCACTCCGAAACTCTTCCGGTGTCCGAATACCATCGTCCTATATATCAATATTTACCTCTCGACCATTTCAATACTCCTCGTCATGTACATGATCTCATCCGGGACTCCGAACAACATTCAGACACCAAATCATATAACTCATATAACACTATATCGTCAACGAACATTAAGCGTGCGAACCCTACGGTTCAAGAACTATGTAGACATGACCAAGACACCTCTCCGATCAATAACCAATAGCGGAACCTGTATGCCCATCTTGGTTCCTACATATTCTATGAAGATCTTTATCGGTCGAACCTTATGACAACATACGTAATTCCCTTTGTCCATCGGTATGTTACTTGCCGGAGATTTGATCGTCGGCATCTTCATACATAGTTCAATCTCGTTACCGACAAGTCTCTTTACTCAATCCGTAATACATCATCATGTAAGTAACTCATTAGTCACTTTGCTTGCAAGGCTTCTTATGGTGTGTATTACCGAGAGGGCCCAGAGATGCCTCTCCGATACTTGGAGTGACAAATCCTAATCTCGGTCTATGCCAACTTAACAAACACCTTCGAAGATACCTATTGTGACGCCCGGGTAATCAAGCTACAGTAACCTCTGCTAATGATGCCACGTCACCTCGATTACTGTTGCTAATCTCGCGTTAGTTCGAAAACGGTTCGATTTCAAATTCAAAATCAAGCAAACATTAAAAGTTATCAAATATTAAAACTAAAATGTTCGGGGTGATTCAAATAATCCATATTAAATATTGGTGAAGAAACCCCACTGTTATAAAATCTTTAAATACTCTAAAGCGAATAAAACAGTAGCAAAACAATTATTGAAATGCCTTTTATAATTAATAAAATGTTAAGCTATCCTATTTAGGGACTAAACTTTATATGGTAGTGGGTTTAGTGGTAGTACTAATTTGTACTTTACAAAGCTAAAATTAAGGAGGAACAAAGTAAAACAGAAAAGAAACAAAATACATAAAAGAAAATTAAACAAAAAAACAAAAAAGGGCCTCGTGGCCAACTGGACCTCGGCCCAGCCAGTGAACCAGCTAGTCCCAGCCACCCGAATGGGCCGGCCCACCCCGTGCCCTAGCCTACTAATCCCCCCCACGACCAAAACCCTAACCTACCCCCACCCCCGCTCTCCCCACGACGCCCCCCTCCTCTCTCCCGATCTGGGTCGGGATCCAGAGGAGGCCGACGCCGCTCGACGCCGCCCCGCACCCGGAGCTCGCCGCCCCCCCACGCCAGGACGCCGCCACCTCGCCGTCCTCCTCCACTCCGTCGCGCGTCCCCGTTCCCCTCCACAACGGCCTCCCCGGCCTCCACCGACCCCCGCTGCCCCGCTCCCTACAACGCACCGTGAGCCGCCCCCTCCTCCTTTCCCCGCGGTCACCGCCGCTCACGCGCCCGCCGCCCGCGCCCGCTGCCGCTCGGCCATGCCCTTGGCCGCGGCTTCCACCCCGCGCGCGCTCCGGCCCCGCACTCACCGCTGCCGCGCCGCGCCCTGGCCGCGCGCCGCTCTTCTTGGCTGCGCCTGTCGCCCCGCCCCGACGCCCCTCGCCTGCGCCGCTCGCTCGCTGTGGCCGGCATCCACGCCTGCACACGCCCGCCTGGGCCGTCCCGTGCCACCGCAGCCCCTCCCACTCCTACCTTTTGCCTTGGTCGCGCGCGCCTGCGCTGCGCGCCCCCTTGTCGTGTTGCTCCAGCGCCCTGCCGTGGCCAGTGCCCCGCCGTGGCCAGCACCCCCTGGTAACGTGGGCGTGCGCCCAAACGGGCAGCGCCCAGTGCCCGCATCCGCACCTGTGCGCCGGCGCCCGCTAAGGCCCCCTGACCCAATGACATGTGGGGCCTAGCCCCTGGAACGTTTATAAAAAAAGATTAAAAGGAAATAATAAAAAAATATTAATTAATTAATTGGTTAATTAAATTAATTAACTTAACTAATCCTGATTAGATTAACCTAATAACTAATTAAACTATTTAACTACTGTTAATTAACATAACTAATCTGTTAACTAAACTAATTAACCTGGTTAATTAGTTAACAGGCAATGACATGTGGGTCCCACTGGACCCACCTGTCTGTTTGACTGGTCAACCGACCAGTTGACCTGCTGACATCACTCTGATGTCATGTCTGCGTCATCATTCACTGTTCTGGATAATGTTGGGTTTAAATAAATAATTAAAATCAGAAAATGATTTAAATCTTTAGAAAATCATATCTTTTAATCCGTAATTTGGATGAAAATACTTTATACATGAAAGTTGCTCAGAACGACGAGACGAATTCGAATACGCAACCCGTTCGTCCGCCACACATCCCTAGCATAGCAAACATGCAACTTTTCCTCTCCGATTCATCTGTCCAAAAACGCGAAACACCGGGGATATTTTCCCGGGTGTTTTCCCCCGTCACCGGTATCACCTCATATCGCGTTAGAACATGTTTAGCTCTGCCTATTGTCCTGATATGCACTTGCTTGCTATGTATTTACTGTTTCTCCCCCCTTCTCTTCAGTAGACCCCGTGACGATGCTGATGTCCCTATGGTCGACTACGTCACCGACGACCCCTCCTTCTTGTCTGAGCAGCCAGGCAAGCCCCCCCTTTGATCACTAGATATCTCCTACTCTTCTCTATACTGCTTGCATTAGAGTAGTGTAGCAGGTTACTGCTTTCCGTTATTCCTATCTTGATGCATAGCCTGTCCTTGCTACTACTATTGTTACCTTTACCTGCAATCCTAAATGCTTAGTATAGGATGCTAGTGTTCCATCAGTGGCCCTACACTCTTGTCCGTATGCCATGCTATACTACTGGGCCGTGATCACTTCGGGAGGTGATCATGGGCATTTACTATATACTCTACATTGATACATTACCTGTGATACTGTTCGGAGATGGGGGCTGAAGGGGCAGGTGGCTCCATCCCGGTAGAGGTGGGCCTGGGTTCCCGATGGCCCCCGATGGTTACTTTGTGGCGGAGCGACAGGGCAGGTTGAGACCACCTAGGAGAGAGGTGGGCCTGGCCCTGGTCGGCGTTCGTGGATACATAACACGCTTAACGAGATCTTGGTATTTGATCTGAGTCTGGCTACTGGCCTATACGCACTAACCATCTACGCGGGGACAGTTATGGGCACTCGACGTCGTGGTATCAGTCGAAGCCTTCGTGACGTCAGCGACTGAGCGGCGCACGCCGGATTGGACTGGAACACCTACTAGGCTAGGTCTGCTTCCGGCCGCGTTCGCAACGTGCAGGTGTGCAAAGGGCGATGGGCCCAGACCCCTGCGCCATAGGATTTAGACCAGCGTGCTGACCTCTCTGTTGTGCCTAGGTAGGGCTGCGACGTGTTGATCTTCCGAGGCCGGGCATGACCCAGGAAAGTGTGTCCGGCCAAATGGGATCGAGCGTGTTGGGTTATGTGGTGCACCCCTGCAGGGAAGTTAATCTATTCGAATAGCCGTGATCTTCGGTAACAGGACGACTTGGAGTTGTACCTTGACCTTATGACAACTAGAACCGGATACTTAATAAAACACACCCTTCCAAGTGCCAGATACAACCGGTGATCGCTCTCTCACAGGGCGATGAGGGGAGGATCATCGGTTAGGATTATGCTATGCGATGCTACTTGGAGGACTTCAGTCTACTCTCTTCTACATGCTGCAAGACGGAGGCTGCCAGAAGCGTAGTCTTCGAAAGGACTAGCTATCCCCCCCTTATCCCGGCTTTCTGCAGTTCAGTCCACATATAATAGCCTTATTCCAGTTGATACCAATGCATACATATGTAGTGTAGCTCCTTGCTTGCGAGTACTTTGGATGAGTACTCACGGTTGCTTTCTCCTTCTTTTCCCTCTATCCCTTCTACCTAGTTGTCGCAACCAGATGTTGGACCCCAGGAGCCAGACGCCACCGTCGACGACGACTCCTACTACATCGGAGGTGCCTACTACTACGTGCTGCCCGCTGACGACGACCAGGAGTAGTTTAGGAGGATCCCAGGTAGGAGGCCTACGCCTCTTTCGATCTGTATCCTAGTTTGTGCTAGCCTTCTTAAGGCAAACTTGTTTAACTTATGTCTGTACTCAGATATTGTTGCTTCCGCTGACTCGTCTATGATCGAGCTCTTGTATTCGAGCCCTCGAGGCCCCTGGCTTGTAATATGATGCTTGTATGACTTATTTTATTTGTAGAGTTGTGTTGTGATATCTTCCCGTGAGTCCCTGATCTTGATCGTACACGTTTGCGTGTATGATTAGTGTATGATTAGATCGGGGGCGTCACACCTATAGAGCATCTTTATGATCACCCATTTACGTTGTGACGTTTCATAGCACACAAGGTATTCCTTCGGTATCCGGGAGTTGCATAATCTCATAGTCAAAGGAATATGCATTTGACATTAAGAAAGCATGCAATAGCAATAAATTGAACGATCAATATGCTAAGCTAACGGATGGGTCTTGTCCATCACATCATTCTCCTAATGATGTGATCCCATTATAAAATGACAACACATGTCTATGGTTAGGAAACCTTAACCATCTTTGATCAACGACCTAGTCTGGTAGAGGCTTACTAGGGACACCGTATTTTTTTATGTATTCACACATGTATTTAAGTTTTAGATCAATAAAATTTTAGCATGAGTAATAAACCTTTATCATGAATAAGGAAATATAAAATAACAACTTTATTATTGCATCTAGGGCATATTTCCTTGAGTATCCCACTTGCACTAGAGTCAATAATCTAGATTACATTGTAATGAATCTAAAACCCATGGAGTCTTGGTGTTGATCATGTTTTGCTCGCGGAAGAGGCTCAGTAAATGGGTCTGCTACATTCAGATTCATATGTATTTTGCAAACTTCTATGTCTCCATCATTGTCCTTTTCAAGAATGGAGTTGAAGCGTCTCTTGATGTGTTTGGTTCTCTTCTGAAACCTGGATTCCTTCGCCAAGGCAATTGCTCTAGTGTTGTCAGAAAATATTTTCACTGGACCCGATGAACTAGGTATTACACCTAGATCGGATATGAACTCCTTCATCCAGACTCCTTCATGTGATGCTTCCGAAGCAGCTATGTACTCCGCTTCACACATAGATCCCACCACAACGCTCTGCTTGGAACTGCACCAACTAACAGCTCCACCATTCAATATAAAAATGTATCCGGTTTGTGACTTAGAGTCACCCAGATTAGTGTCGAAACTAGCATCGACGTAACCATTCACGACGAGCTCTTCGTCACCTCCATAAACGAGAAACATATCCTTGGTCCTTTTCAGGTCCTTTAGGATGTTCTTCACCGTTGTCCAGTGATCCACTCCTGGATTACTTTGGTACCTCCTTGCCAAACTGATGGCAAGGCACACATCAGGTCTGGTACACAGCATAGCATACATGATAGAACCTATGGCTGAGGCATAGGGAATGACTTTCATTTTCTCTCTATATTCTACAGTGGCCGGGCTTTGAGTCTATCTCAATTTCACACCTTGTAACACAGGAAAGAACCCTTTCTTTGACTGGTCCATTTTGAACTTCTTCAAAACTTTATTAAGGTATGTGCTTTGTGAAAGTCCTATTAAGCATCTTGATCTATACCTGTAGATCTTGATGCCCAATATGTAAGCAGCTTCAACAAGGTCTTTCATTGAAAAATTCTTATTCAAGTATCCTTTTATGCTATCCAGAAATTCTATATCATTTCCGATCAACAATATGTCATCCACATACAATATTAGAAATGCTACAGAGCTCCCACTAACTTTCTTGCAAATACAGGCTTCACAATAAGTCTGTATAAAACCATATGCTTTGATCACCTCATCAAAGCGTATATTCCAACTCCGAGATGATTGCATCAGTCCATAGATGGATCGCTGGAGCTTGCACACCTTGTTAGCACCTTTAGGATCGACAAAACCTTCTGGTTGCATCATATACAACTCTTCTTTAAGAAATCCATTAAGGAATGCAGTTTTGACGTCCATTTGCGAGATTTCATAATTATAAAATACGGTAATTGCTAACGTGATTCAGACTAACTTGAGCATCACTATGGGTGAAAAAGCCTCATCGTAGTCAACCCCTTGAACTTGCCGAAAACATTTCGCGAAGAGTCGAGCTTTGTAGATGGTGACATTACCATCAGCGTCTTTCTTCTTCTTGAAGATCCATTTATTCTCAATGGCTTGTTGATCATCGAGCAAGTCCACCAAAGTCCACACTCTGTTCTCATACATGGATCCTATCACAGATTTCATGGCCTCAAGCCATTTATCGGAACCTGGGCTCATCATAGCTTCTTCATAGTTCGTAGGTTTGCCATGGTCTAGTAACATGACTTCCAGGACAGGATTGCCGTACCACTCTAGTGCGGAACATGCTCTGTTCGACCTACGAGGTCCAGAAGTAACTTGATCTAAAGTTTCATGATCATCATCATTAGCTTCCTCTCCAGTTTGTGTAGGCATCACAGGAACGGATGTCTCTGATGTGCTATAGTCTAAATTGGGAGAAGGTACAATTACCTCATCAAGTTCTATTTTCCTCCCACTCACTTCTTTCGAGAGAAACTCCTTCTCTAGAAATGTTCCATTCTTGGCAACAAAGATATTGCCTTCAGATCTATGGTAGAAGGTGTACCCAATTGTTTCCTTAGGGTATCCTATGAAGACACACTTTTCCGATTTGGGTTTGAGCTTATCAGGCTGAAGCCTTTTGACATAAGTGTCTCAACCCCATGATACGTCTCCAATGTATCTATAAATTTTGATTGTTCCATGCTATTATATTATCTGTTTTGGATGTTTATGGGCTTTATTATACACTTTTATATTATTTTTGGGACTAACCTATTAACCGGAGGCCCAGCCCAAATTGTTGTTTTCTTGCCTATTTTGGTGTTTCGAAGAAAAGGATTATCAAATAGAGTCCAAACGGAATGAAACCTTTGGGAGAGTTATTTTTGGAACGGAAACAATCCAGGAGACTTGGAGTATACGTCAGGCAATGAACGAGGAAGCCACGAGGCAGGGGCATGCCCTCCACCCTCGTGGGCCCCTCGTTGCTCCACCGACGTACTTCTTCCTCCTATATATGTCCATATACCCTAAAAACATCGGGGAGGAGAATAGATTGGGAGTTCCGCCACCAGAAGCCTCCGTAGCCACCGAAAACCAATCTAGACCCATTCCGGCACCCTGCCGTAGGGGGGAATCCCTCTCCGGTGGCCATCTTCATCATCCCGGTGCTCTCCATGATGAGGAGGGAGTAGTTCTCCCTCGGGGCTGAGGGTATGTACCAGTAGCTATGTGTTTGATCTCTCTCTCTCTCTCTCTCTCTCTCTCTCTTGTTCTTGAGGTGGTACGATCTTGATGTATCGCGAGATTATCTATTATAGTTGGATCTTATGATGTTTCTCCCCCTCTCCTCTCTTGCGATGAATTGAGTTTTCCCTTTGAAGTTATCTTATCGGATAGAGTCTTTAAGGATTTGAGAACACTTGATGTATGGTTTGCACGTGCTTATCTGTGGTGACAATGGGATATCATGTGATCCAGTTGATGTATGTTTTGGTGATCAACTTGCGAGTTCCGTGACCTCGTGAACTTATGCATAGGGGTTGGCACACGTTTTCGTCTTGACTCTCCGGTAGAAACTTTGGGCCAATCCTTGAAGTACTTTGTGTTGGTTTGAATAGATGAATCTGAGATTGTGTGATGCATATCGTATAATCATACTCACGAATACTTGAGGTGACATTGGAGTATCTAGGTGACATTAGGGTTTTGGTTGATTTGTGTCTTAAGGTGTTATTCTAGTACAAACTCTATGATAGACCGAACAGAAAGAATAGCTTCATGTTATTTTACTAAGGACTCTTGAATAGATCGATCAGAAAGGATAACTTTGAGGTGGTTTCATACCCTACCATAATCTCTTCATTTGTTCTCCGCTATTAGTGACTTTGGAGTGACTCTTTGTTGCATGTTGAGGGATAGTTATATGATCTAATTATGTTATTATTGTTGAGAGAACTTGCACTAGTGAAAGTATGAACCCTAGGCCTTGTTTCCTAGCATTGCAATACCGTTCACGCTCACTTTTATCATTAGTTACCTTGCTGTTTTTATATTTTCAGATTACAAATACTCATATCTATCATCCATATTGCACTTGTATCACCATCTCTTTGCCGAACTAGTGCACCTATACAATTTACCATTGTACTGGGTGTGTTGGGGACACAAGAGACTCTTTGTTATTTGGTTGCAGGGTTGTTTGAGAGAGACCATCTTCATCCTATGCCTCCCACGGATTGATAAACCTTAGGTCATCCACTTGAGGGAAATTTGCTACTTTTCTACAAACCTCTGCACTTGGAGGCCCAACAACGTCTACAAGGAGAAGGTTGTGTAGTAGACATCAAGCTCTTTTCTGGCGCCGTTGCCGGGGAGGTTAGCGCTTGAAGGTATATCTTTAGGTCTTGCAATTGAATCTTTTAGTTTCTTGTTTTATCACTAGTTTAGTTTATAAAAGAAAACTACAAAAAATGGAATTGAGTTTGCCTCATACGCTTCATCTTTTTAATATCTTTCGTGAGAATGATGGAAAGAAAAATTGTGCTCAAGTGCTAGAAGAAGAATGCATTAGAATGTTTGGCACTAAATATTTGAATGATGAGCATGATTGCAATGTTGTTAGTATGAATTCTTTGAATATCCATGATGCTAATGATATGCAAAGCCACAAGCTTGGGGATGCTATGTTTGATGAAGATGATATTTTTAGCCTCCCAAGTTTTGATATGCACATTTGTTATGATGATAGCATGCCTTCTACTTATGATGATTATCTTGATGAAAGTGGGTTTGGAAGTGTGTCAACTTTAGGAAGTAGTAATCCCACTATTTTGGAGCATGTTGAATCTTATTGTGATAATTATGAAAGTGGATTTGGAGAGGTCATGACTTTATTTAGTGATGAATCCACTATTTCGGAAGAGGTTCCAATTGATTATGAGAACAAAGTTGCTATCTATGATGATTATTGTGATGACATGTATGCTATAAATAATAATGATAACTATAAAACTTGTCATCATGATTTTAGTTTTCAATTGGATTATGCCTCACATGATAGTTATTTTTTTGAGTTTGCTCCCACTATTATGAATGAGAAGAATTTTGCTTATGTGGTGAGTAGTAAATTTTATATGCTTGTAGATCATGAAAATAATGCTTTATGTGATGGTTATATTGTTGAATTCATTCATGATGCTACTGAAAATTATTATGAGGGAGGAACATATGTTTGTAGGAATTGCAATAACATCAAGTTTCCTCTCTATGTGTTGAAAATTTTGGAGTTATGCTTGTTTTACCTTCCTCTGCAAGTTGATTCTTGTTCCCACAAGTTGTTTGCTCACAAAATCCCTATGCATAGGAAGTGGGTTAGGCTTAAATGTGTTAGTCATATTCTTCATGATGCTCTCTTTATGTTTTAATTCTTGTCTTTTATGTCAGCATCATTGAAATCATCATGCCTAGCTAGGGGCGTTAAACGTTAGCGCTTGTTGGGAGGCAACCCAATTTTATTCTTGTTCTTTGATTTTTGCTCCTGTTTAGTAATAAATAATTCATTTTTCCTCTGTTATGATTGTTTTTTTATGTTTTAGTAAGTGTTTGTGCCAAGTAAAGCCTTTAGGATCTTCTTGGGTGATTGTAATTTGATCTTGCTGTAAAAAACAGAAAGTATGCGCTTACGAGAATAATTTACATTTTTTTTACCGGAGAGTGATAAAATACTAATTCCAACTACAGTAGATCAATAAACAAATTGCCTGTGACTTCCTAATTTATCAGGATTTTGGGGGTTTCAGAAGTATACGTTTGATCCAGACTACTACAGACTATTCTGTTTTTGACAGATTCTGTTTTCTATGTGTTGTTTGCTTATTTTGATGAATCTATGAGTGGTATCGGAGGGTATGAACCATAGATGAGTTGGCATACAGTATATATTACACCAATATGAATTTAGAATGAGTTCACAACAGTACCTAAGTGGTGATTTATTTTCTTATACTAACGGAGCTTACGAGTTTTCTATTAAGTTTTGTGTTGTGAAGTTTTCAAGTTTTGGGTAAAGATTCGATGAACTATGTAATAAGGAGTGGAAAGATCCTAAGCTTGGGGATGCCCAAGGCACCCCAAGGTAATATTCAAGGACAACCAAGAGCCTAATCTTGGGGATGCCATGGAAGGCATCCCCTCTTTCGTCTTCGTTCATCGGTAACTTTACTTGAAGCTATATTTTTATTCACCACATGATATGTGTTTTGCTTGGAGCGTCACTTTATTTTATTTTGTTTTGCTTGCTGTTTGAATAAAATACCAAGATCTTAAATTCTTAAATGTTAGAGAGTCTTCACATAGTTGCATAATTATTCAACTACTCATTGATCTTCACTTATATCTTTCGGAGTAGTTTGTCTTTTGCTCTAGCGCTTCACTTATATCTATTTAGAGCACGGCGGTGGTTTTATTTTGAAGAAATAGATGGACTCTCATGCTTCACTTATATCATTTTGAGAGTCTTTAGAACATCATGGTAATTTTCTCTTAGGCATAATAAAAAAATTCATATAAGTGCATTGAATACTATGAGAAGTTTGATACTTGATGATTGTTTTGAGATATGGAGATAGTGATATTAAAGTTGTGCTAGTTGAGTAGTTGTGAATTTGAGAAATACTTGTGTTGAAGTTTGCAAGTCCCATAGCATGCACGTATGGTAAACGTTGTGTAACAAATTTGAAACATGAGGTGTTATTTGATTGTCTTCCTTATGAGTGGCGGTCGGGGACGAGCGATGGTCTTTTCCTACCAATCTACCCCCCTAGGAGCATGCGCGTAATACTTGGTTTTTTATGACTTGTAGATTTTTGAAATAAGTATGTGAGTTCTTTATGACTAATGTTGATTCCATGGATTATACGCACTCTCACCCTTCCATCATTGCTAGCCTCTTCGGTACCGTGCATTGCCCTTTCTCACCTTGAGAGTTGGTGCAAGCTTCGCCGGTGCATCCAAATCCCGTGATACGATACGCTCTATCACACATAAACCTCCTTATATCTTCCACAAAACAGCCACCATACCTACCTATTATGGCATTTCCATAGCCATTCCGAGATATATTGCCATGCAACTTTCCACCATTCCCTTTATTATGACACGCATCATCATTGTCATGTTGCCTTGCATGATCATGTAGTTGACATCGTATTTGTGGCAAAGCCACCGTTCATAATTTTTTCATACATGTCACTCATGAGTCATTGCACATCCCGGTACACCGCCGGAGGCATTCATATAGAGTCATATCTTGTTCTAGTATCGAGTTGTAATCATTGAGTTGTAAATAAATAGAAGTGTGATGATCATCATTAATAGAGCATTGTCCCCCAAAAAAGAGAAAGGCCAAAAAAAAGAAGGCCCAAAAAATATATAATAAAAAGGGGCAATGCTACTATCCTTTTTCCACACTTATGCTTCAAAGTAGCACCATGATCTTTATGATAGAGTGTCTCTTGTTTTGTGATTTTCATATACTAGTGGGAATTTTTCATTATAGAACTTGGCTTGTATATTCCAACAATGCGCTTCCTCAAATGCCCTAGGTATTCGTGAGCAAGCAAGTTGGATGCACACCCACTTAGTTTCTTTTGTTGAGCTTTCGTACATTTATAGCTCTAGTGCATCCGTTGCATGGCAATCCCTACTCCTTGAATTGACATCAATTGATGGGCATCTCCCTAGCCCATTGATTAGCCGCATCAATGTGAGACTTTCTCCTTTTTTGTCTTCTCCAGATAACCCCCTTCATTATATTCTATTCCACTCATAGTGCTATATCCATGGCTCACGCTCATGTATTGCGTGAAAGTTGAAAAAAGTTTGATATTACTAAAGTGTGAAACAGTTGCTTGGCTTGTCATTGGGGTCGTGCATGATGAGAGCATTCTTGTGTGACAAAAATGGAGTATGACCAAACTATATGATTTTGTAGGGATGAACTTTCTTTGGCCATGTTATTTTGAGAAGACATGATTGCTTAGTTAGTATGCTTGAAGTATTATTATTTTTATGTCAATATTAAACTTTTATCTTTAATCTTTCGGATCTGAACATTCATGCCACAATAAAGAAAAATTACATTGAGAAATATGTTATAAAGCATTCCACATCAAAAATTCTTCTTTAATCATTTACCTACTCGAGGACGAGTAGGAATTAAGCTTGGGGATGCTTGATATGTCTCCAATGTATCTATAATTTTTTCTTGTTCCATGCTATTATATTATCTGTTTTGGATGTTTATGGGCTTTATTATACACTTCTGTATTATTTTTGGGACTAACCTATTAACCGGAGGCCCTGCCCAAATTGTTGTTTTCTTGCCTATTTCAGTGTTTCGAAGAAAAGGAATATCAAAGGAGTACAAACGGAATGAAACCTTCGGGAGAGTTATTTTTGGAAAAGAAGCAATCCAGGAGACTTGGAGTATACGTCAGGTAATCAACGAGGTATCCACGAGGCAGGGGGCGCGCCCATCCCCTAGGCGCGCCCTCCACCCTCGTGGGCCCCTCGTTGCTCCACCGACGTACTTCTTCCTCCTATATATGTCCATATACCCTAAAAACATCGGGGATGAGAATAGATCGGGAGATCCGCCGCCAGAAGCCTCCGTAGCCACCGAAAACCAATCTAGACCCGTTCTAGCACCCTGTCGGAGGGGGGGATCCCTCTCCAGTGGCCATCTTCATCATCCCGGTGCTCTCCATGATGAGGAGGGAGTAGTTCTCCCTCGGGGCTGAGGGTATGTACCAGTAGCTATGTGTTTGATCTCTCTCTCTCTCTCTCGTGTTCTTGAGGTGGTACGATCTTGATGTATCGCGAGCTTTGCTACTATAGTTGGATCTTATGATGTTTCAACCCCTCTCCTCTCTAGTGATGAATTGAGTTTTCCCTTTGAAGTTATCTTATCAGATTGAGTCTTTAAGGATTTGAGAACACTTGATGTATGTCTTGCACGTGCTTATCTGTGGTGACAATGGGATA
Organism: Triticum urartu; assembly: GCF_003073215.2. Classification (NCBI taxonomy): domain Eukaryota; kingdom Viridiplantae; phylum Streptophyta; class Magnoliopsida; order Poales; family Poaceae; genus Triticum; species Triticum urartu. The sequence continues at coordinate 190,738,533 of NC_053025.1, forward strand.
TCATGTGATCCACTTGATGTATGTTTTGGTGATCAACTTGCGAGTTCCGTGACCTCGTGAACTTATGCATAGGGGTTGGAACACGTTTTCGTCTTGACTCTCCGGTAGAAACTTTGGGGCACTCTTCGAAGTACTTTGTGTTGGTTTGAATAGATGAATATGAGATTGTGTGATGCATATCGTATAATCATACCCACAGATACTTGAGGTGACATTGGAGTATCTAGGTGACATTAGGGTTTTGGTTGATTTGTGTCTTAAGGTCTTATTCTAGTATGCACTCTATGATAGATCGAACGGAAATAATAGCTTCATGTTATTTACTACGGACTCTTGAATAGATCGATCAGAAAGGATAACTTTGAGGTGGTTTCATACCCTACCATAATCTCTTTGTTTGTTCTCTGCTATTAGTGTCTTTGGAGTGACTCTTTGTTGCATGTTGAGGGATAGTTATATGATCCAATTATGTTATTATTGTTGAGAGAACTTGCACTAGTGAGAGTATGAACCCTAGGCCTTCTTTCCTAGCATTGCAATACCGTTTACGCTCACTTTTATCATTAGTTACCTTGCTGTTTTTATATTTTCAGATTACAAATACTCATATCTATCATCCATATTGCACTTGTATCACCATCTCTTCGCCGAACTAGTGCACCTATACAATTTACCATTGTATTGGGTGTGTCGGGGACACAAGAGACTCTTTGTTATTTGGTTGCAGGGTTGTTTGAGAGAGACCATCTTCATCCTACGCCTCCCACGGATTGATAAACCTTAGGTCATCCACTTGAGAGAAATTTGCTACTGTCCTACAAACCTCTGCACTTGGAGGCCCAACAACGTCTACAAGAAAAAGGCTGTGTAGTAGACATCACCCCAAACTTTAAGAAACGACAGCTTAGGTTTCTTGCCAAACTATAATTCATACGGTGTGGTCTCAACGGATTTAGATGGTGCCCTATTTAACGTGAGTGTGGCTGTCTCTAATGCATAACCCCAAAACGATAATGGTAAATCGGTAAGAGACATCATAGATCACACCATATCTAATAAAGTACAGTTACGACATTCGGACACACCATTACACTGTGGTGTTCCCGGTGGCGTGAGTTGTGAAACAATTCCACATTGTTTTAGATGAAGGTTAAACTCGTAACTCAAATATTCGCCTCCGCGATCATATCGTAGAAACTTTATTTTCTTGTTATGATGATTTTCCACTTCACTCTGAAATTGTTTGAACTTTTCAAATGTTTCAGACTTGTGTTCCATCAAGTAGATATACCCATACCTACTCAAATCATCTGTGAAGATAAGAAAATAATGATACCTGCCGAGTGCTTCAACACTCATCGGACCACATACATCGGTTTGTATTATTTCCAATAAGTCATTAGCTCGCTCCATTGTTCTAACGAACGGAGTTTTAGTCATGTTGCCCATGAGGCATGGTTCACAAAGTATCAAATGATTCATAATCAAGTGATTCCAAAAGTCCATCTGCATGGAGTTTCTTCATGCATTTTACACCAATATGCATGACCTAAACGACAGTGCCACAAATATGTTGCACTATCATTATCAACTTGCATCTTTTGGCATCAATATTATGAATGTGTGTATCACTATGATCGAGATTCAAAAATAATAGACTATTCATCAAGGGTGCATGACCATAAAAGATATTACTCATATAAATAGAACAACCATTATTCTATGGTTTAAATGAATAACCGTCTTGCACTAAACAAGATCCAGATATAATGTTCATGCTCAACGCTGGCACCAAATAACAATTATTCAGGTCTAAAACTAATCCCGAAGGTAGATGTAGAGGTAGCGTGCCGACGGCGATCACACCGACCTTGGAACCATTCCCGACGAGCATCGTCACCTCGTCCTTAGCCAATCTTCGTTTATTCAATAGCTCCTGTTTTGATTTACACATATGAGCAACCGAACCAATATCAAATACCCAGGCGCTACTACGAGCATTAGTAAGGTACACATCAATGACATGTATATCAAATATACCTTTTTTCACTTTGCCATCCTTCTTGTCCGCCAAGTATTTGGGGCAGTTCCGCTTCCAGTGACCAGTCCCTTTGAAGTAGAAGCACTCAGTTTCAAGCTTGGGTCTAACTTTGGGCTTCTTCCTGGGAGTGGCAACTAGCTTCCCATTCTTCTTGAAGTTCCCTTTCTTTCCCTTCACTTTTTCTTGAAACTAGTGGTCTTGTTAACCATCAACACTTGATGCTCCTTCTTGATTTCTACCTCCGTGGCCATAAGCATTACGAAGAGCTCAGGAATCGTTTTATTCATCAGTTGCATATTATAGTTCATCACGAAACCTTTGTAGCTTGGTGGCAGTGATTGAAGAACTCTTTCAATAACACTATCAACTGGAATTTCAACTCCCAGTTGAGTCAAGTGGTTATGATACATAGACATTTTGAGTATGTGTTCACTGACAGAACTGTTCTCCTCCACCTTGCAGCTATAGAACTTGTTGGAGACTTCATATCTCTCAACCCGGGAATTTGCTTAAAATATTAACTTCAACTCTTGGAACATCTCATATGCTCTATGACGTTCAAAACGTCTTTGAAGTCCCGGTTCTAAGCCGTAAAGCATGGCACACTGAACAATCGAGTAGTCATCAGATCAAGCTTGCCAAACATTCATAGCATCTGCTTCAGCTCCTGCAGCGGGCCTGTCACCTAGCGGTGCATCAAGGACATAATTCTTCTATGCAGCAATGAGGATAATCCTCAAGTTACGGACCCAGTCTGTGTAGTTGCTACCATCATCTTTCAACTTAGCTTTCTCTAGGAACGCATTAAAATTCCGGGGAACGGTAGCTCGGGCCATTGATCTACAACATAGATATGCAAAACTATAAAACTAAGTTCATGATAAATTAAGTTCAATTAATCAAATTACTTAAGAACTCCCACTTAAATAAACATCCCTCAAGTTATCTAAGTGATACATGATCCAAATCAACTAACCCATGTCCGATCATCACGTGAGATGGGGTAGTCATCAATGGTGAACATCTCTATGTTGATCATATCTACTATATGACTCATGTTCGACCTTTCGGTCTATAGTGTTCCAAGACCATGTCTGTACATGCTAGGCTCATCAAGTTTAACCCAAATATTCTGCATGTGCAAAACTGTCTTATACCCGTTGTATGTGAATGTAGAGTATATCACACCCGATCATCACGTGGTACTTCAAAACGACGAACTTTGGCAACAGTGCATACTCGGGGAGAACACTTTTATCTTGAAATTTAGTAAAGGGATCATCTTATAATGCTACCGCCGTTCTAAGCAAAATAAGATGCATAAAAGATAAACATCACATGCAATCAAAATATGTGACACGATATGGCCATCATCATCTTGTGCTTTTGATCTCCATCTCCAAGGCATCGTCATGATCTCCATCGTCACCGGCTCGACACCTTGATCTCCATGGTTGCGTCAGGGTCGTCTCGCCAACTATTGCTTCTACAACTATTGCTAACACATAGCGATAAAAAGTAAACCAATTACATGGCGCTTGCATTTCATACAATAAAGATACAACCCTAAGGCTCCTGCTGGTTGTCAATATTACAAAACATGATCATCTCATACATCAACATATATCACATCACGTCTTGACCATATCACATCACAACATGCACTGCAAAAACAAGTTAGACGTCCTCTACTTTGTTGTTGCAAGTTTTACGTGGCTGCTACGGGCTTTCAGCAAGAACCGTTCTTAACTACACAAAAACCACAACGATGTGATTCATCAAGTTTGTTTTTTTAACCTTCTTCAAGGACCGACCGTAGTCAAATTCGATTAAAGTAAAGTAGGAGAAACAGACACCCGCCAGCCACCATTATGCAAAACTAGTTGCATGTCTATCGGTGGAACCGGTCTCATGTGCGTGGACATGTAAGGTTGGTCCAGGCCGCTTCATCCCACAATACCATCGAATCAAAATAAGATGGTGCTGGTAAGCAGTATGACTATCACCGCCCACAACTCTTTGTGTTCTACTCGTGCATATCATGTAAGCATAGACCTGGCTCGGATGCCACTGTTGGAAAATGTTGCATGGAAAACAAAAAAAATCTACGCACACGCAAGATCTATCCATGGAGATGCATAGCAACGAGAGGGGAGAGTGTGTCTACGTACCCTTGTAGACCGTAAACAGAAACGTTTAGTAACGCGGTTGATGTAGTCGAACTTCTTCGCAATCCAACCGGTCAAGCACCGAACGTACAACACCTCCGTGTTCAGCACATGTTCAGCTCGGTGATGTCCTCCGCCTTCTTGATCCAGCAAGACACGAGGTAGTGGATGAGTTCCAGCAGCACCACGGCATGGTGACGGTGATGGTGAAGCTATAACCACAGGGCTTCACCTAAGCACTACAAAAATATGACCGTGGTGTAAATGGTGGAGGGGGCGCCACACACGGCTAAGACAATGTTGTAGCTGTGCTAGGTGTCCCCTCCCACATATATATAAGTGGGGCCAAATCCCACTTGGGGTCCTGCCCCAAGCCGTGCCCCCTGCCATGTATAGGTACGATGGAAAGGCGGGGGAGGGAGGCGCCCCCATTTCCTTTCTCCCATGAGAAGGGGAAGGCAGCAGGGGCTAGCCCTCCCCCCTTTCCTTCCCTAGGGCTGGCGTCCAGGTAGAGGGCCACACCAGCCCCCTATGGGCTGGTCTGTCCCCCCAGGCCCATTAGGCCCATACACCTACCGGGTGACCCGATGACTACCCGGTGCACTCTGAAACTCTTCCGGTGTCCGAATACCATCGTCATATATATCAATCTTTACCTCTTGACCATTTCGTGACTCCTCTTCATGTTTGTGATCTCATCTGGGACTCCAAACAACATTCGGTCACCAAATCATATAACTCATATAGCATTATATCGTCAACGAACGTTAAGCGTGCGGACCCTACGAGTTTGAGAACTATGTATACAGGACCGAGACACCTCTCCGGTTAATAACCAATAACGGAACCTGGATGCCCATATTGGTTCCTACATATTCTACGAAGATCTTTATCGGTCGAATCTTATGACAACATACGTAATTCCCTTTATCCATCGGTATGTTACTTGCCTGATATTTCATCGTGGTATCTTCATACCTAGTTCAATATCGTTACCGGCAAGTCTCTTTACTCATTCCGTAATACATCATCATGTAACTAACTCATTAGTAACTTTGCTTGCAAGGCTTCTTATGATGTGTATTACCGAGAGGGCCCAGAGATATCTCTCCGATACTCGGAGTGACAAATTCTAATCTTGATCTATGCCAACTAAACAAACACCTTCGGTGATACCTATAGTGCATATTTATGATCACCCAGTTACGTTGTGACATTTGATAGCACACAAGGTATTCCTCTGGCATCCGGGAGTTGCATAATCTCATAGTCAAAGGAATATGCATTTGACATTAAGAAAGCAATAGCAATAAACTGAACGATCAATATGCTAAGCTAATGAATGGGTCTTGTCCATCACATCATTCTCCTAATGATGCGATCCTGTTATCAAATGACAACACATGTCTATGGTTAGGAAACCTTAACCATCTTTGATCAATGAGCTAGTCTGGTAGAGGCTTACTAGCACTGGTATGGGTCGGTGCTATGCAAACGGTTTTTAACCCCTTTCTGTGATGGCATTTGGAACCGTCGCCAAGTGAGTGTGGGCGATAGGGGGGTCCTTCCCACACGACCCAGAAACCATCGAGGATAGGCCCTCCTGGGACTCGTGTGCGATCGGTCAAGGAATTGAAACCCAATCATTTTCGTTCGTATGTACATCCCACACGGTGAATCCCAGAAAAACATTTCCGTTCGTATGTATATCACACACAGTCAATCCAAGGAATAAGTTTCGGTTCTTATGTACATCCCACACAGTCAATCCAGGGAAAACGTTTCCGTTCGTATGTACATCCCACACATTTTATGTATACGCTCGTGTGTGAAAGGTGTAACTATCACACACGCTCTGCCTTGGTTAACTGTTTGCTTTTATGAACTATATCACACATGATTTGATGTAGAAAACTGTGTGGCATTGGGCTATCCATCACAAGCGCTTTTACTGCCAGAACCGTTTGCAAAGTTCCATGAGCGTCTATTCTCTTTTTGCATCGCACATGATGTTTTCTTTCTAACCGTGTGCACATTATTTTATTAGCTCCTGCATATTTTTATTTTTGCCTATAATTTATTATTTAAATTGGAAATTTTGAAATATGAAATGTGCAATTCAAATTCTCAGCACAATGGTTCAACAACGGATCCATAAATAAAATTTCCAGTACAATATGTTCAATAATTACAGGATTAGGCAGCAATTAACTATGATGAACCATAATATTTAAAGATGGTAAAGTTGAAGAGACAAGTGTAAATCATTTTGACTGCTGACGGTGTTGAAGAAGCAGAATGCCCATAATGTGCCTTCCTGCATGCCATAGGCACGAACCACTTTTGTCCAACCGCTTTTGACGATCGCCCACCCATCCTTCACCGCCTTCAGGAAGACTTATAGAGCATTATCATGGTAGCATGAATTATATGCTTTAACCTTAGTTGCCTCCACTCCGGTCATGTAGTTTGCAAGGTAATCATCAGTAAATAGCTTCGGAAACCACTGAAAAGAGAAAAATATCAGATATTGAGGTCTAGTAGAGTAACTTGTTGTGGGAAGGGGGAAAAGGAAACACATTACGTACCATCCTAAAGTTCACTGTTGTCTTGGACAAAGTGTAAATAAAGAGCTTAATTCCAATCAACCGTTTCTTTCTCCTAACAATCTTTCTTAGTTTCCTCACTTGACGCTTGTTCATGAATATCTCATTGCCCCATACGCAAAAGGGATCGAAGCATGGATCAGTACCGCTCATATATGTACCTACAAGCAACCAGTAAATGTTAGAAGCTAAACTGAGATTGCACAAATGATGTAAAATACAACTACATTTGTTCCAAAGTACAAGTATTTTTTTAGATTTCAATATGAACTACATACAGATGTATATAGAATTATAGATATAGTTTAGATTATAATCTAGATTCACTCATTTTGCTCCTTATGTAGTCTATATTGGAATCTCTAAAAATACTTATATTTAGGAATAGATGGTGTATAAGACATGAGATGCAGCTAACCTCGACGGCAAACAACAGCATCGCCCATTGTAGCCCTGTGTAAGTACATGGAAAGCCAATGTTAACTACAATAGGGTTAACATCCACCAAAAATAGAAAATGGTAATCAAACTGCAACATCTGTAGTGATATCTTCATTGCGAAAGAGTAGCACGGTAGCAAAGGGATGGATTAAAAAAAGATACAAACTGTTAATTGCAACAGGCTTAACAACATCCTAATTCATGTTTTGTAAGTTTGTAGCCATTGAAATACAACTCTTTAAAAATGAATACAACTGTTAATTGCAACAGGCTTAATGGCCATTGAAACCGGTACTGATAAAAATGCAATTGGCAGAGTTAAACATCACAGGGCAGGTGCTGCCAGAATAGATAATGGCCCAGTTGTCTATAAAAGGTAGGGAAAATAGCTAAAACGTGTTAGGCATGTTTACTACAACATGCTTAATACATCGACCATACAGAACATAGCCATTAATTGCAACCGGTATTGGTAAGATTGAACTAGTGAGTACATACTTGGTAAGTCCTGAGAGGTAGTTGCTGGGGCACTTCATCTTGGCCAGAGCCCGCCCAAAGTCAGCGGCGCCGGAGGCGAGCTGTTCCTCCGGGTCGAAGCGTGGATCAGTGCCACTAACATGTGTACCTACAGGCAACCAGTAAATGGTAGAAGTTAAATTGCAATTGCACAAATGATGTGAAATACTATAATACATGGGATGCAGCTAACCTCGACGGCAAACAACAGTAGTCGTTATGACCCTGCGTAAGTACATGGACAGGCACGTTAAGTACAACAGGGTTAGCATCCACAAAAAATAGCGAATGGGCAGCATCTCTAGTATATCTTCATTGCGGAGAGTAGCATGGTAGCAAATGGACAGATTAAAGAATGGATGCAACTGTTAAATGCAACAGGCTTAACAACATCCTAAGTCATGTTTTGTAAGTTTGTAGCCATTGAAATACAACTATTTAAAAATTGATTCAACTATTAATTGCAACAAGCTTAATAGACATTGAAACCGGTACTAATAAAAATGCAATTGGCATAGTTAAACATCACAAGGAAGGTGCTGCCAGAGCAGAGAATGGCCTAGATGTCTATAAAAAGGTAGGGAAAGTAGCTAAAACGTGTTAGGCATGTTTACTAGAACATGCTTAATACATCAACCGTACAGAACATATCCATTAATTGCAACTGGTATTGGTAAGATTGAACTGGTGAGTACATACTTGGTAAGTCCTGAGAGGTAGTTGCTGGGGCACTTCATGTTAGCCAGAGCCCGCCCAAAGTCATCAACGGCGGGGGCGAGCTGTTCCTCCGGGTCGAAGCGTGGATCAGTGCCACTAACATTATCGGATTTCGGGTTCCAGCAAAACCCTCGAGGTTCGAACACTAGGGTGCGCACGAAGATCTCTCCCCCCTCTAGCTCGCACACACCACGATCTCACGGCCTAGCTCGACAAACGCAAAGAATACGAGACACAAGAATTTATACTGGTTCGGGCCACCGATGTGGTGCAATACCCTACTCCAGTGTGGTGTGGTGGATTGCCTCTTGGGCTGAGGATGAACAGTTACAAGGGAAGAACAGCCTCCTGAGGAGACGTGCTCTTGTGCTTGGTGAGTGTGGTGGCTTTGGTGGAATGGATCTAGTCCAAGGTGGTCTCTCCAGATCCGGTCCCTTCTCTACGGTGGTGGCTAGTCCTATATATGGAGGCTCAGGTACTCTTCCAAAATATTAGGCGGGAAGGGATCCCACAACGGACAATTTGAAGGGGGGCAACTAGTACAAGCTATCCTGACAAAAGTAGTCTTCGTCTGCCAAAGGCGCTGGTGGTGACGTCGTCTTGGGCTCCACGGTGACCTCCATCCTGTTGTCCTACTGGTCTTGGTCTTGTTGCACCGATATGGAAACCTTTTCCTGATGCGTCGGGACTCATCGCCTGCGCTTGCCTCTTTAGCACCAAAGAGGAAACGAGGACACTGCGCGCTGGTGCCCGCCTGGCTCCAGTCGTCATGGCTTGCGTCACACAAACCTCACGAGGTGTCCCTTGCCTTCATCTCTCCGCCCCTCGCGAGCCAGCCTGGTGAGGCCGCCCTTGAGGAGGTCTTGCATCGTCCGCCTCGCGAGGCTTGGCCCCTCGCAAGGGTCTTGAGTGTTTCCTGGTGAAGATGGGCCGTATAGGGCTGCTGGTGGAGCCACGCCATGGGCCGCAGGCAGGCAAGTCTGGGGCCCCCAATTCCCAAAATGCCGACAGTAGCCCCCGGGCCCAAGGCGCGCTCGGACTTGACTTCGAGGCGAAGACAAAGGGCAAGTGCGGAGCGCCACGGGCCCCAACAGCCTGCGGCCACGGTTGGCGCGTGGCGACTGATTGGACATGGGCATCTCCGCTTCCCCACGCTGCCTCGGCAACTGCCCGACTTGATGAGTCCTCGCTGCATGCAGAAAAGATCATTATTACCTTAGATCATGGAGGCCGGCGGTTGGCCTCCCCTTGGCTATAAATGGGAAAAGGGGGGCGGAGCCCCTGTCACCCATCTCTTCCTTTGCTTCTCCCGCTCCTTTTTATTCCTCGCTTCATCTCTTGTTGCATCGACCATGGCGCCGATATAGAGGTTCTCAGCCACGGAGAAGGGCAAGACTCCCCTCGACGAGCCCGAGCCACTTCCATCGAAGAAGAGGTTGTCTCATCGTCGAGACATCGTCGTGAGGTCGGAGGTGTCGCGGCCATGGTACGAGCGGCCACTTCCAGGGTATCTGTTGCCCTTGTATGCCCAAGTTGAGGGCTTCGGAGGGAGGGGCGACGAACACCGTCGCCCGCGTCAGGGCCATGGTCACCGTGTCGCGATGACGCACGCCGTCGCCCCAGGGGTCCATGCCGTGGACTCCTTGCGCGAATTCGTGTTGTGGGCGGCGATGCCTCCGCGCACTTGGATCCGTTTCCCGCAGTTCTTCGCCGCCGAGGGGCCCCCTCGAGCTTTGGTTGTAGCACGCCGACTACGATGCCCCGGCGACTGGAGCGGAGGTTGAAGCCGTCTCCACTAGGAAGATCTTCATGACTTGCGGGGGGGGGGGCAAGGTCGCCCGAGTCTGTCGCGCGGAAGGTGCCCTCGCCATCCATTTCAAGTTCGACGGCGCCTCCACGATGTTCTTCAAGGTCTTCGACAAGGAAGGCCGCTGCTGGAGTGCTGCCCTGAAGGGGGTCATCAGGACGGCGCAGTGGCCAACGCCGAGCCTGCTGCTGGGCTCACCGGCAGCTCCTCCAGCGACAGTGGTGACTCCTGGTGGTCCAGCGACTCTCCCGAGCTTGTTGAGACTCCAGAGACAAGCAGCGGCAGCTACGTGCCCCCGAGCTCTCGCCGGAGCAAGGCTGCAGCGTCCGGCCGCCATCGTCGCTGATCTGGATGGCGTTGGCGCCGGCCTTCGGAGGCCCCCTGTTGATGATGGCATCGGCGATGTTAGGAGCGTATAGATAGGAACTCCCTTCTTTTGTTCCCTGCGAGGAATTGAAACGAACCCCGTGGGGGCGTGTAAAGGGTCTGCAATGTATTTTGTTGATATTATCCTTTATATGAAAATTTGCGAACGCATGTCCTGCTAAGGCTCGGTCTCCCCTTTCCAATCCCACGGCAGCTTGAGCTCTACACCGACAGGTCCCGGTCCCCAGGCAGGCTGCAGCCATCGCTGGTATGCCAGGTCGTGATGTCGTGGTCAAGGCCAGGAGGTTAGCGGCCTGAGGTCCAGTAAGAGCTCCTGAGGCGCGATGCTCAAGAGGTCCCCTTTAGTGCGCAAGCAGCTACCTGAGGATGGGAAAGGGAGGCGACGTGGCCGCAGCAGGGCAGCGGAAGGCGATGATCTTATTCCGTTGCGCTGGGTTGATCCAGGCTCGAGACTTATCTTGGCATTCCGGAGCTGGTTCCTCGTGTTGCGCCAGACTTGTGCGTCGGTCGCTGTCGAGTAGCTAGGTTAGGCCCGTGCGAGCCTACCCCTCTTCTCCATTCTCTTCTGTGCTCTACGTCCTCAGGTCCCAGCCCTCGAGTGAGCTCAGCCGCCGCTGGTATGCCAGGTCATGATGTCATGGTCAAGGCTAGGGGGTGAGGGCTGGAGAGCCAGTAAGAGCTCCTGAGTCGTGATGCTCAGGCGTCCCCCTTTTAACGCGCAAGAGAATTGCATGGGAGAAGAGAGAGAGCCTGCGGTACCACCCACTTTAGTCCTCAGGAGGTTCCTGCAAGTTAGCGCAAGGAAGGGCACAAATTGCCATGGTGATCACCAGTCTGCCACTGGTTGCTCCGCAAGGAAGTGAAGGCACTGAGGGCCTGGTGAGGTGACGTGCGCGGGCGTGCCGCGAGCCAGAGCTCAACTGCTTAGATTTGTCAGCATTGTAGGGACGGACCCGAGCACAAGCGCTGTGCCGACATGAGAGGTTCCCGTGGCGGGCGACAATCAAGCAGGCAGTGATGACCATAGATAGGTTTTGCATGAGAAGCAAACTAGCTTAGGTAAATGCAAGAACGATACATGCCACTGGGTTGGACCCGAGCGGCTTGGGGAAGATGCAGCCCGAGGGGCGCCCCCAGCATGGTGAACTAAAGATGTAGACGGATACATGCCGCAGGGACAGACCCACGCGGCCTGTGAATGATGCAGCCCAGGGGGGCGCTCCCAGCTAGATAAACTTGGAAAATGTCACCTGGTTTGGTTGTCGAAGGAGTATTGGGGTAGCTAAAGACACATGGCGAAGAAGTCGCCCCTCACGAGTCATCGATACCCAGAGCCTCAGGAGGCTCTGGAGGCTCAGGTGGCCTCCTGAGGACCGTCTCCATCTCCGCCAGGACTGTGTGATGCCTAGCCTCCTGACCTGCCAGGATGCTCCGCAGGTTGCGCTGGAAGGCGGCTACCATGCTCGGCAGGCCGAAGGGCATGTGAACATAGCTGTGAGGTGGACCCTCACATTGCCCAGCACGCGAAGGCTAGAAGCGCTCCTGAGATGCGGCCCTGTTGAGCCCTGGGATGTCGATGAAGACACGCAGCTTAACACCCTCGCCTGGATGGGGAGCAGCGCCAGGTGGGTGGCGGTCGCCGCGTATTGCCCTTGCTTTCTGAAGCTCCTGAGTGGTCTTGACGATGAACTCTTGAGCGCCGGGTGCTCCTCACCCGGTGTCCTCCTGAGGGAACATGCCGCAAAGCATGCCTCCAGGTGGTGCCCGAGTGCCTCCCTCATGATGTTAGCCAGGTCTGAGGCCCTCCAGAAGAGAGCCCCTGAGCCCTGCCCGAGGATGGCGCCGGGTGCGCCTCCCTATGCGAGGGAGGAAGGCGCCCCAGGCGCAGGCGCAGATCCTCAGGTGGCGATGCTGGAGGCGCCGCTCCCTTGAGGCCCAGTGCGGAGTAGCTACTTCTTCTTTTTGGGGTTGGCCTCAAGAGGGTATTGCACACTCGCGCTGTCAGGGTCTTCGATTGATCCAGCTTGGAAGGCGCGCTCGAGGGAGCACACCGCGTCTCTTTCTTCGCAGGGGACCGTGATGATTCCGCCGCTTCCCGGCATCTTGAGGATGTTGTAGCCATGGTGGGTGACTACCATGAATTTGGCTAGCGCTGGGTACCCGAGGATGGCATTGTATAGCAGGCGGATGTGGGCGACGTCGAAGTCGACGAGCTCGGTGTGGTAGTTCTCGCGCTGACCGAAGGTGACAGGGAGACGAACTTGCCCTATCGGGGTGGTGGAGCCGTCAGTCGCTCCTGAGAAAGGCTTGGTGGGCTGGAGCTGATCGTATGGCACTTGAAGGATGTCGAATGTCTCGACGGACAGGACACTGAGCCCTGCACCGCCATCGATGAGGGTCTTGGTGACTTGGACATTGCTGATGACGGGCGAACAGAGCATCAGGAGAAAGCCGGCGGTTGCCGCGCACTTGAGCTAGTCCGCCGTGCTAAAGGTGATGGCGTACTTGGACCATCTGAGCAGGCGCATGGCCCCGAGCTTGGGGACGGCTACCTTCACCTCGTGAGAGAACTGCTTGAAGATGCATTGGGAAGCTGGGGCTTGAGCGCCACCCAAGATGCAGGCGATGGTGCGTGGCTCCTAGAAGCGCCCAGCCCCTTCGTCCTATTGGTGGTCGTCGCTCCTCCTAGGTGGCGGTGGCAGCGGAGGGAGACCAGGGTTGCCCTGAGGACGATCCTCACGAGGCTGGTCCCTCTAGGTACCCTCACGAGGCTGGTCCTGCTAGCCCGGGCGAGGGCTGCGGTCGTCCCAACGTCCTCCACCTCGTCCACCTCCTCGGCCGTAGCCCCGGTCGTTGCGCTCGGGGAGTCGACCGAAGCGTCCATCTTGAATGGCCCTGAGCTCTTGACAATCATTGGTGTTGTGGCTGTGCATGTTGTGGAAGGCGCAGAATGTACGGCTTCCCTTAGACGACTCAGGAAGATCCCGGCCATGCTTCGTGTCTGGTTCTACCGCGAGTACGGCCACGCCCTTGCGCTTCACGTCTTTGACCTTGGCCTTCTTCTCCTATGGATCCGCTGCAGGGAGCTCGAGGAGGGAGAGGCGCCCCTCCTCAGCTCGTGCGCACTTGGTTGCTATGTTGAAAAGCTCCAAAGTCGTGCACAACTCCTCATGGATGGCGATCTCCTCCTTCATATTGATGTCACGGACACCATCAAAAAACGCTGAGACGATGGCCTCGTCCGTCACCTTGGGGATCTTGAGGTGCACGTTGTTGAAGCACTGGATGTACTTCTGTAGGGTCTCTCCCGGCTATTGCTTGATGTGGTGCAGGTCACCCGCGACCAGGGGCAGTCGTGAGTGCCCTAGAAATTGGCGACGAAGTGGTCGCGCATCTCATCCCAGGAAGAGATCGAGCCCAAGGGCAAGTTCAGGAGCCATGAATGAGCGCCGTCCTTGAGAGCCATGGGAAACCAGTTTGCCATGACCTTTTCGTCGTCATTGGCCACCTCGATGCTCAGCTCGTAGAGCTGCAAGAACTCCGCAGGCTTGGGGGTGCCGTCGTAGCGAGGAGGAAAATTCAGCTCGAACTTTCCTGGCCAGACGACGCTAAGCATCTCAGGAGTGAAGGCGTGACAACCTGCCGTGGCCACCGGGGCCCGTCGTGGAGGCGGAGGTTGATCCTAGTGCCCCTGCGCCGCCACGGCAAGTGGCGCATGGCCCTGCCGCGGCAAGTGATCCTAACGTGGCGGTGATGGGAGCAGTGGAGCGTTTTCTTGCGGACGGGAAACCACTTGGCAGCTTCTTTCTTCGTGCACGGGCACACGGCACAGTGGATCATGCCGACGGACCACGCACCTTGGAGCAAGGATGCCGTCTTGACGTGGAGGAGGAGGAGGCACTCCATGAGCCGCGCATCTCGGTGTGAGGGCGCCATCTTGGTGTGGAGGGGGCGGAGGCGCTCCGTGAGCCACATCACCTATAGCCGGAGGTGGGCGAGGCAGTGAGAGGGATGGAGCAGGAGAGCCCCCCGCGGCGCTGACGAGCTCAGTGATGCGGTCCAACAAGTCCTCGTAAAGGTCATTGACCGGGCGGTAACGCAGGAGCTCGCGTGCCATGAGTAGCGCGGCCTGTGCGTCTGTCGGTGCGCGGCGAGCATGAGATGATCGCCGGCCGGAGTCAGCGACGGGGTGGCGGTGCGGCCATCTCGACGCACGGAGGGGTGCAGCGAGGACGCTTGCTGCTTGTTTCCTGCCCGGCCGGTGGCAGCGTTGGCGGCGGGTGATGGAGAACGACGGGGAGGCCTGCCGACAGGGGTTGTCTGAGCGACATGGGTGGCGAGAGCGGCCCCGCGCTCAGCGCAGGCCCGGCGAGCGTCGGCCATGAACTTGGTGGAGTGGCGAAGCGCGGATCGACAAAGGGAAAGCTTCGGCGCACCCCTACCTGGCGCGCCAAATGTCAGATTGTAGATTCCAGCAAAACCCTCGAGGTTCGAACACTGGGGTGCGCACGAAGATATCTCCCCCCTCTAGCTCGCACACACCACGATCTCACGGCCTAGCTCAACGAACACAAAGAACACGAGACACAAGAGTTTATACTGGTTCGGGCCACCGACGTGGTGTAATACCCTACTCCAGTGTGGTGTGTTGGATTGCCTCTTGGGCTGAGGATGAACAGTTACAAGGGAAGAACAGCCTCCTGAGGAGAGGTGCTCTTGTGCTTGGTGAGTGTGGTGGCTTTGGTGGAATGGATCTGGTCCAAGGTGGTATCTCCAGATACGGTCCCTTCTCTACGGTGGTGGCTAGTCCTATATATAGAGACCCGTGTCCTCTTCCCAAATATTAGGCGGGAAGGGATCCCACAACGGCCAATTATTGAAGGGGGACAACTAGTACAAGCTATCCTGACAAAAGTAGTCTTCGTCTGCCAAAGGTGCTGGTGGTGACGCCGTCTTGGGATCCATGGCGACCTCCATCCAGCTGTCCTGCTGGTCTTGGTCTTGTTGCACCGATATGGAAACCTTTGCCTAATGCCTTGGGACTCATCACCTGCGCTTGCCTCTTTAGCACCAAAGAGGAAACAAGGACACTGCGCGCGCTGGCGCCCGCTTGGCTCCAGTCGTCATGGCTTGCGTCACACAAACCTCACGAGGTGTCCCTTGCCTTGATCTCTCCGCCCCTCGCGAGCCAGCCTGGTGAGGCCACCCCTGAAGAGGTCTTGCATGGTCCGCGTCGCGAGGCTTGGCTCCTCACGAGGGTCTTGAGTGTTTGCTGGTGAAGATGGGCCGTACAGGGCCACTGGTGGAGCCACGCCACGGGCCGCGGGCAGGCAAGTTTGGGGACCCCCGTTCCCAGAATGACGACAGACATGTGTACCTATAGGCAACTAGTAAATGGTAGAAGTTAAACTACAATTGCACAAATGATCTGAAATACTGTAAGACATGGGATGCAGCTAACCTCTATGGCAAACAATAGCATCGGCTGATATGACCCTGCGTAAGTACATGGACATGCATGTTAAGTACAATAGGGTTAGCATCCACTAAAAATAGCAAATGGGCAGCATCTCTAGTGATATCCTGAGTCATGTATTGTAAGTTTGTTGTTAGTATTGGTGAAATTGAGCTGGACACTGTAATATTTGAACATCACACACTGTGCAGTACTGAAATAAACAAGGCACAAACATGCTTAATACATCAACCATACAAATTATAGCTATTGCATGTGGTATTGGTAAGATTTAGCTGGTCACATCTTACCTGTTAAGTCCTGGGGGTAGTCACTAGGGCACTTCATCTGGGCCAGAGCTTGCACCATGTCATCGGCGGCGGCGGCAAGGTGTTCCTCTGGGTCAACACGCACAGCAGCCATCGCACCATGGACCACCATCAGCTCCTGGCGATGGGTATTTGGAGGCATGGAGATGTTTCGTAGGTGCCATTTAAGCAATCAAGCCGAGGCCATGATAGAGATCGGTGGGTTACCTGACTGGATCCGAGCAGAATGTAGATGTGGTTGAAGTTGTGGTTGCGGCGGCGGCGGTTTGAGATGCTGAGCGTGGGTATGTGGTTGGAGGAATAAATTCTAAAATCGCATGCCTAATGTAAATTTCGCTGTGAAACTTGAAACTTGGGCGGCGGAAACACACAACATAGATGAAGCGCTAAACGTGTAGTTGATTTTTTTCGGTCAATGGTACGCCTGGTTTATTAGGAAACATCGCACAGGTAACTGACTTATGGACCATTGACACAAAAAACGCAGACGCCTACGACATAGAAACCGTGTGTTTTGTGATCTTCTAATGATTAATGCAAAAAAACGCACACGGGCACACATGCTAATCAACGCTCAAAGCCCTCAAAGGATGCTCTTACCGACAATGTACGTTAATACTACAAACTTAAAGTACCACTAGTAATTTGCTCTAATACTACAAACTTAAACTGCTTCTCACATGCTGCCATCGGGGCATGTTGGCTAGAAGCCGGCGTTCTCCTTCCCGGCCTTGTAGGCGGTAGCCCACCGTGCTTCGATCTCCACCAAGCTCTCCTCACCACGGCGTGCGACGTCTTTTTTGTTGTGGTGGCGGGACTCTCTTTTCTTGACTGCTTTCTGCCTTTTCTGCTCCTTCTATGCGGCTTTGGCTGCCTCTAGATCCACCATCCATTTGGCCATGGCAACCTCAAAGTCCACCCATGTAACTGTCTGGCTGCCGGCGGCGATGAACTCGGTGCGACGAGATGCCATCGCTTCCTTACCATGTGTGCGGTCGCGGGCGGCGAGGAACGCGGCGCGGCGGGATGCCATCGCTTCCTTACCATTTACTGTGCGATGCGGTGCCATGGACGATAGCCTGGAGAGAGCTCTGGGACGGAGGCGACGGGCAGCCATACAGTGCGGTGGTATTCAAGAGCTCAACAACAAACGACAACAAAAATTTGGCTTCCCTTACAATTTTTCTCGTTCATTATCGCACACGGTTCATCTCCGTCGCTTCCGGAAACAGTGTGAGCTGAGCCTATTGTGTGTTGCGTTATGATTAGCGGGAACCCCAGCCACACGATGACGGAAATATGCCCTAGAGGCAATAATAAAGTTGTTATTTATATTTCCTTATATCATGATAAATGTTTATTATTCATGCTAGAATTGTATTAACTGGAAACTTGATACATGTGTGAATACATAGACAAACGGAGTGCCACTAGTATGCCTCTACTTGACTAGCTCGTTAATCAAAGATGGTTAAGTTTCCTAGCCATAGACATGAGTTGTCATTTGATGAATGGGATCACATCATTAGAGAATGATGTGATTGACTCGACCCATCCGTTAGCTTAGCACTATGATCGTTCAGTTTATTGATATTGCTTTCTTCATGACTTATACATGTTACTATGACTATGAGATTATGCAACTCCCGAATACTGGAGGAACACCTTGTGTGCTATCAAATGTCACAACATAACTGGGTGATTACAAAGATGCTCTACAGGTGTCTCCGATGGTGTTTGCTGAGTTGGCACACTGGTGCGCGTCGGTCCTAAACAAACGGTTTTAACCCCTTTCCGTGACGGCATTCGGAACCGTCGCCAAGTGAGTGTGGGTAATAGGGGGGGTCCTTCCCACACGACCGAGAAACCATTGGGGATATGCCATCCTGGCACAAACGCTTGGCAAAATGAGGTCGTGTGCGACCGGCGAGCACTCAAATACAGAAATACATACAGTAGTGCTAAAAAAATAGAATTATACAGGCGAAATCATTTCCAGTCGTAAGTATATCCCACACAGTCAGTCACCACGAAACGTTTCCGTTCGTATATACATCCCACATAGTCACTACAAGGAATACATTTGCGCAAGGTGGCGTAACACGAGCAGTTTTGAAGAGAATGTCGTGTGTGATTGTTCATTGATCCAACATGGTTTATTCCTAGAGACTGTGTGTGTTGCCTGAGGTCATCCCCACAGTGGTTTCTCATTAACCGTTTGCAATAGGAAAACCCAATTAGCAAGCTAATTGGCCAATTAGCGGACTAATTGCCCTATTATTAATAATCAATTTACTAATCTAATTGACATTCATATTAAGCACATAATATATTCCATTTCGATATTAAGGAAGCATGATTTCATAATTGAAATACATTAGAGTACAACATGATATAGCTTCAGCACTCAGCTACCCCATTACACAACTGCACCAGCAACATGTTTCAGATGCAACATCTAGAACCTTTCGAAATTAGCATCATAGACGGTACATAGAGAGATGCATCTCATCTGGAAAACTGCTGAAGCGGAAGGTGGATATTGAGCCTTCATTTATGTTGAAGGTCTTTGCAACTTTAGGCCAGTGCCTGTGGATGATTGACCGTCCATCCTTCGACCTCTTCAGGAACACTTCAATATTGACCGTGGGTGTTGTATGAAAACTTTCCTCACCTCCTGACCATAGAGGTGGGTTGAGTGGTAATCATCAGTGAAGCCTGAAAACAAGGATGTGCATAAATATCTTCTCTATATTGAAAATGGGGCAAAGGAATACAAAAAGGCAAGTTATAATAGTTAGTACCATCTTGTAAACCTCGATGCTTCCCATTGTTTCCCTGCAACACATATAAGGTAGTTAGTCATCAGGTTAAGTAAGGGTTCGCAGGCTATCAGTAAAATACGTTGATGATAAATAAGCACATTGCAGATTCATCAGATTAATTCAAGCCACATGGAAAACCCATTTATCCAAACCAAGCATGATTAGGAAGTAGGAAATATATCACTTGTTTATGTTTCTCATGTATTAAGTGCATCCAAATTCGATTTATTCCTCACATGTTATACAATAACAGAATGCAGCCACAACAATTGAACATCGCATTGCGGAATTGAACCAAGCAATTAACTAAAAACCACAACAAATGAACCAAATGTTAACTGAGCACCACATTGCACAATATAACATACTCCTAATAGAAGATCAGACAGTTAACCAAACCAAGCATGCTTAACAACTTGGAAATATAGCAATTGTATTTGTTTCCCATGTATTTAGTGCAGCCAAATTCGATTTATTCCTCACATGGTATACAATAACAGAATGCAGCCACAACAATTGAACATCGCGTTGCAGAATTGAACCAAGCAGTTAACTAAACACCACAACAAGTGAACCAAGCCACAAAAAATGAACCAAGCAATTAACTAAACACCAATTGGACAATATAACATACTCCTAATAGAAGATCAGACAGTTAACCAAACCAAGCATGCTTAACAACTTGGAAATATTGCACCCTAAAGAATTGAACATCACATTTGCAGAATTGAACCAAGCAGTTAATTGAACACAACATTGCACGATATATAGAACATATACACTATAGCAGAAGATTGCATGGTAAAAGTAGATAGCACAATTCACTAGAATTTGTTAAGGAAAAGCAGTAGCTAGCAAACTGAACATGGGTCCTAATAGTGAGCTAATAAGACAAGCTACTCCTCATTGTTGGAGATATCAATGACGATTGGCTCCTTGGACATGGAAGAAGGCGAGGCCTCCGCATCGTGGGTGCCCTCGTTGTAGTGGTGAGTTGCCTGAGCCGCTCCAGGCACCAACCTGCTAGCTCTCGAGATGAGGTAAGCACGTGCATGCTGAGAAAACACCTCATAGTCTTCATCGAAGGCACCGACGGTGGCCTTGAGAAAACGCCACGAACTGTCGTTTAAAGCAGCCAACCGCGTCGCGACATCTGCGTGCGAGGCGTCAACTGTGGCCTCAACGGCGAGGTGCTCCTCCAAGATCTGGGGGTCGGCACAAACGACAGCCATCGCGACCTCATCCGTGCGTGCGGCCGCGATTTGCTTCTCCGCTGCCAAATGCTCCTTGAGCTCCTGTCTATACTGTGTGTACAATGGCTTAGGCTGGCGCTTTTTTGGTGGAGGGGTCGGTGCTTTGGGTGGAAGGTTTCGCGCTCGCGCCAGCGGTCAAGGCATGTTGGATGTGGAAGGAGGAGGAGGATGGGGGTCGGTGTGGATTTCCTGCCTGGATAGAGGAGGCTGAGCAGCGTGAAGGAGGGTCGCCGACGAGGAGGCGGCGGTGCTGCAAGAAAGGAGTGAAGGTTTCAACTTGGAAAGGAAGGCGGAAAGAGGGGTAATGTGGCTTTTGGTAAGGGGGGGGCGGGGAGGTAGATATTTCTGCGGAAGCCGAAAATTTGGAATCGCTTCAGACAAAAAACTGGCGCGCAAAGTGTCATCAGACATGATCCCTTATTCAGACACGGTCCGAAGATATTTCGTTTTGCATCTCACACGGTTGGTTATAATAAACTATGTGGGATCTACTTGATTTTTGGTATTGGTTTGAATCACATAATGGGGTCACAGCGGCCATGGACGGTGTTTGAATTGCTAGAACTTTTATCTGTAGTGATCATAAAAGAATTGGAATTATTCAAGGTTCGTTTGGATATTTTTATACATTAAGTGAGTTTTCAATGCATTTATGTGCATAATTCAAATTTGAACTATATGCGCATTCTCCAGTGCATATAAATTCGTTGAAAAATCAAATCTTTGTCCTTAGGTGCATGCTTAGGTCCCATGCAAGAAATGGGAATGAATCTCAAACAACATGGCACCGTTGATTCCCGGCAAAACATTGAGATGCCTCGTTTTTAAATTCTAGTAAATCCAAAACTCGTCTGAAATTCATGAAACTTGGCATACTATCATGGAGCGGCATCAACATGTCGTGGTACAAATTTTGTCTAATTTGGCACAGGTTTGGGTATATGCTTCTCACAAACCGGAGCTTCTCACAACAAGCATGATGGTTTTCGGTAGGGAACGTCCCACCTTTGGGGACGAAATGACATCCATTGCCTCTTATTGCTTTCAAGTTTTTTCTCATGTCAACATAAAACAACAGGAGTGTTGTGTGAATTCTTGTGATTTTTCGGGGTTCGTTTGGACATTTTTATGCATTAACTGAGTTTTCTATGCATTTATGTGCATAATTCAAATTTGAACTACATGCGCATGTTCCAGTGCATATAAATTGGTTGAAAAATCAAATCTGTGTCCTTGGGTGCATGCTTAGGTCCCATGAAAGAAATGGGAATGAATTTCAAACACTGGGGCACCGTCGATTGTCGGCAAAACATTGAGATGCCTCGTTTTTAAATTCGAGTAAATCTCAAACTCGTCTGAAATTCATGAAACTTGGCATGCTATCATGGAGCGGCATCAACATGTCGTGGTACAAATTTTATCCCATTTGGGGCAGGTTCGGGTATATTCTTCTCACAAACCGGACCTTCTCACAAAAAGCATGATGGTTTTCGGTAGGGAACATCCCACCTTTGGGGACGAAATGGTATCCATTGCCTTGTATTGCTTTCAAAAAGAATTCTCATGTCAACATAGAACAACAGGAGTGTTGTGTGAATTTTTGTGATTTTTCGGGGTTCGTTTGGACATTTTTATGCATTAGCTGAGTTTTCAACGCATTTTATGTGCCTAATTCAAATATGAACTACATGCACATGCTCTAGTTCATATAAATTGGTGGAAAAATCAAATATGTGTCCTTGGGTTCATGCTTAGGTCCCATGCAAGAAATGGGAATGAATTTCAAACACCAGGGCACCGTTGATTACCAGCAAAACATTGAAATGCCTGGTTTTCAAATTCTAGTAAATCCAAAACTCGTTTGAAATTCATTAAACTTGGCATGCTATCATGGAGCAGCATCAACATGTCGTGGTTCAAATTTTGTCCCATTTGGGGCAGGTTTGGGTATATGCTTCTCACAAACTGGAGCTTCTCACAACATGCATGATGGTTTTCGATAGGGAACGTCCCACCTTTGGGGACGAAACGATATCCATTGCCTCTTATTGCTTTCAAGGTTTTTTCTCGTGTCAGCATAGAACAACAGGAGTGTTGTGTGAATTTTTGTGATTTTCCGGGGTTCGTTTGGACATTTTTATGCATTAACTGAGTTTTCAATGCATTTATGTGCATAATTCAAATTTGAACTACATGCACATGGTCCAGTGCATATAAATTGGTTGCAAAAACAAATATGTGTCCTTGGGTGCATGCTTAGGTCCCATGCAAGAAATGGGCATGAATTTCAAACACCGGTGCACTGTTGATTGCCGCAAAACATTGAGATGCCTGGTTTTTAAATTCTAGTTAATCCAAAACTTGTCTGAAATTCATGAAACTTGGCATGCTATCATGGAGCGGCATCAACATGTCGTGGTTCAAATTTTGTCCCATTTGGGGCAGGTTTGGGTATATGCTTCTCACAAACTAGAGCTTCTAACAACAAGCATGATGGTTTTCGGTAGGGAACATCCCACCTTTGGGGACAAAACGATATCCGTTGCCTCTTATTGATTTCATTTTTTTTCTCGTGTCAACATAGAACAACAAGAGTGTTGTGTGAATTTTTGTGATTTGTCAGGGTTCATTTGGACATTTTTATGCATTAACTGAGTTTTCAATGCATTTCATGTGCATAATTCAAATTTGAACTACATGCACATGCTCCAGTGCATATAAATTATTTGAAAAATCAAATATGTGTCCTTGGGTGCATGCGTAGGTCCCATGCAAGAAATGGGAATGAATTTCAAACATCGGGGCACCGTTGATTGCCGGCAAAACATTGAGATGCCTGGTTTTTTAATTCTAGTTAATCCAAAACTCGTTTGGTGCGCAGGTTCACCGAGAAGCGTGCGAGATGTTCACCGCAGGGTTTGTGCATCTCTTGAACGCAAATGGTTCAGTGAAATAGTAAAGCGGCAGAAAATAAACCAAAAAATATACGTGCTGCCACACGCCCCGTGTGTCGTGCGAGGAGGCGTCAGTTGACGGGACGCATGCGAGCAGTCCGCCGCGCAGGCATACCGGGAGGCGTGCGTGCAGGTGTGTGTATTGACGGGGAGGCGTGCGAGTAGCCATGTGAAATTATGCTAGGAATGGCAAACGTCCACCGCGCAGGCTCACTGGGAGGTGAGACAACTTTTGACTGTAGCCTACCTCGCTCCCACAGGTCCGTATTAATTGCGCAGCCGAGCTGCCGGCCATAATAGGCGGCCGCACCCCCGGTCCACAGTGGTCACCGATATCTGGACTTCGGAGTGTATGACGATGCCGCCGAAGCGCACCTTCGGAGGGAGTGGTGACGCCGAGGCTAGTGAAGCACCCGCACAACGTGTCAAGCTGGCCATAGAGGTTTCTGTCGCCACCGACGAGGTCTCCCGCGGGCAGCAGCACGACCTTGAGTTCATCGGCGCAGTTGTGCCCCCCCCCCTAGCCGGAGCCGGAAGTCAACAGCAACTCCGGCAACAACTGCGACTCCGACGGAAAACCGGTCAGTCACCTACATATATGTTTGTGCCTTTTTTCTTCCTAATCTTGAGAATTGATTTCGAATGTCCTACATGTTATGCCATTTTTTCTTTCATATTGGTATGTACACAGATGAGGCTCCGTCTAGCGCCGCCGCCAGATGTAGATCTTGGACTCAGCTATGCGGCCAGAACCGCCCCCTGGACCTGAGGAACCAGTAGAATCTCTGGCGGACCGCATCAGCAATCTCCCGGATGTCATCCTTGGGGAGATCATCTCCCTTCTCCCCACCAAGGATGGCTTCTTCACACAAGTCCTCACATCTCGGTGGCACACCCTATGTTGCACCGCGCCTCTTAATCTCGACTGTCGTCAGCTATCTGTCGATGATGATTTTGAACTCCCCAGAGCCATCATCTCCTCCCACGGGGGCTACGTTCAACGCATCTGCATCCCGGCATGTAACCTGCTGGACATACCCTGCATGGTGGCTGCCTAGATGACATCCCGTCAATTCAATAAACTACAGTAGCTTGAGTTCTACCATTACTACAGCGATAGGTTACCACCAATAGCTGCATCTGTGCCCTCACCACCGATGCCCATCTCATTGTTTTCCTCCTCTCTCTACACCGCCAGCTTGACCCGGTGCCATCTAGCAAACAATATGGTACAAATGCTTCAACTGCCACTGCTGAAAAAACCTGCGCTTGTGTTGGTTCATCTGTCAGAGGCCTCACTACACAACATCATCCACTCCAGCTGCCCTGCACTGGAGTGTTTGGTGCTTGTTTTTGGAGTAGGAATCGATATCCCTTGTCTCAAAATAAAGTCGCCTCACCTTGTAAGCATTGGAATTAGTATTGAAGGACATGAGCTCATCATCGAAGATGCCCCTTCACTTCAAAGGTTGGTCCTTGATTGTTGTTATAAACCTAAGCAAATAAATGTGGTCTCCGTGCCTAAACTGGAGACCTTGTGTGCAATTCGTGATCCGTTTAAATGGTTCGAGATGGTGTTTGCCTCCACACCTACTAAGGTACTGTATATTATTCACGTACACTTTTGTAATTTGCATTTTTCATTTGTGCGCATAAGTTAAGTATAATCTTGGATTACACTTTTCGTGTTAATATTATGTTATATGCTCAATCAAGTGCTTGTCCATCATATCAGTGGTGGTGGATTCTGTCAAGACCTTATGTATCAGTATGTGGTGTTTTGATCACAACATCATTATTTCCTTGCTGCAATGCTTTCCATGTCTGGAGAATTTGTATATAAAGGTGATGATTTGACGCACATTGAAAGCCCATATATAATGTACTATAATTAATCATTCAGCTATCACTCTTTCAACATAATCTTTTTTGGACATTAACTGTTTTCAGTCTTCATCTCTATTTAGGCAACAACACATGGAGAAAAAGGTATAACCAATCGATGGTTGATGAAGCACGGGGATTTTCTCAGATCTCATGACATTCGTTTGAAGACAGTAACATGGAACGATATTCATCCAACAGTGCAAACACTAGCTTTGTTAGATTCTTTATGTTGAATGCGAGGGCACTATTGTCCGTGAGGATTAAGTTTTTCAACAAGAAATTACTCACGGTTGCAAGTGTTGAAAAGCATAAAAAGAGGTTTCAGGTGGACCTAAGGGCTTCTGAACGTGTTCGGCTTCTATTTACAACAGCTTGTGGTCATCATGGAGCAATAGAATTATTGTATTGGGATCTTGATTTTATGGATCAGACTGATATGTTTGATTATAACTGTCGAAAACTTTGGTTGAGTTAGCTGTCATTGTCCTCTTCAATCTGGGTTATGTGTAAACCTGATGAAGAATTAATCCTTGTGCCTTTGTACCTTTTGTAAGCTGGAGTTAGACATTGTTACCCTTTTCAACTAGGGTTTGACCCACATTTTCTTTCATACTGGGCCAATGGCTTGCCATTTCTTTAATTAACACATAACTATTATAAGCATTCACAACATAGGGAAAGAGCCTCACTCTCATGGGATCCTTGAGATCTTTGTTCATTACAGAACCGCAAGTTCTTAGCACCCACCAGCACCCACGAACTTATTTTCAGCTAGCACACCAAATGGGTTGTAATTCTTAATAAGAAAAGCTGCATGGTAGTGAAAAATTTGGATTTATCATTTGGGACCCATGAGGAAAAAGCCTATCCAGGGAGGTGCCGACTCGACAATAAACATTGAGAAACCTGGTTTCAAAATTACTGTAAATCCAAAACTTGCCTCAAAATTATGAAACTTGGCATGGTGTTATGACATAGCACCATCATGCTGTGGTAAAAAGTTAGTCCAATTTGGGACAAGTTTTGGTACAAACTTCTTACAAACCGGAGCTTCTCTCAAAAAGGCTCATGGTTCCGAGAGGGACCTTGTCACCTATGTGTGTGAAACGACATACGCTGTCTCTTCCGACCTTGATTTATTTTACAGAGGCAACATTCAACTATATTAGCGTCGTCCTAAAAATATGAAATTATTCACAGTTTGTTTTGCCTTTTAATACATTATTTGAGTTTCCTAGGCATTTTGGAACGTACTTTGGTGTGTGCAAAGGTCATGTGTGTACTAGCCACATATGTAATTGGATGTTCAATCTGTTTATGGAATCAAGTCCTAATAAGTTATAAGTACATATGTTGTTGTTCTGTGTGCAATGGCATTGCACACGGAGCATACTGGGGAACCCGTCGGTGATGACTTCATCAATCGCTGACAATTGTATACCACCAAGCATTTGCCCACAACACACATGACCTACTAGCAGCAATCGTCTGTGTTATTATCAGTCTTCACACACATTTCTGATTACAGACCTCTTTGCCACATATAACACACATCTTGTTATATTGAACCATTTCTGTTCTTTTGGCTCAAAGAAAACAGTTTATCCAATTGAACCACGTGACGTATATTGCACACACCTTGATCTGGCTGACCGTTTCTTTTGTGTTGCCTAATCACAAGCAGTTCATCCGAGTGAACCGTATGTTGTATATCGCACACACCTTCATCTGGCTGCCCATTTATTTTGTTCCTCATCATCGCAAACAGTTAATTGAACTGAACTGTATACCCTGCATCGCACATGCAACCAAAATCTGAACTGTGTTTGATGCATCCCCCATCGTAAAAGTTTTGAACCTTTTTTGACAATTTTTTTACACCACTGTTTGCGATTATTGCATCTCACACAGTTTCGTCGAAGGTTCTCTGATCGTAGTGTCATGTTAGCAGCATCCTGCAGTAGTGGCATAGATCGAGATTAGGATTTGTCACTCCGATTATCGGAGAGGTATCTCTGCGCGCTCTTGATAATGCACATCACTATAAGCCTTGCAAGCAATGTGACTAATGAGTTAGTTGCGTGATGATGCATTACGGAACGAGTAAAGAGACTTGCTGGTAACGAGATTGAACTAGGTATGGTGATACCGACGATCAAATCTCGGGCAACTAATATACCGATGACAAAGGGAACAACGTATGTTGTTATGCGTCTTGACCGATAAAGATCTTCGTAGAATATGTAGGAGCCAATATGAGCATCCAGGTTCCGCTATTGGTTATTGACCGGAGATGTGTCTCGGTCATGTCTACATAGTTTAGGAACCCTGTGACGCCCCCAATTCAACCGTACACTAATCATACACGCAAATGTGTACGGTCAAGATCAGGGACTCACGGGAAGATATCACAAGACAACTCTAGACACAAATTAAAATAATACAAGCTTTATATTACAAGCCAGGGGCCTCGAGGGCTCGAATACATAAGCTCGAGAACAAACGAGTCAGCGGAAGCAGCAATATCTGAGTACAGACATATGTTAGACAAGTCTTGCCTTAAGAAGGCTAGCACAAAAGCAACATTGATCGAAAAGGCAAGGCCTCCTGCCTGGGAGCCTCCTAACTACTCTAGGTCGTCAGCGGCCATCACGTAGTAGTAGGCACCCTCGGGGTAGTAGTAGTCATCAGTGGTGTCGTCTGGCTCCTGGGATCCGTCATTTGGTCACAACAATCGGGTATGGGGGAAAAAGAGGTAGCGAAGCAACCGTGAGTACTCATCCAAAGTACTCGCAAGACTTACATCACATCTAAACTAAGTATGCATCTGTATCAAACGAATGGGTTGTATCTGTG
Source organism: Triticum urartu (assembly GCF_003073215.2). NCBI lineage: Eukaryota > Viridiplantae > Streptophyta > Magnoliopsida > Poales > Poaceae > Triticum > Triticum urartu. The sequence goes on from NC_053025.1 coordinate 190,766,775, forward strand.
GACTAAACTGCAGAATGCCAGAAGAGAAGGGGAAAGCCTAGCCTATGGAAGACTAGCATCTTCAAGCATCTTCAAGCATCTTGTAGCATATAGAAGAGTACAGATCAACATAATGTAAAGTAGTAGTAGGGTTATCAACCTCGGCCAGAGATCCTTTCTCGACTCAATGCGAGAAAGCAATCCCAGAGCCATACTATCCATTTATCACCTCAGGTATCCAGTTCTAGTTGTATCGATCGGGATACAACTCCAAGTGTCCGTTGCCGTAGGACAGGCTATCGATAGATGTTTTCTTCCCTACAGGGGTGCACCAACTTACCCACCACGCTTGATTAACTCCGGCCGGGCACACTTTCCTGGGTCATGCCCGGCCTCGGCCAAACAATACGCCGCAACCCAACCTAGGCTTAATAGAGAGGTCAGCAGGCCGGACTAAGCCTATGCCCCCAGGGGTCATGGGCCATCTCCCCGGGAACTCCTGCATGTTGCGAGGGTGGCCGGTGAGCAGACCTAGCTACCTCCTTCAACAAGGCAGGTGCTTACGCAGTCCAACTCGACGCGCGCCGCTCAGTCGCTGACGTCTATTAAACTTCGGCTGATGCATACGACGCAGAACGCCAATACAATGCCCACGTGATGGCTAGTGCTATCAGGCCAGAGGCCCCTCGGATTGAATGTCCAAATGGTAGTCAATTAGGAATGCGCGGTAACAAGCAGAGACTCACGAAAGATGTGACCCCGTCGCCCCGTCTCGAGGACTTGCGGCAAGGGCTAAGAATGCCCAGCCACGCCTCGTAAGAATCTCACGGGCACCTTCCAGGTCAACCTGACTCCACATCACTCGCAAATAAGCTCGTGCGGGTTCCCCTCAAGGCCGACCCGTCTTTAGTAACATGGTTCAGTGTAAAGTCATAGTAACTATAGTAACCGTGTGTCTAACACCAAGGGGAAAACCCGAGGAATCACCCCCGGTGAATTCCACTCGATGTAACCATCAAGGTGAACATAAGAGGATCCACCCTCGAGGTTCACACTTGAGGAGTTTGCACGACAGAGCCGTATCGGAAGTGGTTAAGGAGGAAATCACCCTCGATGACCACAACCGTATAACTACACTACAGAGATCTCATCAGGAGTGATCTAAGGGGTTCCACCCTCAGCACTCGATGGTAACTCTACAGAGTCGTACAACTAGGGGGGTGATGTGCGGTGTTGGGGCCTGGACGTCGATCACGTTGATCGAGTCATCAAACATAAAGCAAGGCAACTGGGACAAGGTGGGGGTCACTGATGGATCACTAACCAACCTATACTAAGCAGTTTAGGATAAGCAGGTAAGGTAACAATAAGTAGGTAACAAAAACAGGCTATGCATCAGAGTAGGATCATACAGAAAGCGGTACAATTCTAATGCAAGCATGAGAGGGAAAGGAATGGGCGATATCGGAATGCTCAAGGGGGTTTGCTTGCCTGGAAGCTCTGCTGAAAAAGAAGAAGTGTCGTCGACACAGTCGATCACAGGGGCGGCATCGGTCTCAGGGTCTACCGGAGAGAAGAGGGGGAAGAAACAGTCAATATAGAGCAAACAGATGCATCACTAAGCATTACATGATGATAGACAGAGCTAGGCTTGTCCTAACGTAGTACTACACGTTGTAGACGGAGGGGATAAACATCCGAGGATGAATTCCCGGCGTTAGACGAATTCCAGACAGATGGAAGAGAGGGGGACGGTTCCATGTTCGGCATGCTAGGGGCATTTTACAGGTGAATGGACCGCGCATTCGGATCCGTTGCATTTTTCTGAGCAACTTTTGTATAGAAAACATTTTCATCGGAGTTATGGTTAATTTCTAGGAATTCTCAAAGTTTTTAAAAGTTTTCTGTCTATATTTAAATTAACAGAATTATCAGAATAGGAATATGACGTCAGCATGACATGGGGATGATGTCAACAAGTCAACAGACTCGCTGATTAGTCAAAGTTGACCAGTGGGTCCCACTGGTCAGTGACTGGACTAATTAGTAGTGTTTAATTTAACTAAACTAAGTTAATTAGCTAGTAGGCCCCACCTGTCAGTGGCTAATTAGATTAACTAAATAATTTTTAGTTATTAAAACGTTGGTTAAAGGATTGGGCCCGCATGTTAGTGGCTCTGCGCTGCCCAGCCAGCATGTTGACTAGGTCAACCAGGTCAGCGGGGCCCACAGGGCCCACTACTCAACGACACTGGGGGTGGCCCCCCGGTTCAGCCAAGTCAGCACTGGCGCCAGGGTTGCGCCGACGAGGCCATTCGCGATGGCCGAACACCGGAGAGGGCTCTGGCGAGCCTTTTCACGGCGGCTCCTCGCCAGAGTTAGCCGGAATAGCGCCACAGTGGTCCGTTCGTTGCGTGTGAGGCGGCGTTCGTAAGTCGGTGATGTCACGCGTCCAAAGCGGTGGTTGCAGGGGTCGGGGGTGGTCAGTCGAGGCACCGACGACGAGTGGGGGCGGTGGTGTTCGGGACCTCGTCAGGATCGCACTACGGGTCACGGGGTGGGGTGTGGCAAGGCGCGTTCGAATGGCCACTCTGCTGCGCGTCGAGTGATGGTGGTGGCATTGCCGGACCTGGCCGGAAACGTCGCCGGCGACGATGTCCGCGGCGGAGTGGCTACGTGTAACATCCCAAATTTTCAATTTGGAATGTTACACATTAGATCATGATGCATATCATATTTTATTTTGTATTTTGGTTGATCCTAGAAATTCTACGCAACTCAATGACCCACGGAGAGAGTTGGGGATTTCGTTATTTTCATATTTGAGTTTTCTCAAATTTTAAGAATAGGATCATTTGATTTTATTTATTTTATCATCAATTATTTCTATTAGAAAAATATGAGAGAGGGAATAAAATGACTTTCCCAAAATAAAGAAATATTGAATATTTAATAATAAAATAAAATAAGATTTTATTTCAGAGTTTTTCGGCGTTTTATTTGAATTTAGGAAAAATGTGTGTTTTTCAAAATTGCATTTACGGCCCAAATAAATGTTCACCTTGTGCGGCTTGATTTTAGAAGCCCGTGAAAATTTATTTCAGAATTTTTGAAGTCCGTTTAGTATTTCCTTTTATTTTTTCTTCCGAGCGGAATAATTAAAAAAAAACGAACCGACTTTGGGCCGTACCCGAGCGGGACACCGCCCGGGGGCAGCCTTTAAATAGCGCTGCCCCGAGTCGCCCCAGCCCATCAGCCCCGCCTCGATCCATGCGCGCCGCCGGAGCCGGCGCCGGCGCCGCCGACGATCCCGCCGCCTGAGGTTCGTCGCGCCTCGATTTTCGTGCCGAAAAAAATAGAGAAAAAAATAAATTCGGCGTTCTTCGTTTTTCTTTTTCTCAGATTAAATCCGCGATGTTTCTGATCGCGATTCCTGATCCGATTTTCGTTTTAGTATAACTTTTCGCTCGTTTATCAGAATCAGGCGATTCAAGCGCCTAGAGTTTCGTCTCGAAACCCTCTATCCGTTTAACAAACTTAAACAAGTTTTTGTTACTGTAAAATTTGCCCTAGATCCAGATTAGTAGAACAAAGTTGTTTTCTTTCGCCGTTTGTCTTTCGTTGCTTCGTTCGATTTGATTCTTTTTGCCAACCGGAGTTCTTAAGTTGAACCTTCTGGTTAGATCTCTTATTTGAGTTTTACCTGAGCATTAGATGAGTACTTATTGTATGCTTGTTTGTTTGTATGCGATAGAATACCCGGAGTGTGCCGCCTGTTACTTCGAATTGTTAGGTTTCGCGGATCATCAGCAAGGCAAGTAACACTTTGATCATACCTTTTCTACTACCCAGTTTTATTGCATTAGATCAATCCTCACACATTGCATGATTAGGATCTAATTAAATTGTGGGATGGGAAGTAGATGAGGTAGTACCTATTACCTATTTATTATCAAACCTTTGGGAGTTACTTCCACGTTTGCTTATTATGCCATGCTATGCTAGTAGACGTGGATTGGGTGAGTGAAATCCATGACAGATGTGAGATTGTTAATTAATGGTTTATCTAAGGTGGCAACTTAAACACACATCTGGGTGGATTGAGGCACCTGGTTATTCTAGGACTTGCCTATTTTCTTTTGGACTGCCACCCAGGCTCAAAGGGATCATGAGACTATTCATACTAGAAACTTCTGTGTGCAGCCACAAGCTATTATGGGCTCTAGCATAGTTGACTAAGTCGTGCGAACTCTTACAGTGGTAGACTAGCAGATGTAGGGGATGTTGGTGGTACGGTCTACCCATCGTAAGGTGCTAGCGCTTCTGAAAGACTATGTCTCGGTCATCCGTCTTCTGAAACACCATGTAGTGCGAGAAACCAAACGGAGGCGATCGAGTCTTGTGGGGAAAAGTGCGCAAACCTCTGCAGAGTGTAATAAACTAATCATGGTTATCCGTGTCCCCGGTTATGGACATCTTGAGTATCTAGTACTTGGATTATCATGTGAATCTCAACATGTTACTCTAAATTAATTTTGATGGGTTATGTTTAATGATGATTTTTAATTGGGATTGAGAATGCTGTCAACCATTCTCAATGTTTAACAACCACCATGATAGTAATTAAATTTTATTCATTTGAAATAGGGAAAAATTGGCTTTACGCAAAACTGTAACCATAGATCTTTCCACCAGCCAAATATGCATATAGTATAGCCGTTTCATTCATTACTCTCTATGTGTTACATTGCCAGCATATTCCATGCTGACCCGTTTCGGGCTGCAACGTTAATGTTGCAGACTTTTCAGACGATGATTAAGGAGTTTTAGGTCGTGGTCCTATACTCAGTGATGCCGTTGGAGTTGATGGACTCACTTATCTTCCAAGCCTTCCGCTGTTATCGTTATTATATGGCCTTAAGCCATACTTATTGTAATAAGTTCTCTTTTGAGACACTCAATGTAATAAGTGTGTGATTGCTACTCTGCTATAAATCCTCCGAGTACTGTGTGGTGTCAGCATTACTGATCCAGGGATGACACCGGAGCATAGAGATCAGACTGTTTGAGGTCTGGTCGCTATAGAGATGGTATCAGAGCACACGCTGACTGTAGGACACGACCACTAAGCTAAAGAACTAGATCACTATTCACTCTCTTCTCTTCTGACCTCTCATCTTTTCTACTCTTTAGGATGGCGGATGCAAGGAACAAGTTCACACAACCGGATGAAGATACACCCTTTGGACGCCACTTGAAGGAAGTCACTAGATACCTGAATATAGGAGTACCAAGCTTCATGGGAACCTACAACGCCACTTTACCTGAAGAAGAGCGTTGGATGATTCAAGTTCAAGTACCGGGAAGGACGTTCATGCCAGTCACGGAGCCCATAGAATTTTCTTTTGATGCACCAACTTGGAGTCTAGGAAAGAGCATGGCAGCTCACATCGCCATGCGACGCATTGGAGAAGTCTACCGCAAGGATCTCAAGGATACTATCTACCAGATTTGTGGGCGCCGAGATGAACACTGGGAGATGATCAGCACCAGGAAGGATAGATCAATCGCAGCTTTTATCCAGGAGCTAAATCAGCACATTTGACGATAGGAGAACCAGATGTGCACCGACATGATAGACCTGAAGAAGGCAAAGACTAGAATCAAGGAACTGGAGGAAGAACTCAAGGCTACATGTGAAGATTATGAAGAGGAAATTAAAGTATTGGTGGAGAAGAATGACGACCTGATCAAGAAGATTGGAATATTTATGGGAGACCCTACGCCAGTAGATGAAGACGAAGAACCCCAGGAAATCAGCCCGGAAGACTACATCATCATCGAGGGCACCGACTCAGAAGCAGATAGTAGCTGTAACGCCCCGAGACCGATGTGCCAGGTGTCGTCCAGTTATTCACTGTTGTTGCGTTGTCATTGCTTGCGTGTCTTGCATTGCATATCATGTCATCATGCGCATTTCATTTGCATACGTGTTCGTCTCATGCATCCGAGCATTTTCCCCGTTGTCCGTTTTGCAATCCGGCGCTCCGTTCTCCTCCGGTGGTCATTTCTACCTTCTTCTTGTGTGTGGGGATTAAACATTTCCGGATTGGACCGAGAGTTGACAAGCGGCCTTGGTTTACTACCGGTAGACTGCCTGTCAAGTTTCGTACCATTTGGACTTCGTTTGATGCTCCAACGGTTAACCGAGGGACCGAAAAGGCCTTGTGTGTGTTGCAGCCCAACATCCCTCCAATTTGGCCCAAAAACCCACCTAAACCTCCTCCATCATCTTGGTCGTTCGATCACGATCGCGTGGCCGAAAACCGCACCTCATTTGGACTCTCCTAGCTCCCTCTACCTATAAAAGAGCACCCCTCCCCGAAATTTCAGATCATTTCGCAGATGAAACCCTAGATCCACTCCCTTCGCGCCGCCGGACACTTCTCCCACCGGCCGGACATGTCCAGCCGCCGCTGCCACCTCGCTCCAGCGAATCCCGTCTCGACACGTCACCCGCCGCCGCCTCCTGCACCAATCAGACGCCGCCACCTCAGCCGGACGCCTCCCTCTCTCTCCACCGCGCCTGCCGCCGGCCCGCGGGGCCCGAGGCCGGCCCGCCCGAGCCGCGACCGGGCCTGAGCCCCCGCGCGTCGCCCGCCTCTCGACCGCGCCTCGCCTTCGTCGCCGTATGCCTTGCCGCCGCCGCCATGCTTAGTCCCGCACCGCCACCGGAGTTCGTCCCCGGCCGCGCCTCGCCTTCTTCCCGCCGGCGCCGCCCTTCGCCGGCGTGACCCCGTCGCCGCGTGCCTCCTCCTCTGCGGTGCCTCTACTCCGACCACCTCGCCGGCGAGCTCCGGCGTGATCTCCGGCCGGCGAGCCCTCTCCTCCGGCGAACGCAAGCACCGGCAACCACTGCTCCGGCGAGGATCCGGCCCCGCCTCGATCTGCGTGCACGAACCCTAGATCTGTTTTCAGAGGGTATATTTTCCTAAGTCCTCGAGATTCCTAGTTTCATATGGCCATGTTCATAGCATCGTAACTTTGCATCCATAGATCTGTTTTGGGCATATAGCATATCAAAATGTTCGTCTCAGAGGATACATCATTTCATCTCATTGCATCATTTTCATTTGAGCTCATCTTGATGCCCGAAATACTGTTGGAAGAGTGCTACTTGAGATAATTGTCAGATCTGCTGCTCCATTTATATATTTGTCATTTTTGCCATGATTATTGTGTGCATGATATGCCCATGAGCCCTACATATGTTTTGTTAAGGGTTTTGCCATCTTTCTAGAGGTGCAACCCATGTATTTTTTGTGATGTGTGTGGTGACTAGCACAAGCTTGCAAAGTGAGGCACTTGTTAATGCTGATTTCAGGGACTTAGCATTTCCACTAAGTCCTTGACCTGTTTATCTCATTATGCCATATGTTCATGTTGTTTCCTAGTAATCCGTGCCTCTTTTGAGGATGATCAGTAAGGATGATTTGTTAATATTGTAGGGCTATATCCATCCATGTCTTTGTTTGCAATTATGGAGAACCCTAGCTTGGTCAATCGAGCTCTACTTTTGCTACTTCGTGAATCTGGGCAGATTGTCTACTTGTTAGCGATTTTGCCGAGGATGTTGCAGTTGATCCGTGCATGCTATGCTATTGTTGTTGCCATGTCTAGCTTGCATTTTGTGTATTCTTGGTGGGTGTATACTTAGCTTGTCATGACTTGCTCCGTAGTGAGTGCATCGAGCTCGTTAACATGCCTACTTGATATCTGTTTCAGCATACTCCAGTTTTCACTAAGTCTGAGAACTGATTATGTTTTGCCATGTTCACATGCTTGCAATTGTATTTTCTGATCCCTTTTGCCTCAAGGTCACTAAGGGACTTTTGTTAAGCTCTTTGAGTAGCTCGATGCCATGCTTTACTTTGCCATGTTCAGGTCCTGTAGCATATAGTTTTGTTGCTCCAAAGAGTGCTATCTGATCTGAAATTCCAGACAAGTGTTAATTTCACAAAGTCTGAGATCTGTTTACCATATGCATTTTTGCCATGCTTGTTTGAACCTGTTAATGTATGAATTGGCCGTAGCTCAGTGCTAGACTTTTGTTAAGCATCTTGAATGCATCCCTGCCATGTATTTGTATGCCATGTTTGAATGCTGTAGCATGTTCATCTCATTGCATTTAGATGGCTACTTGCTGCATATTGCAGACCGGTGCCATATTTGAATTGCTTGCCATTTCCAAACCGTAACTCCGATTCCAGCGTTCTTTATATCATTTTCAAGCGATTTCATCTCACCCTTCCAGTGGCACACTTGATTTTCCAAGTTGAGGCCAGGTCCAATCATTTCCTTTGCAAATCATGCATATGCATCGCATACCGCATCCCGCATATCATACCATGTTCATGTGTTGGTTGTTTACTATGTCGTGTGCTTCTTTTCGGTGTTTGCTTCTTCGGGTTGGTTCCGGTAACGTCGTGCTTGTGAGGAACCGTTCGTCTACGTCTGTTTGTCTTCTTCATGGACTCGTTCTTCTTCCTTGCGGGATTTCAGGCAAGATGATCATACCCTCGAAATCACTTCTATCTTTGCTTGCTTAGTTGCTCGCTCTTTTGCTATGCCCATGCTGCGATACCAACCACTTGCTTATCATGCCACCCATATTTTTGAACCAAGCCTCTAACCCACCTTGTCCCAGCAAACCGTTGTTTGGCTATGTTACCGCTTTACTCAGCCCCTCTTATAGCGTTGTTAGTTGCAGGTAAAGATTGAAGTTTTGTTCCTTGTTGGAACATGGAGATCGTTCCTTGTTGGAACATGTTTACTTGTTGGGATAACATAATATATCTTATTTAATTAATGCATCTATATACTTGGTAAAGGGTGGAAGGCTCGGCCTTATGCCTGGTGTTTTGTTCCACTCTTGCCACCCTAGTTTCCGTCATATCGGTGTTATGTTCCCGGATTTTGCGTTCCTTACGCGGTTGGGTAATAATGGGAACCCCTTGACAGTTCGCCTTGAGTAAAGCTCTTCCAGCAATGCCCAACATTGGTTTTACCATTTGCCACCTAGCCTTTTCTTTTCCCTTGGGAGTCGCGCTCCTGAGGGTCATCATTATTTTACCCCCCGGGCCAGTGCTCCTCTGAGTGTTGGTCCAACTGAGCGATGTTCGGGGCTACCAGGGGCAACTCTGGGCTGGCCTACCCGACGTCTGGCTCATCTGAGTGTGCCCTGAGAAAGAGATATGTGCAGCTCCTATCACGATTTGTCGGCACATTCGGGCGGTGTTGCTGGTTTAGTTTTACCCTGTCGAAATGTCTTGTAGAACTGGGATACCGAGTCTGATCGGAATGTCTCGGGAGGAGGTCTATTCCTTCGTTGACCGTGAGAGCTTGTGATGGGCTAAGTTGGGACACCCCTGCAGGGATTTGAACTTTCGAAAGCCGTGCCCACGGTTATGGGCAGATGGGAATTTGTTAACGTCCGGTTGTAGAAAACCTGAAGTTGACCTTAATTAAAATGAATCAACAGCGTGTGTTACCATGATGGTCTCTTTTCGGTGGAGTCCGGGAAGTGAACATGGTGTTGGAGTTATGCTTGACGTAGGTTGTTTTAGGATCATCTCTTGATCATACTTTTATCGACCGTGCTTTACCTTCTCTTCTCGCTCTCATTTGCGTATGTTAGCCACCATATATGCTAGTCGCTTGCTGCAGCTCCACCTCATACCTTGTACCTTACCCATAAGCTTAAATAGTCTTGATCGCGAGGGTGTGAAATTGCTGAGTCCCCGTGGCTCACAGATACTTCCAAAACCAGCTTGCAGGTGCCGATGAGACCGTGCAGATGACGCAACCAAGCTCAAGAGGAGCTCGATGAAGATCTTGTCCTTTATGTTGATTCGTTCTAGTTGATCAGTAGTGGAGCCTAGTTGGGGTCGATCGGGGACCTATGTCGCATTTTGGGTTCTTCTTTTATTTTGGTTCCGTAGTCGAACCTTGATTGTATTTGGATGATGTAATGTTTTATTCATGTAATTGTGTGAAGTGGCGATTGTACGCCAACTATGTATCTCTTTCCCTTATTATATTATATGGGTTGTGTGAAGATTACCTCACTTACGACATTGCTTTCAATGCGGTTATGTGGCGACCCGACCCGAATGGATCAAGTCTACTGTGCTCGGGTGTCATCCCTGGATCAGTAATGCTGACACCACACAGTACATCGAAGGATTTATAGCAGAGTGGCAATCACACACTTATTACATCGTTGTCTCAAAGAGAACTTATTACAATAAAAATGGCTTAAGGCCATCTAGTGACGATAACAGCGGAAGACTTGGAAGATAAATGGGTCCATCAACTCCAGCGGCATCACTGAGTATAGAACCACGACCTAATAACACCTCAATCGTCGTCTGAAAAGTCTGCAACATGAGAAGTTGCAGCCCGAAAACGGGTCAGCACATGGAATATGCTGGCAATGTAACACATAGAGAGTAATGGAATGAAACAGCTATACTACATGCATATTTGGCTGGTGGAAAGCTCTATGGTTACGGTTTTTGCGTAAAGCCAGTTTTTCCCTACTGCAAAGGAATAAATTTATTTAACTATCATGGTGGTTGTGAATCATTGAGAATGGTTGACAGCATTCTCAATCCCAATTAAAATAATTAAAACCCAACAACATTAATTAGAAGTAACATGTTGAGATTCACATGATATTCAAGTACTAGATACTCAAGATGTCCATAACCGGGGACACGGCTAATCATGATTAGTTTGTACACTCTGCAGAGGTTTGTGCACTTTTCCCCACAAGACTCGATCGCCTCCGTTGGATTTCTCGCACTACATGGTGTTTGAGAAACGGATGACCGAGACATAGTCTTTCAGAAGAGTACCACCTACATCCCCTACATCTGCTAGTCTACCCCTATAAGAGTTCGCACGACTTAGTCAACTATGCCAGAGCCCATAATGGCTTGTGGCTGCACACGTAAGTATTTAGCATGAAAGATCTTATGATCCCTTCGAGCCTGGGTGACGGTCCAAAAAAAAACAGGCAAGTCCTGATAGACATCAGGTGCCTCAATCCTCCCAGATGTGTGTTTAAGTTGCCACCTTAGATAAACCATTTAAATTATCAACTCACATCTGTCATCGAAAATCACTCACCCAATCCACGTCTACTAGCATAGCATGGCATAATAAGCAAACGTAGAAGTAACTACCAAAGGTTTCATAATAATACAGGTAATAGGTACTACCTCATCTACTTCCCATCCCACAATTTAATTAGATCCTAATCATTCAATGTGAGAGGATTGATCTAATGCAATAAAAACATGGGTCGTAGAAAAGGTATGATCAAAGTGTTACTTGCCTTGCTGATGATCCGCGAGACCTAGGGAATCGAAGTAACAAGCGGCGCAATTCGGGTGATCTATCGCAGACAAACAACAAGCATACAATAAGTACTCATCTAATGCACAGGTAAAACTCGAACAAGAGAACGAACCAGGAAGTTCAACTTAAGAACTCCGGTTGCAAAGAAAGAACGAACCGAACAAAGAAACGGAAACCAAACGGCGGAAGAAACAACTCGGTTCTAGCAAGTTGAAACTAGGTCAAATTTTACCGGGGCAAAACTTGTTTAAGTTGATTAGACGGAACGGCGGTTTCGAAACGAAACTCCAGGTGCTTGAATCACCTGATTCCGATAAACGAGCGAGAAGATAAACTAGAACGAAGATCGGATCTGAGATCACGATCGCGGAATAAATCTGACGAGAAGAAAAAGAAAAACGGTTAAACGAACGGACGTTCGTTAACCTAGAAGAATCCGGTGATCACGTTCGTTAGGACGAACGGTCCGGTGAACGGTCCAAAGGCAACTAAATCGGAAAAGAAAACGAATCCGATCTAGGGTTTCGGAGAAGAAAACTGAAACGAAAAACCGATCTAGAAAACGAATTGGAAGAGAAGAAAAGAATCGGAACGATTAGAAGAAAACGATCTGAGGAAAAGAGACGCGGGGAAACCTCGGCGAACGGGCTCCGGCGGCGGCGTAGGGCGGCGGCGGCGTGGGCAAGGGGCGGCGGCGGCGGTGACGCAGGGCGGCGGCGGCACTAGGGCGGCGGCGGCGCTAGGGCAAGGGCGCGGGGTGGGGCGCGGCTTGGGGCTTGGGGTTTGATTTGATGATTTAGAGGGGGGGTGTTGGGGTATTTATATTGGGGAGGGGAGGAGAAAACTTGGGGTAGGGGACAAGAAATAGAATAGGAAAAAGAGTCCTAGAAGAAAAAGGAAAACGGAACAAAGGAAAGGGGAGGGGTCTACCCTTGAATCCTAAAAGGATTCGGTAGAGCAAGAGGCGGCAGCGGCCTGGCTGCCTGCCTGGCGCACGCGCGCGGCTGGGAGGCTGGGGCGGCCGGCCGGCTGGCTTGGGCCTTTGGCCCGGCTGGCCTACAGTTTTTTTTAAAACGGTTCTGCGCGCAGAAAACAAAAGAAAAGAAAACTAGACGAACTCCAAAAATTCTAAAGTAAATTTTCCCCGACTCCTAAAAATGAGTCGAACAAAATGAACTTTACTCCGGACCTAAAATGCAATTTTTGAAAACACGCATTTTTCCCTATCCAATTAAAATGCAAATAAAACTCCGGCAAAACCGAAATTGATCTATTTATTAAATCTTCGTTTTTCCTCAATTTGGGAAAGTCATATTATTCCCTCTCTCATATATTTTGACACCGGAAAAATTATTGAAGATGAAATAAATAAATCAAATGATCCTCTTTTCCAAATTCGAGAAAACTCTCAAATATGAAAATAACGAAATCTCCAACTCTCTCCGAAGGTCCTTGAGTTGCGTGAAATTTCTAGGATCCACCAAAATGCAAGAAAATATGATATGCATGATGATCTAGTTTATAACATTCCAAATTGAAAATTTGGGATGTTACAGGTTATGCCTCTAAGTCGTGCTTCGACACGTGGGAGATATAGCCGCATCGAGGGCGTTACAGTAGCGATGATGACTATGTTGATGAAGCTGGAGCAGATATCATGGAGTCAACGACCGTAGAATATTTCTAGTAGACCACCTCATCAGTAGTAGTAGTCCACCATGTAAATATAGTAGTCCGAGCACTTTTGCGATAGTTAGATCGATTGTATGCCTTTGTTTGATTGAATGAAGTGAATTGTTTGTTTTGCCTCATGTGCGTATGGGTAGTGTTATCTCTTTAGACCCCCTCTATTCTTATATCTCATCTTTTCTAAACCCTCAGATGCCTCCGAGACGTGACCCCGGATTTGCCTTTCCACCGGAGCTCACCCAGTTGATCCAGCAGCAGAACACATTGATGCAGTTACTAGTCCAGAATCAGAATCAGGGGAACAACAACAACCCACCACCACCACCACCACCTGTTGACCACTTAGCCCGTTTCCTTAGGCTGAATCCGCTGGTGTTTTCCAGTAGCACCGAGCCCATGGTAGCAGATGATTGGCTCCGCAAGACAGCTAGGGAGTTGACCACAGCAGGATGCACAGATGCGGAGAAGGTGAAGTTTGCCGCACATCAGCTAGAAGGACCAGCAGCATCATGGTGGGAGAATTTCACAGCCACTTTCCCAGTTGACACTGTCACATGGGACCAGTTTCAGCAGGCTTTTCGTACTGCACACGTTTCAGCAGGAGCTATGGCCATGAAGAAGCGTGAGTTTCGCAACTTGCACCAAGGAGGAAGGACAGTTGGCCAGTATGTGGAGGAATTTAGTAAGCTAGCACGTTATGCCCCAGATGACGTCGCTACGGATGCAGCTAAGCAGGAGAAGTTTCTAGAAGGACTGAATGATGAGTTGAGCATGCAGTTGATGGTAGCCACCTTCAACAACTACCAAGAGTTGGTAGATCGTGCTCTTATGATTGAAGGGAAGCAGCAGCAGATTGAGAATCGCAAGAGGAAGTATGGACAAGGAAACTACAATTCAGGAGCTCAGCAGAAGCCACGTTTTACCCCTAGACCGGGAGGACATTTTCAGCATACTCATGGAGGAGGTAGCTCACACAATCACAATGGCACCAAGAATGGTAATGGCAATGGAGGAAGCAACGGCCAGAACCGCACCAACCCCTCAACCCCAGCCAAGAAGGACCTAAGCCAAGTCACTTGCTTTAAGTGTTCAAAGACAAGACATTATGCCAATGAATGTCCTGAATTACAAAATGAAAATAGCAATGGAAGTTCTGGGAAGAAGCCGAACCTTTTCAACAGGGGACAGGTGAACCACGTTAGCGTGGAGGAGGTTGAAGCTCAGCCCGATGCAGTAAAGGTAAGTTTTTGGTTAAGTCATTTACTGCACTCGTTCTTTTTGATACTGGTGCATCGCATTCATACATCTCAAGGGGATTTGTGGATAAGTATAACCTACCAAGCCAAGCCCTTAGGTCACCCATGTTAGTAACCTCGCCCGGAGCAGAGTATGTGGCTAATCTATGGTGTGATCAGTTACCATAAAGGATTGGTAACTATGTTTTTCCCTCAGACCTAATAGTATTGGAATCTCAAGGATTGGATGTGATATTAGGCATGGATTGGTTATCAAAGTATGAAGGGAATATTGAGTGTGCTAGTAAGTCAATTTTGCTTACCACCCCAGAAGGGAGAAGGATCAAGTATGTATCCCGGCATGTGCCAAAGAGGACTCAAGTAAATTGCCTAACAGGAGTTGTGCAGGAGGAAGTACCGGTGATAAGGGATTTCCCTGAAGTATTTCTAGAAGAGTTGCCAGGCATGCCACCGGATAGAGATATTGAGTTTTTGATTGAGCTATTGCCAGGCACAGGTCCAATATCAAAGAGACCATATAGGATGCCAGCAAAGGATTTGGTGGAAATTAAGAAGCAGATTAAAGAGTTACTGGATAAGGGATATATTCACCCAAGTTCTTCACCTTGGGGATCGCCAGTACTTCTAGTGGAGAAAAAGGATGGATCGTTAAGGATGGTTGTTGATTATCGAGGATTGAATGAAGTAACGATCAAGAACAAGTACCCACTACCAATGATCAACGATCTGTTTGATCGATTGCAAGGAGCTAAGGTATTTTCCAAGATCGATCTGCGATCAGGATACCACCAGTTGAAGATTCGAGAACAGGATATTCCGAAGACAGCTTTTACCACCAGGTATGGGCTGTATGAGTATACCGTTATGTCATTTGGTCTGACTAACGCACCTGCCTATTTTATGAACATGATGAACAAAGTGTTTATGGAGTTTTTGGATAAGTTCGTCGTAGTGTTCATTGATGATATCCTGGTTTATTCGAAGAATGAGGAACATAAGTAGCATTTGCGTTTGGTACTTGGAAAGCTCAGAGAACATCAATTATATGCCAAGTTCAGCAAATGTGAGTTTTGGTTGAAGGAAGTAGGATTCCTCGGACATGTTATATCTGGAGAAGGTATAGCAGTAGATCCCGCTAAAGTTGAAACCGTGACCAAGTGGGAAGCCCCAACAACAGTTGGAGAGATCCGGAGTTTTCTTGGACTCGTAGGATACTACCGGAGATTTATTGAGAATTTCTCAAAGACTGTGAAGCCTATGACGGAGTTGTTAAAGAAAGATACCAAGTTCATATGGACAGAGGAATGTGAGGCTAGTTTCCAGGAATTGAAGAAACGTTTGGTTACCTCACCAGTGTTGATTTTACCAGACCAGACCAAAGATTATGAGGTGTATTGTGACGCTTCACGTCGAGGACTTGGAGCAGTGCTCATGCAGGAAGGGAGAGTTGTTTCATATGCCTCAAGACAACTGAAGCCTCAAGAGTTGAATTATGCTATGCTTGATTCGGAGTTAGCAGCCGTAGTGCATGCATTGAAAACATGGAGACATTTTCTCATTGGAAACCATTGTGAGGTGTACACGGATCATAAGAGTTTGAAGTACATTTTCACACAGAAGGAGTTAAATCTCAGACAAAGGAGATGGTTGGAACTTATCAAGGATTATGATATGAAATTGCATTATCACCCCGGAAAGGCTAATGTAGTAGCTGACGCATTAAGCCGCAAGAGCCATGTCAATACGTTAATGACGGGAGGAATACCAAGGGAGTTAGCCGAAAATCTTCATGAACTATGTTTGGAAATAGTTCCGAGAGGTTATGTAGCAGCAATGGAGATTCAGTCAACCTTGATGGATAAAATCAGGGAAGCTTAGAAAGCTGACAAAGAGATGGCCGCTATAAAGGAGAAACTGAGCAAAGGAAAAGCTAAAGGATTTCGTGAGGTTGAGCACGACACCTTATGGTTTGAAGACCGCGTTTATGTGCCCAATGACGCGGAGATCAGGAAGTTGATTTTGCAAGAGGCACACGACTCCCCGTATTCAATTCACCCAGGAAATACCAAGATGTATTTGGATTTGAAGGATATTTTCTGGTGGACCGGAATGAAGAAGGATATTGCGGAGTATCTAGCAGTTTGTGATGTATGTCAGAGAGTAAAGGCAGAGCATCAGAAGCCAGCAGGATTGTTACAACCATTGCCGATACCTGAATGGAAGTGGGATAATCTAGGCATGGATTTTATCATGGGATTACCCAGGACTCGTTCAGGCTATGACTCGATTTGGGTTGTAGTTGATCGATTGACGAAAGTAGCTCATTTCATCCCAGTAAAGACCACTTACACCTGTGCTAAGTTGGCAAAGATATACATGAACAGGATCGTATGTTTGCATGGAGTTCCAAGGAGTATCGTATCGGATAGAGGAACCCAGTTTACCTCAAAGTTCTGGAAGCAGTTGCACGAAACTTTGGGAACCAGGCTAGAATTCAGTACAACTTTTCATCCACAGACAGATGGACAGACCGAGAGAGTCAATCAGATTTTGGAGGATATGCTGAGAGCTTGTGCGCTAGATTATGGATCTAGTTGGGATGATAATTTGCCACATGCAGAGTTCTCTTAAAACAACAGTTACCAAACCAGTTTAAGGATGGCCCCTTTCAAAGCCTTGTACGGAAGGAGGTGCAGGACACCGTTGTCATGGGACGAAGTTGGAGACCGCCAGTTGTTTGGTCCTGACTTGATTAAAGAGTCTGAACAGAAGGTGAAGCTGATTCGCGATAGGCTCAAGGTAGCCCAGTCCAGACAGAGAAGTTATGCAAATTCTAAACACAGGGAGACAGTTTACGAAGTCGGAGACAGAGCTTATCTTCGAGTATCTCCACTTCGGGGAACAAAGCGTTTTGGAGTTAAAAGGAAGTTAGCACCACAATTTGTAGGACCATATCGAGTTTTGGAGCGTATGGGAGAAGTGGCCTACAAGTTGGAATTGCCCGAAGGATTGTCAGGAGTTCATGATGTATTCCACGTTTCCCAGTTGGAGAGATGTCACGCGGAGATGGCTGACATACCGTTTAGAGACACAGTGCCATTGGAAACTATTCAGTTGGATAACGATTTGACCTACGAGGAGAAACCAGTTAAGATTCTCGAGTTTGCCAGCCGAGTTACTCGCAGCAAGGTTATCAAGTTTTGCAAAGTTCAGTGGAGCCACCACACGGAGGATGAAGCCACCTGGGAGCGAGAGGAAGATTTGCTCAAAGACCACCCCACCTATTTTCTAGCCAACCCGAATCTCGAGGGCGAGATTCATCTTAAGGGGGGTAGGTTTGTAACATCCCAAATTTTCAATTTGGAATGATATACATTAGATCATAGCATATCATATTTTATTTTGCATTTTGGTTGATCCTAGAAATTCTACGCAACTCAATGACCCACGGAGAGAGTTGGGGATTTCGTTATTTTCATATTTGAGTTTTCTCAAATTTTGAGAATAGGATCATTTGATTTTATTTATTTTATCATCAATTATTTGTATTACAAAAATATGAGAGAGGGAATAAAATGACTTTCCCAAAATAAAGAAATATTGAGGATTTAATAATAAAATCAAATAAGATTTTATTTCGGAGTTTTTCGGTGTTTTATTTGAATTTAGGAAAAATGTGCATTTTTCAAAATTGCATTTAGGGCCCAAATAAATGTTCACCTTGTGCGGCTTGATTTTAGAAGCCCGTGAAAATTTATTTCGGAATTTTTGGAGTCCGTTTAGTATTTCTTTTTATTTTTTCTTCCGAGCGGAATAATTAAAAAAAACGAACTGAGTTCGGGCCGTACCCGAGCGGGACACCGCCGGGGGGCAGCCTTTAAATAGCGCCGCCCCGAGTCGCCCCAGCCCATCAGCCCTGCCTTGATCCGCGCGCGCCGCCGGAGCCGCCGACGATCCCGCCGCCCGAGGTTCATCGCGCCTCGATTTTTGTGCCGAAAAAAGAGAGAAAAAAAGAGAAAAAAATTCGGCGTTCGTCGTTTTTCTTTTTCTCGGATTAAATCCGCGATTTTTTTGATCGCGATTCCTCATCCGATTTTCGTTTTAGTATAACTTTTCGCTCGTTTATCGGAATCAGGCGATTCAAGTGCATAGAGTTTCGTCTCGAAACCCTCTATCCGTTTAACCAACTTAAACAAGTTTTTGTTACTGTAAAATTTTCCCTAGATCCAGATTAGTAGAACGATGTTGTTTTCTTTCGCCGTTTGTCTTTCGTTGCTTCATTCGATTTGATTCTTTTTGCCAACCGGAGTTCTTAAGTTGAACCTTCTGGTTAGATCTCTTATTTGAGTTTTAAATGTGCATTAGATGAGTACTTATTGTATGCTTGTTTGTTTGTCTGTGATAGAATACCCAGAGTGCGCCTCCTGTTACTTCGAATTGTTAGGTTTCGCGGATCATCAGCAAGGCAAGTAACACTTTGATCATACCTTTTCTACTACCCAATTTTATTGCATTAGATCAATCCTCACACATTGCATGATTAGGATCTAATTAAATTGTGGGATGTGAAGTAGATGAGGTAGTACCTATTACTTGTTTATTTTCAAACCTTTGGGAGTTACTTCAAAGTTTGCTTATTATGCCATGCTATGTTAGTAGACGTGGATTGGGTGAGTGAAATCCATGACAGGTGTGAGATTGTTAATTAATGGTTTATCTAAGGTGGCAACTTAAACACACATCTGGGTGGATTGAGGCACCTGGGTATTCCAGGACTTGCCTGTTTTCTTCTGGACCGCCACCCAGGCTCAAAGGGATCATGAGACTATTCATACTAGAAACTTCGATGTGCAGCCACAAGCTATTATGGGCTCTAGCATAGTTGACTAAGTTGTGCGAACTCTTACAGTGGTAGACTAGAATATGTAGGGGATGTAGGTGGTACGGTCTACCCATCGTAAGGTGGTAGCGCTTCTGAAAGACTATGTCTCGGTCATCCGTCTTCTCAAACACCATGTAGTGCGAGAAACCAAACGGAGGCGATCGAGTCTTGTGGGGAAAAGTGCGCAAACCTCTGCAGAGTGTAATAAACTAATCATGGTTAGCCGTGTCCCCGGTTATGGACATCTTGAGTATCTAGTACTTGGATTATCATGTGAATCTCAACATGCTACTCTAAATTAATTTTGATGGGTTATGTTTAATGATGATTTTTAATTGGGATTGAGAATGTTGTCAACCATTCTCAATGTTTAACAACCACCATGACAGTAATTAAATTTTATTCCTTTGAAATAGGGAAAACTTGGCTTTACGCAAAACTGTAACCATAGAGCTTTCCACCAGCCAAATATGCATATAGTATAGCCGTTTCATTCCATTACTCTCTATGTGTTACATTGCCAGCATATTCCATGTGCTGACCCGTTTCGAGCTGCAACGTTAATGTTGCAGACTTTTCAGACGACGATTAAGGAGTTTTAGGTCGTGGTCCTATACTCAGTGATGTCGTTGGAGCTGATGGACTCACTTATCTTCCAAGCCTTCCGCTGTTATCGTTATTAGATGGCCTTAAGCCATACTTATTGTAATAAGTTCTCTTTTGAGACACTCGATGTAATAAGTGTGTGATTGCTACTCTGCTATAAATCCTTCGAGTACTGTGTGGTGTCAGCATTACTGATCCAGGGATGACACCGGAGCACAGAGATCAGACTGTTTGAGGTCTGGTCGCTACACTACGTGTAAGTGCATCTAGTGCCCCTTAGTGATTTTGGTGCATTGAACACTTATAGGTTAAGGGACTAATGCGTTTGTGAGTGTACACAG
Source organism: Triticum urartu (assembly GCF_003073215.2). Taxonomy (NCBI): domain Eukaryota; kingdom Viridiplantae; phylum Streptophyta; class Magnoliopsida; order Poales; family Poaceae; genus Triticum; species Triticum urartu. Next base: position 190,786,952 of record NC_053025.1, read on the forward strand.
GTCTATAAGTCTATGAGGAGTTTATTTTTATAGAGAAAGTCGACCCCTAAACATGAAGTTCTTTGACTGAAGACTTTGCATTTCTGAAGACTTTCTGAAGACATTGAAAGTGAAGAAATTGGTGTAATTCTGAATACTTGGTATTCGTTCAAGGAACATGAAGTGTGAAGACTTTTGTTTTCGTAGTTTCATTTTCTCCTTCTTGAGTCATAGGAAACACCATACTGTTAAAGGGGGTTAAGGAAATACTAAGAAAAAATTTCCAAGTGATGCTCAACTCAAATCCTACACCTACCAATCCCTTCGAGTGAAGCTAGTGGAAATCTCATACAGCTCAGTCAATTTCTTCAGTGACAGAGACGAAGTTTTTCTGGTCTCTGAGGAATTTGTTCTGACTGAGGAGTTAGGAATTCGCTAGTGCGGATTGCCTACATAGCGAGGAACATGATAGCCCTGAGGAATTTGATACTCAAAATTCCGACCGTTTATGCGCTATGTGCGAGCTGTCCCAAAATATCTACCCACCTAACGGTCATATCATTGAACGGCATTTATGTCTTATCATGTCGGGCTTCTCCCTAGGCTATAAATAGCCACCCCCTACAACCACTAGTTGGTTGGCTGCTCCAAGAGAAACTGACACTTCTCATTTGAGAGCATCCCATCCTCCGAGGACTTTGAGTGAAAATCATCAAGAGAGGAAAACCCAAACCCAAACATCTACAAACCCCAAGTGATTGAGCATCACTGAAGAGATTGATCCTGCGTGGATCCGACGCTTGTTACCTTTGAAGACTGTGCATCTTCCAGACGGTTAGGCGTCATGGTCTAGAGCATCCAAGAGGAAATTGTGGATCGCCGAGTGACCAAGTCTGTGAAGGTTTGGAAGTCACCTGAAGACTTACCACGAGTAATTGGGCGAGGTCTGTGTGACCTTAGCTCAAGGGGAATACGGTGAGGACTGAGTGTTCTGGACTGCATGTTCAGAACTAGGTGTCCGAGACTGTGTGTCCTCAGGTTTAAATACCTAGCTGCCCTAACCAGATGTACAATTGTCAGAGCAGTTGGAACTGGTCTACCAAATCATTGTCTTCACCAAGCTACCTAGTTTCATTTCCTCAACCCTTTCATTTCCTCATTTCTGTGTTGTGAGCTTGTTCATATCTGTTTGAAGATTTTGACTGAAGACTTTCTCAATTTCCTCAGATCAATTTCTTCAGTCAGTTTGTCTTCTTCATGTGTTATCCCGTGTTTACGCTTTTTGTACTCTGTGCTTGTATTTCATTTCATCATGAAGACCATGCTCGTGTTCTATTATGTTTACTTCTGAGTACTTATTCCGCTGCAAGTAGTTCTTCACTCAGGAATTTCCTCACCCTGAAATTCCTCAGTGAAGATTTCATGAAAATTGCCTATTCACCCCCCCTCTAGTCGATATAACGCACTTTCAATTGGTATCAGAGCAAGGTAGTCCCTTGTTCTGTGTGATTTTAGTTTAACCGACTGGAGTTTTAGTTATGTCAACCACAGAATGAAGACTGTGACATGCCCCATCTTTGACGGTCATGATTATCCCAAGTGGAAGGCCATGATGAAGAAGCGCCTCATGGCGATGAACAGCAAACTCTGGACCGTCACCGAGATTGGTCTTAGTGACCTATGCAAGATGACGGAGGCTGATGATATTTGCAAATACACACTTCTCAACCTCACGGCGAAGGACATCATCTGCTCCAGCTTGTCACAAAATCAGTTCAGGAACGTTATGCATCTCAGCCATGTGAAACTCATCTAGGACCGACTCTCCGAGGTCTATGAAGGTCATCGATCTCTCCATGAACCCTGGTTCGAAGAATTCATGGAATCACGCAAGGCTATGACCTTCGATCCAGAATCATCATCCTCTGCACCATGTATTATGGCAAAAGGTGCCAAGGTAACTGAATGCTACTTATCTGAGTCCAGTGATGATGAATTTGGTGATGAATTTGGACCCAGTTATGTCAAACTTGCTTCCCTTGCCACTAAACAACAAAGAGCTTTGGAAAAAGTTCAATACATGCTGGATAAAAGCGATTATATGCTAGGTGAAGAAATGGATCAGTCGAAAGCTTTGGTTGATAGTCTTCAGAGACTTCAGTCTAAGTTTGACACCCTTCAAAGTCACCATAAAACTCTCTTATCTGATCATGAGAAGCTTTCTTACGAATTTCTTCAAAGAAAGCAAGATCTTGAGAAGCTAAGAGTGAGTTATGAAGATCCTCAGAAGGAGCGTGATTCATTACTTGCTCAACAGATCAACGCTACTCAGGATGAATTTGTTCCTCCATGTTTGAAGTGCATTGAACGTGAAACTACTAATTCTTCACCTGAATGCTCAAATACTTCGATTGCTGCAAATTCTTCAACTACCTCTGCTATCAGTAATTCCTCATCTGAGGACATTGCTAGTATCACTGATGATGTAGCGCTGAAGGAATTGTATATGACAGGCATGTACAAAAGCCTCAAAGGGCATCAGGCTCTTTGTGACGTGCTTAAAAAGCAGATCCTCAACAAGAACCCTAGGAAAGAGGGTATTGCCTTTGAGAGGAAACTCAATGCTGATGGGACCTACTGGAAACCTGAGCAGTATCCCAAAACCTCATGGGTTGCTGCAAAGGGACCTTCAGTGGATCCATCTACTCTATCTAGATTTACATGTGAATCTTCATATTCTTTTGATGAGTCATTTGACTCCAATTATAAACTGTTTAAAACACAGAATGGTGAAGTATTTGCTAGATATGTTGGCACTAACTGCAGGAACAGTCCTCCTATGAAGAAAATCTGGGTTCCCAAAAGGTGCCTTGAAAATCTTTAGGTGAATGTCATCATGGCACCACCTATGAAGAATAGGAACCCCAGATCAAATTCTTCATATGGACCAAATTCTTCATATGGATCCAAGTCCTCATACGGACCAAACTTCTCACATGGATCAAATTCCTCAAAAGATTGAAGTCCTTATATGAGCATCATTGTGCTAACCCGTCTATTTCGTAGGGAAGATCTAAGGATTATGGATATGTGCATTATTCTTCAAATCATTATGTTCATAAGTCCTCGAAGAATTTCTCTGCTTACTCTTATGCTTACCCTAACCCCTCTTATGTGAAACGAAGTGGATTGGCATCTATGCCACCTTTCTCTTATGGAGCCCGCGGAATGATGAACTCTTTGCCACCCCTTCAGATGTGGGTGGTGAAGAAAAAGAACTAATCTCTTATGCAGGATCAGGTCTCCAGACGAACTTAATCATCTGAAGAATTTGCTGGAGACCTGAATGTGCTTGGAAGGATGCAAGCTAATCATGAAGAAATGAATTTTCATTTCTCACGTCCTCGTACTGCTTTATCTATTCTATTGCTTGATGAAATTGATCTAATGAAATTGATACAATATTCATCACTGCTGGAGTATATGAGTTCGTAAGTTGCACTAATTCATCTGCAGGATGATCACCCCAAAGCCACCGAGTGGGTCCTCGATAGTGGATGTACAAATCACATGACTGGTGACAGGAGCTTATTGATGGACTCTGCTTTATCTCCATCACATCTGAAGCATATCACCTACGCTGACAAAGGCAAAAGCAAGGTATTGGGTCTAGGTAAGGTTGCAATCTCAAAGGATCGACACATGGACAAAGTCATGCTTGTCGAGTCCTTAGGGTTCAACCTCATGTCTGTCCCAATGCTCTATGATCTTGATATGGTTGTTGTCTTTGGCAAGTATCGTTGTGTTGTGATCATGGAAGCTGACAGTTACAAAGTCTTCGAAGGCTTTAGTAGAGGAGATTTGTATATTTTTGATTTCTCTACAGGACCACAACCTGCTACATGTCTACTTGCAAAAGCTTCAAAAGGCTGGCTATGGCATCGTCGACCTGGTCATGCTGGCATGAGGAATTTGCACACGCTCGCGAAGAAGAAGCATATCATTGGCATTGAAAATGTCAAATTCCTCAAGGATCACTTGTGTGGAGCCTGTGAAGCTGTAAAGATGACCAAGGCCAAGCATCCAGCGAAGACTATCATGACTACTTCTCGACCATTTGAATTACTTCACATGGATCTCTTTGGCCCTACTCACTATGCCACATTTACTAATGCTGCATCCTTATATGGCTTTGTTATTGTTGATGATTATTCTCGATTTACATGGGTCCATATCATCACTTACAAAACTGAAATGCAGTAAGTTTTCAAACGATTTTCATCGAGGGCTTCAACCAACTTTGGTGTGAAGATCAAGCACATCAGAAGTGATAATGGAACAGAGTTCAAGAACACTGGTCTTGATGACTATCTTGATGAACTCAGTATTACTCATGAGTTATCTGCTCCTTATACTCCTCAGCAAAATAGCGTCGTGGAGCGCAAGAACAGGACTCTTGTTGAGATGGCCCGCACTATGCTTGATGAGTACAAGACGCCTCCTCGCTTTTGACCTGAGGCAATCAATACTGCGTGCCACATCATCAACAAGGTATATCTTCACAAATTCTTCAAGAAGACTGCATATGAACTCCTCACAGACAAGAAACCCAATGTGAGTTATTTCAAAGTCTTCGGTGCTAAATGTTGGATTAGAGATCCTCATCACAGTTCTAAATTTGCACCGAAAGCACATGAAGGTTTTATGCTCGGTTATGGTAAGGACTCGCAAACCTACAGAGTCTTCAACACCTGTCACCACAAGGTTGTTGAAACTGTAGATGTGCAGTTCGATGAAACTAATGGCTCACAAAGAGAGCACCTACCTCCTATGACAGATGAAATACCTCCTGAGGAATCTATCAAGTTCAAGGCTACTGAGGATGTCATTCCTACTGAAGAAGTCATTCCAGAACATGAAGACGTCATGCTGACGCACCTGAGGAAAATGGTGCTGAAGAAAATGCTGATCACATTCCTCAATGTCAACCCGCTCATCCTCGTGTTGTAAATGAAGAGTGAATTGAGAAAATCATCAGCGACATCAACATTCCAGGTCCTCTCACACGCTCAAAAGCTTCACATTTAACTAACTTTTGTGGGCACTTTGCTTTCACCTCTATCACAGAGCCCACTAAGGTAGATGAAGTATTTCAGGAGCCTGAGTGGATTCAAGCTATGCAAGAGGAATTACATCAATTCGAGCTCAACAACGTCTAGGAACTGGTCAAACGTCCAGATTCTCGCAAGCACAAGATCATCGGCACAAAGTGGATCTACCGCAACAAGCAAGATGAAAATGGCCTTGTGGTGAGGAATAAGGCACGGCTTGTAGCTCAAGGCTACACACAGGTGGAAGGAATTGATTTCGATGAAATTTTTGCACCTGTTGCTAGACTTGAGGCTATTCGCATATTACTTGCTTATGCAAACCATCATGATATCATCTTATCAAATGGATGTGAAAAGTGCATTCCTCAATGGTAAGCTTGAGGAAGAAGTATATGTTGCTCAAACCCCAGGTTTTGAAGATCCAACGCATCCTGACAAAGTCTTCAGACTAAATAAGGCCCTCTATGGCCTCAAGAAGGCCCCATGGGCGTGGTATGATACCTTTAAGGAATTCCTCATGAAGAAAGGCTTCAAACCTGGTTCACTTGACCCAACTCTTTTCACTAAATCTTATGATGGTGAATTGTTTGTGTGCCAAATATATGTTGATGATATCATTTTCGGCTGTACTGACCAATGTTACAGTGATGAATTTGCCTATATGATGAGTGAAGAATATCAAATGTCTATGATGGGAGAATTGAAATTATTCTTAGGTCTTCAGATTCGTCAACAGCGTAATGGCATATTCATATCTCAGGAGAAATACCTCAAGGACGTATTGAGGAAATTCGGCATGCAAGATTGCAAAGGAGTCAAAATCCCTATGCCCACAAATGGTCATCTATGCACTGATGAAAATGGTATTGACTTCGATCAAAAGGTATACCGCTCCATGATTGGTTCTTTATTGTACGTACACTAGTAGAAAAAGGGTCAAACGTGAAGCACATTAGTGCCGGTTTGAATTTGAGCCGGCACTAATGTGTGCATTAGTGCCGGTTCCAACGGCTAGCCGGCCGCTCTCATTAGTACCGGTTCGTGGCGAACTTTTAGCACCGGTTCGTGCCACGAACCGGTACTAAAGTGAGTGGTGGCAGGATGCTGTCAGTCCGGGGCCCCTCCAGCACCTTTAGTACCGGGTCGTATCACGAAACGGTACTAAAGGTCGTCCTACATAGACCCTTCGTCCACTCGAGCTCGCTCTGTTCTTCCCCTTTCCCCTCTCCTCTCTGTTCTTTTCCCTCTTCCTCTCAAGCTCATCACACATTTTGCCCAAAATTTGTCAAGATTTGAAGGCCCCCATCCATTCAAATGATCACAAAGGTTAGCAACTTTGTCCTTTCATCTCTCATTGCTAGATTAGCTCGTGCAATGCTTTATATAGTGATTGATTTTTGAGTTTAGTAATTTGGGAGGAATTATATATATGTGCTAGTATTTGATTTATATGCAATTTGAGGTCAAAAATAACACTTAGTTTGCATATGTAGGTGTGGTTTACTTAGTACCTTCTAAATCTCCGTCGTAACCACCGTCGATCGCTCGCAATGTCCCGTCGCCGGCACCACCTTGTGGTGAGCCTCTTGTTCATGAAGTTTTATATAAAAAATTGATGTTTGTGTGATTTGGATATGTAGTTACTCGTATAATTATCTTACCCATACATTGTTTGTTATACATAGTGCCATGGTTTTGATGTCCGTCCCCGTCGGCCCTCATCCGGGTTATGATTCGGATGTGGTATATTCTCTTTTAAAACTATTCATTGCATTTCGTGTTTATGACAAATTATGCCCATCAAGTTGACATAGATATTTGTATGTAGGAGGTAGTTGAACCAGAAATTCCAACCGACCCTATTGTCGAGATGTTAAATTTAGTTGAAAGAGAAAACGAGGATTTGAAGGAAAAATTGAAAAGAATTGAGGGGGAGAAGATGGAATTGGAGTTGCATGTTGCCGATGTCGTCGCTGATCACAAGATTAAGATGGAGAAAATGCGCTTGAAGATTAGAAAGATTAGAAAATATGCCATTCATAGTGAGGCTTGGTATCATTATGATGTTGGATCAATTGTTACCTTAGTTGCGATCTTGATCGCATTTGTTGTTGCATTTAAATTCTTTAGCTAGAGAGTTATTTGTTTGTTGCATTTAAGTGTTGTATGATCTTTATGGATGAACTTTATGTATTGTATTAATTTGGTGTTTTCGGTGTTGTGTATTGAAGATGAGCCGGCAATGGATGTACGATGACCGATGCTGTCCCGAGTTCATGAATGGCGTGCGTACTTTTCTGCTTGCTGCTGAGGCAAACAAGCGGGCGTATGGTTTTATGCCTTGTCCATGTGCTGGCTGTAAGAATGGTCACAATTACTCTACATCAAGAACCATTCATGTCCACCTGTTTGAGTCCGGTTTCATGCCCCACTATAATGTTTGGACCAAGCATGGAGAAAGAGGGGTTATGATGGAAGACAAAGAAGAAGAAGAGGACGACGACAGCTATCCTGGCCATGGGTTCCCTGAATACGATGATACAACAATGAGGGAAGAAGCTGAGCCGGTAATGCGGGAAGAAGCTGAGCCGGCAATGCGGGAAGAAGCAAAAGAAGAGGCATCGGATGAGCCCGTTGATGATCTAGGTCGGACCATTGCCGATGCAAAGAGAAACTGTGCAAGTGATTTGGAGAAGAAGAAGTTGCAGCGCATGTTAGAGGATCACAAAAAATTGTTGTACCCAAATTGCGTAGGTGACAAGAAAAAGCTGGGCACCACACTGGAATTGCTACAATAGAAGGTAGAGAATGGTGTATGTGACAAGGGATTTGGAAAGTTGCTGGTAATGATAAAGAATATGCTTCCAAAGGACAACTAATTGCCCGAGAGTACATACGAAGCAAAGAAGGATGTCTGCCCTCTAGGGTTAGAGGTGCAGAAGATACATGCATGCGCTAATGATTGCATCCTCTACTGCGGTGAGTACGAGGATTTGAATGCTTGCCCAGTATGCGGTGCATTGCGCTATAAGATCAGCCGCGATGACCCTGGTGATGTCGAGGGTGAGCGCCCCAGGAAGACGATTCCTGCCAAGGTGATGTGGTATGCTCCTATAATACCACGGTTGAAACGTTTGTTCCAAAACAAAGAGCATGCCAAGGCGATGCGATGGCACAGAGAAGACCGTAAGAAAGACGGAAAGTTGAGAGTACCCGCTGACGGGTCGCAGTGGAGAAAAATCGAAAGAAAGTACGGGAAGGAGTTTGCAGATGACACGAGGAACGTATGGTTTGGTCTAAGCGCAGATGGCATTAATCCTTTTGGGGAGCAAAGCAACAACCATAGCACCTGGCATGTGACTCTATGTTTTTATAACCTTCCTCCTTGGTTGTGCATGAAGCGGAAGTTCATTATGATGCCAGTGCTCATCCAAGGCCCTAAGCAACCTGGCAACGACATTGATGTGTACCTAAGGCCATTAGTTGAAGAACTCTTACAACTGTGGAATGGAACAGGTGTACGTGCATGGGATGAGCACATGGGGGAAGAATTTGACCTAAAGGCATTGTTGTTCGTGACCATCAATGATTGGCCTGCTCTCAGCAACCTTTCAGGACAGACAAACAAGGGATACCGCACATGCACGCACTGTTTGGACGATACCGACAGTATATATTTGGCTAATTGTAAGAAGAATGTGTACCTGGGACATCGTCGATTTCTTCCGAGCAGGCATCCCGTAAGAAAGAAAGGCAAGCATTTCAAAGGTGAGGCGGATCACCGGACGAAGCCTCGCCACCGTACTGGTGCTGATGTACATGATATGGTCAAGGATTTGAAGGTGGTCTTTGGAAAGGGTCCTGGTGGACAACCTGTTCCGAATGACGCGACGGACGCGCACCCATGTGGAAGAAGAAATCTATATTTTGGGACCTGCCCTATTGGAAAGATCTAGAGGTCCGCTCCGCAATCGACGTGATGCATGTGACGAAGAATCTTTGTGTGACCATGCTTGGCTTCTTGGGCGTGTATGGGAAGACAAAAGATACACCTAAGGCACGGGAGGACCAGCAACGTATGCACGGAAAAGACGGCATACATCAGGGTCATGCAAGCTACGCTATTACCAAAGAAGAGAAGGAAATCTTCTTTGAATGCCTGCTCAGTATTAAGGTACCGTCTGGCTTCTCGTCGAATATAAAGGGAATAATAAACATGGCAGAGAAAATGTTCCAGAACCTAAAGTCTCATGACTGCCACGTGATTATGACGCAACTGCTTCCGGTTGCATTGAGGGGGCTTCTACCGGAAAACGTTCGATTAGCCATTGTGAAGCTATGTGCATTCCTCAATGCAATCTCTCAGAAGGTAATCGATCCAGAAATCATACCAAGGTTAGAGAATGATTTGGTGCAATGTCTTGTCAGTTTCGAGTTGGTGTTCCCACCATCCTTCTTCAACATCATGACGCACGTCCTAGTTCACCTATGTGAAGAGATTAACGTTTTGGGTCCTGTATTTCTACACAATATGTTCCCCTTTGAGAGGTTCATGGGAGTCTTAAAGAAATATTTTCATAACCGTGCTAGGCCAGAAGGAAGCATCTCCAAGGGCCATGAAAATGAGGAGGTCATTGAGTTTTGTATTGACTTTACTCCTGACCTTAAGCCGATTGGTGTTCCTGAATCGCGGCATAAGGGCAGACTGGATGGAAAAGGCACGCTAGGAGGGGAACAAATAATATGTATGGACGGACATTCTCTCACTGAAGCACACTACACAATTCTACAGAATTCCGCCTTGGTGGCTCCGTATATGGATGAACACAATAATCTGCTACGCTCCAAACACCCGGAGCGGTCTGATGAGTGGATTACACGTGAACAAACCAGGAGTTTCACTAGCTGGTTGCAGACACGTACCATGCATGACGCCTCTATTGAAGATGACTTGTACTTGCTGTCCCAGTTACCATCTTCGAATATAATGACTTTCAAAGGGTACGAGATAAATGGTAATACATTTTACACGATCGCCCAAGATAAGAAGAGCACCAACCAAAACAGTGGCGTCTGCTTTGATGCAGAAACCAAGATGGGAAAGGAAACATATTATGGTTATATACAGGACATATGGGAACTTGACTATCGACGTGGTTTGAAGGTCCCTTTGTTTCGGTGCAAATGGGTCAATATGACACGAGGCGGGGTAACGGAAGACCCGCAATACGGAATGACAACAGTGGATCTCAACAATCTTGCGTATGCAGACGAACCATTCTTCCTAGCCAATGATGTGGCACATGTTTTCTATGTGAAGGACATGTCTACCAAGCCGAGAAAAATAAAAGATAAGGAAGCGAATGCATCGTACGATGAGCATAAGCGGCACATAGTTCTTTCTGGGAAGAGAAACATCGTGGGAGTGGATGACAAGACAGACATGTCAGGAGATTATGAAAATTTTGATGAAATTGCTCCATTCATAGTGAATATTGACCCGATTATCAAGTTAAATGATGAAGATTTTCCATGGCTACGGCGCAAAGGGACACACGCGAAGAAAAAGTTTCACACCCAAAGATCTGGGATGTGATCGGCTTCACTATCATCACTTTCTTCTGTGTTTCACACCCAGGAGGGAATCTCTGTAATAGTTAGGGTAGCTAGTTATGTGTTTTGGCATTTGAAACCCGAAGAAATTTTATGTGCAAGCAAATTCTTTCATGCATTTACTGATTTTTTCAGCTAAATGACCCTAAAATTGAAAAGCATTTCAAATAAACTCAGAAAAGGTTGAAAGTTGTCATGGTATCATAATTTCACCCACATAGCATGTGCAAAAAAGTAGAAAGGGTTACCGCAAAAACTGGATGCACTTCGTGTACAAAATGGACAATCTCTTTCGAAGTGTCAGGGTTTCGGACGAAAACTCATCCGTTACAAAGGCATTTCATTTTTTAAATAACCTAAGCATTACCAAATTGAATATAATGATAAAACACACTAATATTAAACATAATAAAAAAAGAATCACTGAAAAATCTATTTTCAAAGTTAAGTTATTCACAAACTAGTGATTCACACAAATTTCAAATAATTCAAAATTTAAACTATTCAAATTTGTAAACTACCGGTACTAACAGAAAGTTTGTAATATTTTGTACCTAAAGCAAAAATATTCACAAACAAACTCTAAATACAGCAAAAAACAACTCTAAAATAAATAAAACAAAAATAAATAAAGCAAAAAAATAAGAAAAAAAGCCCACCTACTGGGCCACAGCGGCCTGCATACGACTAGAAACCCAAATTCTAGTTGGGCCAGGATGCAGGCCCGCTAGCCCAGTAGGCCCAACAGGGCATCGCAGAAGAGGTAGGCCCAGAAGGCCTGCTTAAGAGAGGAGCTCGAGACAGCAGCGAAGGCGGGGCTTATAAGCAGGTGCGAGTGCCCCTCGGCTAGCAAGGTGGGACTAAACTTTTGCGCCCCTCGCCTGGCAGCGCACACCCTTTAGTGTCGGGTCGTGGCTCCAACCGATACTAAAGGGGGGGGGGTCTTTAGTACCGGTTGGAGCCACCACCCGGTACTAAAAGGGGTGGCTTTTCCGCCGCTTGGCCTGGCCAAAACAGACCTTTAGTACCGGTTGGTGGCTCCAACCGGTACTAAAGGTTGTTCTATATAAGAAAACACTTCAAAAAAATTGTCAGTTTCTCATCTCCCTGTTTCTTTCTCCTCTGCCCCATTGCCGCCGCCCCTCGTCGCCGCCCCTGTCACCGTCCCCATCACCGTCCGTCGCCGTCGCCGTCCCCGTCGTCGCGCCGCGCCCCGTCGCCGCGCCCCGCCCCGTCCTCCTTTCATCCCCGCCCGGCCCCGTCCTCCCGTACGTCATCCCCTCCCAGCCCGTCCCCGTCCCCGCCGTCGCCGCCCCGTCTCCGTCTCTGTCCCCGTCCCCATCGCCGCCCACCGTCGTCGCGCCTCGCCGGTGAGCTGTGCCCCGGCCGCCAACCACACACACATACACACACATTGTTATAGAATTGTTAGCAATCTTTCTGGCAATCTTTCTGTTTTTTAGTTATAGAATTATTAGAAATGTTAGTTTTAGTTATAGAAATGTTAGTTATATAGAAATGTTAGTTACATAGAAATATTAGAAATGTTAGTTATATAGAAATGTTTTTTAGTTATAGAAATATTAGAAATGTTAGTTTTAGTTATAGAAATATTAGAAATGTTAGTTTTAGTTATAAAATTTAGAATTTGCATATATGAAATCACATTCCATCATTTAAAAAATGTTACTTTACTTTTGCGGCATATAGTATTTGTTGTCGACGATGCCCGGCCCGCATCCTCGTCGTCGACCCGTTCGCGACGACGTCTTGCTTCAGAGGACCCATGTCCGGGACTGGGCTCCGTCGGGCTGGCACTGGGAGGTGCTACTTTTAGGGGCGCGACGCTTGGTGAGGAACCCGGCCCTGGGTTCCGTCGTCGACCCTCATATCCTTTGGTGGCGTTCGCGTGGGCCACTTTCGGTGCGGGGGGAGCCGGCCCCGCCGGAGGTGGTACGTCGCCGTGTCAGGGAGGAGGACGGGCACGTCCATCGCTACATGGCTGCTATGGACGTCAGGTTCTCCAATACCTGGCAGGTTCTTTTGGGAGATCACCCGAGCTATGATCCAGTGATGGTTCCTTCTCTTTGGGTGTCCACCGCCCGCAACTCAGGAACCGCGAGTGGCCTAGATTACTCTATAGTATTCGATCTTTATTAGCTTGCTAGCTAGCTAGCTAGTGATGTATTCGATATTATATCTATTATTCGAGACGATGTATTCGAGATTATATCTATTATTCAAGATGATGTATTCGAGATTATATCTATTATTCGAGACGATGTATTCGAGATTATATTCGATGATGCTTATTATGTACTATGATTGATTCAGTTTTTCCTTATTAATTGATTGCATCCATACAATGTAATTTGAATATATTTCTTTTGGATTAGTGAAACAAAACCTATGGCGGACAATACCGGCAGAGAGGGAGAAGAGGCCTTGTTCAATATGATACGCAATCCTTGCGGGCCAGATGATGATCAGAATGAAGAAGATTATGACGGCTCCGAATATCTAAACAACACCGGGGAGGGTGATATGATATTCGATCGCGACGACCGAATTGATGAAGTCATGAACTATGAACATGACGAAGAAAATGTTGATCTTGAAACAACAAAGACCGGCGAGGTATATATATTTATGTAAGTAGGCATCTGGTGATCATCACATGTTTTAAATGACTTGAAGATATATTAACGAATCGATCTTTCTTCTTTCAGCCATCCGGATCGAGCAAATCTTCAAGCAAAAGGAAACATGGCCTGAACAAAAAGTTGAAGGAGGGCGTAAAGTACAATATCGAGGCCATCAGACCTAATGGCGAACCATTAGCGCCTAAGAAGATTGCGGACAAGTTCATTCGTCAGTGCGGAGTTCTTGTGAAGGACCAACTCCCGATCTCCCTTCAAGAATGGAGAGAGCTAGCAAAGCCACGTCCAGGAGTTACTTTTGTCGACGACAGACAAAAACTTCTGCTTTGGGAAACGCTCATGGAACATTTCACCCTACCAGATCATTTCACAGATGCAGATGTGGAGAAAGTCAAGGACGCTGCTCTTAGGAAGATGGCGGTTGCATTCAAGAACCACAAGATTCGTGAATGGGCCAAGTACGTCAACGGAGGAAGGAAGACTCCAGTATTCGAGGGAACACTAGAGAAGCAAAGTGCTCATTGGGACGATTTCATGAAATTCAAGGATTCGAAATTATCTAAGGAACGGTCGAGAATAAACAAGGCCAATGCCGCAAAAAGGGATAAGTTCCATAAGCTGGGGCCAGGTGGCTATGCGGTGGGAATGCCTAAGTGGGATATGTCTGAGAAAGAGATGCTGGATGCAGGTGTCACTCCAGAAACATTGAGTTGGCCCCCCAGGTGCAGGACTTGGTTCTATGCGCATGGGGGGGAGTTGGACCCGAAGACAGGCAAAGTTTCGAAGAAGGCATGTCTGGACGGAGCCGAAGATAAGCTACTTGTTGCAATAGAAGAGGCTTGATCGGGGTTGTTCGAGCCCAACAGAGAGAACGACGATCTTACGCGTGCCCTGGGAAATCTTGAACACCCGGGAAGAACATGAGGCATGGGCGCTATTCCGTGGTATGAGGGGTTTTCGGACTGGAATGCCGACTACAGAACCCGTGCGGGAAAGAAGATTGTGGAGGAGAAGAAGAGGAAGATGGAGGAGGAGCAGAGGAAGCTAGACTATGAACGCCTTCAAGGCCTAGAATCAGCGCACGCGGACTTGGCGGTCAAATTCCAGCGGCAGCAGGAGCAGATCGACTCACATAGCCAGCAAAGGGGGTCTCAGCAGCTAGCGGATGATCCACCATTGGATAGCACCGTCCCATCCATGCCGAGAAGCAGCGTAGGTTCCGCCCCGGGCGACGCATTGCTGGATAGCTACCCAGTGGATGACATCATGGAGAACACTAATTGTGAGCTACACTTCAAAATGAAGAACATATCCATGAAGGTGGCGGACGCCCTTGCTTTTACAAATCCCCCCGAGGCAACCTTCCATTGCAACCCGATTCCAGCGGGCTATGCTCGTGTCTTGGTTGATGAGGTGGTGGACCAATATTCGGGGCTAGAGCTTGACATTCCTGGAGGTGACGATGAGCACACACTAGGAGAGGCCAACCATCATATCATCTTTTGAAGGCCACCGACACCGCGTCATCCGACTCCTCGTCGCAGTCCGCCACCGAGTCAGCAGACTCCTACTCCTCCAAGTCCACCAACGCGTCAGGCCACTCCTCCTCCAAGTCCGGCACAGCTTCAGGCCACTCCTCCTCCTCCAAGTCCGGCAAAGCGTCAGGCCACTCCTCCTCCAAGTTCGGCATAGCTTCAGGCCACTCCTCCTCCAAGTCCGGCACAGCTTCAGGCCACTCCTCCTCCTCCAACTCTGCCACGTTAGCCGTCTTCGCTGCCTCAGCAATCACGGAAGAGAGCCGCCTCAGATATGGTGCGTAGTGGTACAAGTCGAGGTAGTACTGGAGGTACAGGCGGAGGCAAGCGATTTCAATATGGTCCAAGCCTCGCGCCTCTTCCGCAGAGGCCTTACGACAAGTCCGAGGAGGAAAACGTAGCCATATCGAAGGCCGAGGTGGAAGCCCATTTTGCACCGAAAACCGCCACCGCCGCCATGGGAGAAAGTGCCTGTGGAAAAGATTGACCACTTCATTCATATGGCTAGAGCACCAGCTCCCAAGCCTGTTGACACAGACTATGAGCGCCACATCAAGAAGTTAAATCGAGCACGTCTACAGAAAGAGGCGAGCTCGAGCTCGAGCAAATCAGCTGGCAAAAGGAGCGGTAAAACCGTTCCCCAGCTGGGAGAACAGGCGGCGCAATCAATCCCCCCGCTTGTTGTGCCAACAACACATGAGAGTAGGCGCACCCAATATTATTGTGGGCAAACCGTTAACGTTCCCGGGGTGGGCGATGTGGTAATAATCGAGGAGCATATTGTGCAGGCTGAATCAATCGAGATCACTATTGGACAACTCCTCGATATCGAGCCCATGTCTCCGACTAGAGAGGAGGAAATAAAAAGGAAATATGCCCGGGGCCAACCTTTGGTCGAGCCAGAGGAGGTCAATAAGCTCCCAACGAGAATGTATGAATTGCATCAATGGTACATGGACATTACCAAGATTTCCAATCGAGAGTCCCTCATGGTGAATGTCAACAAGGATCATTACTACCATGAGAAAGCTGTGACCGTTAAGTATTCAGAACTATTTCAGCTATACAATCAAGACGCACTCGATAAATCTATCGTCAGTTGCTATTGTCTGTAAGTGATTTCTTTCTGTAATTTAAGTCTCAAGCTAGCTGTAGTGATCATTTTGATCAATAATTACCTGTAATTATCCTCACTATATTCTTTTCTGTGGTATTATGCAGGATGAAGATTTATGAAATGAAAAAATGTGGATGCTATGGCATTGGGTTCGTTGACCCAAATACCATTAATGAATACACATGGAAAATAGATCCATATCACGAAAAAAGTGTAGAGGAAAGCATGCTACTGTTCTTCAAGGAACTCAAATACAATGAAGATATACTACTTCCTTACAACTTCCAGTGAGTCACACTGTCTTGTACTACAAATTCTGTTTTTCCCTACTAGCTAGCTACATGTTTTTGCTTACATATGCCCGCTTAATTAAGACATGCAAACATGTGTGCATGCAGATTTCACTGGATCTTGTTAATCATTAAAGTTGATGAAGGAACAGTTGAAGTACTAGACTCACTACTTAAGATAGCAGGTGACTACACCATCGTGAAGGGGATAGTCAACAGGTAATTTCAATCATTATTAACTATATCTCGGCCAATTTAATTAGTTCGTCATTTCCTGATAACAACTATTTAATAACCCATTTATTCATTTTCTTTGTCGGCGGGCAGGGCTTGGGCAAAGTTCATCAGGGCCACTCCAGGCCCATGGAAAAAAAATCTGAAATGGTATCGACCCAAGGTAAGTAATTAAGTAGTACTAGCTAGCTGCCATCTCTTTAATTATCATGCTTGATTAATTATTATCTGATCAAATTCCATTCTCGTAAAGGCCCTGAAGCAGGTGCTGGGGAATGATCTATGTGCATACTACGTTTGCGAGAACATTCGCATGATGGCGTCCGAAAGGAGCAAATCTCAAAGACAGGAGTGGGTACGATATCGATTATCAAAACACTATTCACAATGTTTACACCATTATCGATATCTAGTCACACAACTAATACACATGCATATTGATCTCCTTCTTAACAGTTCAAAGAGGTGCGGGACAAGCTCCTAGCACAGGACCGCATAGAAGCAATTCAAGAGGAAATAGCGTGATTTTTGCTCGACCAGGTCATAGATCCCAAAGAAGAATACTATTACCCGCTACCGCCCCCATGAACCACTTCCAATTGTTATCATGCTCCGAAGGCACCAATTAGCTAGACTAATGCCACTGGCTCCGAAGGCACCAATTAGGAGAAATTGTATATATATATACATGTGTGTATATATGTGTGAATTAATTAATGGTGGTTGTGAGACATTCCATGATATATATATATATATATTATGATCGGTTCTACTAGAAATTCTATTTATATATATGCATAACGTGTACAATATGTAGTATCGTAAAATACCAGCAAACGAAAAATAATTAAATGGAAAACACAAAATTAAATGAAAAAAAATCATAAACCCAAACCCCCCAACCTTTTAATACCGGTTGGTGACACCAACCGGTACTAAAGGGCTCCCTGCCCCCGAAGCTGGCTCGTGCCACGTGGTTACCCTTTAGCACCGGTTCATGCTGAATCGGTACTAAAGGGGGACCTTTAGTGCCTACACTTTAGCACCGGTTACCAAACCGGCACTAAAGGGCCTTACGAACCGGTGCTATTGCCCGGTTCTGCACTAGTGTTATGTGCATCTAGGCCAGATATTATGCTTAGTGTTTACATGTGTGCCCGATTTCAAGCTACACAGGAGGAATCACACCATAAGGCTGTGAAGCATATTCTTTGATATCTAACTCACACACCAACACTTGGATTGTGGTACCCCAAGGGCTCGGCTTTTGATCTCATTGGATTTTCAGACTCTGACTATGCTAATGATTGTGTGGACCGCAAGTTAACATCTAGCACATGCCATTTCCTCGGACGATCTTTGGTCTATTGGTCCTTGAAGAAACAGAACTGTATATCACTATCTACTGCTGAAGCTGAGTACATTGCTGCTGGGTCTTGCTATGCTCAACTACTATGGATGAAGCAAGCACTCAAAGACTACGGTGTCAACATGAAGAATGTGCCACTCTACTATGACAATGATAGTGCCATCAAGATTGCTCATAACCCAGCTCAGCACTCGAAGACAAAGCACATTCAGATTCGTCATCATTTTCTTCACGATCATGCGATGAAGGGCGACATCTCTATTGAGCATGTGAAGACTGAAGAACAGCTAGCCAATATCTTCACTAAGCCCTTGGATGAGAAGAGATTTAGCAAGTTGCGGTGTGAGCTAAATATCCTAGAATCTTCAAATGTTCTTTATAAAGGACACTCATCCTAACACTTATGCAAAATTGAATACTTAGATGTGCAACACATGAAGAAACTTTTTTCTTCAATCAATGAAGAATAACACTCTAAGTGTGAATAAATTAACGAAGAATTTGATTCTCAGAACCCTACGACAAGTGTACGAAGTGTCTGAAATCATCATTCTTATACGGTGGGCCACGCCACCACAAAATGTTGAAAATCTTCAATTGAGTTTTTCCTCAATTCTTTCAAACTCCACAGTTGTTTTTCAACTTGCATTGTCTTGACCATTTCCATCATTTTTCTTCATTGGCTATATATATATGTATGTATGTATATATATGAGTTTATGTCCTTTACAACATTCACTTATTGCTATTTCTACAAGTTGCTTGTTCTGCTAAGTGAATGTGATCCGACCCTTCCCCTCCTATGCTAAAGTTAACCCAGTCTATTCACAAATTCTTCATGTGCGTTCTATTTGAATCTCGTTCAAAATCTTCACTGTGTTCTTGTCAGCTGAAGAAATTGCGAACGAAACTTTGAAACCTATCTTATCTAAATTTCCAGCTTTGCCGCTCAAACCGTTCCGCATTCTATGCGATGTTTATCTATTCACCCACGATCACACATGATCGTTACCTCTCTATATGTGGGTGACACATGTCAAGCGAATGAGAAAGGTCAGGGGAACGTTCGTCCTATTTCCTCGGGCGAGCGGTTTTTTCACTTCGGCTATAAATACCCCTCTCCCTTCCTCACTTCACTTTTACTTCGCTCGATCTCACTCCCTCGCTCGAGCTTCCCAACCCTAGCGCCGCCGCTACCTCCATCGTCACCGGTGAGGAAGAGCTTCACTTCCTCAACCTCGTCCCCGCCGTACTCACGCCGGAGGTGGATTTCTTCACTCCGCCGCCGCCGTAGCTATCTTCCTCAGTCAAGTTAGGGCGTGGAAGATCTGAACCGATGAGCTTCAAATCTACGCTTCCTAGTTCGTCATGTTCTTCGTCAAGGGTAATTAAAAGTTACTTTTATTGCCCTTGTTGATTCTTATGTTTTCTTCAAATCTTCAAATGGTGTTTATTCATCAACTCTTCACACACTAAACACCTCACATATCATTTGTTCTTGACCTGTTTCTCTAAGCAACATTTTTCTTCAAGATTCCTCAATTGTGTGGATTTTCAAATCTGTACAACTTTGGAACCTAAGTCAAGGAATGCTTAGTGAAATTCTTCAAGACTCATCTGGTCAATTTCCTCAAACTTGTTCTTTTTGCAAAAACTTCTGAGAATGTGTATAACCTCTCCAAATTCTTCGCACCTATACTCTGTTCATAGGTACTCATGTCCGCTGCTAAATCATTAGGTTCTCATTAACTTAACTCATTTGCAGCGTTCCTCGAAGAAAAGTTGCATACCTCTTTAGAGAACTCAATTGTTAAAAACCCTCAGCTGAAGAAAATGGCAGATGGCAAGAAACCTCAGAAGGGAGGAAAGAGGCTGGAAGTTAACACTGCGTTTGAAATCCCTGAGGACATATACAAGGATTATTGCACTCTTGATGAGTCCACTCATGGAAAGGAAACCAAGAATGAGCGCAAAGTGCGCATCCAAAGAATAGAGAGGAGATGGGCACGGGAATGGAGGGAATATAGATATGTCACTCCCAAGTATATGAAGAAATTCGCTCTTCATCCTCCATGCCCAAGACCTCCGTTGGCACCTGGACAAGAATTTGATCCCACTAGCCTCAAGCGTGGTGAGGATTATCCTGATGAATGGGCCAAGCGCCAGGCCAAGCTTGCCAGAGTTGCTAAGGAAGCAGTGAGGAAATTCAATGAAGACTCTGCTGCTGTTGCTACCACTACTGAGGCCTCTGCAAGTAAGCCCAAGAAGGCTATGCCAAAGAAGCCGGCTCATAAGCCAAGTGCTTCTACTCAAATGCCCTCTTGGCCAAGTTCCTCAGCTATGCCCTCACAGCTAGTTTCTTCAAATCCCTCACGACAAATTCCTCAACCCTCACCTACTCCTCCAAAGTCCTCAGCTGCTCCGACCAAATCCTCAGCACCTGTGCATCTCGCCACGTGCCAAAGGACAGCAGGCGTCTCTATTGCCTCAGGAGCATCTGCTAGTTCCTCAGCACCACTGCATTCTTCAACTGGTCCCACTCTGTTGAAGACCAAGGCAACTGCTCGACGAGGCTCTCGACAAAGTCCTTAAAAGAAGCAGGTCGCTTTTCAAGTATCGTCTGATGAAGACGAAGCTGATGATGAAGAACTTGCTGAAATCATCAGGGACAGACAAGTCAGGGCCGCTAGAGCAAAAGGCACAAGTGTGCCTCTACTTTTGGATCCAAAGTCGATCCTTGATTACATTGATCCCTGGCACAAGGACCCCAACACTCCCATGCCTGATTTCAAGTTGACTCCTGGCCAAAGTCATATGTTTGACTCACTTCATTCAAGAAGATAAATGGAAATTTAAAAAGGCCAGGCAAATCAAGAAATCACAGTACAAAAAGGAGCGCTTCCTGAAGAAAAACGTTGTCTCTATGACAACTGAAGAACTCATCAATATGCAGTCTGAGATCAAGAAACTCAGTGATGAATTTGATGCATACCATGCTGATTGGCCGGGAGCCAAGGTTCATTTTGTGAGACTCGCTGACAACTTCACCTCCACTCTTGTTGCCCAATCGCAACAAGAAATTCCTCAGGCTGCTGCATCTGCTCAGCCTACTGAAGAAAATGCCAGCACCGCTGATGACACTCAGGCTGCTGAAGAAAATACTAATTCCAGGGCTGACGACTGCATTCCAGCTGCTGAAGAAATTGCTAGGGGAATCTCTAGTGTTGCGCCTGAAGAAAATGATGAAGTCAGGGCAACTGCATCAGTTGTGCCTGAAGATCTTGAACCAAATTCCTCTGCTCCTCCTGCGACTACACCAACTCCTATTCCTCCATCTGCATCAGAAGTGAAGAAGACCAAGGCTGTAGAGCGTGTAGCTGTGAAGAAAAGGAAGGCATCAACTGCATCAGATTCTTCAGCTCAGAAGAAAATGAAGCCACTGACAAGCTCCTATGACAATCCAATTGATGTTGTTCCTGTCTCGTCCATGCCATCAAAGTACCTTGTTCCTTTTGATGAAGAATACATGATCCCAAGTGGATTAGATGATGATATTCCTTCTGCTGCTTCGTCAGAGCAGTTGGATGAAGAAATTTAAGTGGATGAAATTCCTTCAACCCCACTTATCGCATCGCACATGCCTCGGTTCACTGCTGAAGAGGCCGGCGTTGAAGAAATGGATGAAGAAGAAGATGTGGACATTGGAAGCACTACACCAGTGATGAACGATGACTTTTGGGAAAGTTAGCACCCCAATTCTCCTCTGTTCACACTGCTTCAACAAATTCCTCAGTCCCCTATAGCTACAGAAGTACAAATGGGATCTGATGAACCACATGCAACCCCATCTGTTCTTGAAGAAATTCCAGCCACTAGTGCTGAAGAAAATGTAAATGAAGAATTCAAGCCCTAGGCTGCCACTGAAGAAGGACCTGAAAATCCTCAGCCAGTGTAACCTGAGATCGAGATCCCTGAGGTAGTGATGCAATTGACTGACACTCGTCACCCCAAGCCAAAGGATCCCTTCTCGAAGAAACAAAAATTCAAGGCTGATGACTTCTTTGGCGAGCATGTATTCTTCACTGACTACAGCCCTTATGACTCTGCTCGTCTAAGGAGGAAGCGTTTCTGGACTGCAAGTCAGGACAACTTCTATTCTTCACTGCTTTTCCACAAGGACAAAATCTTCTACCATGAGCATATTCCTCACATCAACATGGAATCGTTGCCTTGTTTCTCTCATGTCCTCGGTGTGCTTCATGATGCAGGCCTCCTCAACTTTTGCTCTGACATTGTTGATTGGAATGAAGAGCTTATTCTTCAGTTCTACGCTACACTGCATATCACAGGTGATCCTGAAGATATCAACACCTGGCTCTTGGACTGGATGACTGATAACACTCACTATAAGGCACCGGCCTCTGAATTACTTCACGCCCTGCCCATCAGTCCACCCAGTGAAGGAGCTCGCTGCCTATACTAAGAACCTGAACTCACTGCTCATTACATGGAAGTTCTAATGAAGCCTCTGAAGCTTGGTCAAGCCCCACGGACCAAATTCCTCGTGAAGGACTTACTCTATGTGCCCCAAACAGTCTATTGCATTCTGACGAGGACAATGAGTCCTATCAAAGGCCACAACTCATCTAATGAGGAAATTGTTGGCATCATGAAGAATCTGCTATTTAGCATCATTCATAGCATTCTTGTCAATTACTATGATTTCTTCATGAGGACTCTGGCCAATGTTGCTCTCTCTCCGTTTGAGTTGAAGCCTTACGCTCCTTGGATTATGAGATTCCTCATAACAAGGTCTTCACTCAACTACAAGGCTAATTTTCAAAATCACCTCAGCTACCTGCCCCCGATTGAAGTCCTCAAGCAGACTTTTACTTCAACTGATGAAAAGGTCAAGGCACCTGTTGTCATTGATGAAGGCATTCATCCGTTGGATGGTCAGTTTTGCAAAGCTGCATCTTATTCCACCAATGATGACTCTTCCACTCATGACTCTGCTGCAAATGCACCCAAGTCTATTCCTCAAGCCACAGCTCCAAGAGTGATGACTGACCGTGAGCTGCTTCTTAGTCTTCACCAGAAGGTGGATCGCAACCATAAATGGGTTAAGCGTCAGTTTGGTTCAATTCTTCACAACATGACTGCTACACATAATGCAGTGAAGAAAAACCACTACTACCTCCATGAAGTTTCCGGTCGCACCTGGGCTGTCTTATCACATCTGTATGGCGAGGAAGATCTGAAGAAAATGGGTCTCAAGGAGAACTTTGACTGGTCTGCACCTCCTCCAAAGAAATTCAAGAAGGTCAAAGTTCCTACCTTGGTGGCCAGCTCCTATTCTTCATCCCGCTACACCGACGAGTATGAAGACTTGGACGACACTGCGGTAGGCCCTGCAACAACAAACGACCCCAACAACGCTGGCGCTCCTCCATCAACTTGATATTCTTCAGGGGTGTTAGTCCTCATTTTCGATCCTTTTGGTCATTCGATGACAAAGGGGGAGAAATTTGAGTTAGTCTTCAAGCGGGTCTACTTATATGGGCGTTTTTTCTAAGTTACAACTCTCGTTCTTCTGAGACTTTATTCGATCGAGTTGTAAACTTAAACTCTATGGTGGTTTGATACTTTTGCTGAGTTTTTCTGCATGCTTATTCCTCATTAATGTTAATGCATGCATGCTGAATTACATCAGTCACCATATTTCATCATGCATTTCAAACTCTTCATATTATATGTTAAATGCGTGTATGAATTACAAGATATAGGGGGAGATCTCCATGATTCTACTCTTCAAGTGTGCATTGCTTCAAAAGCAAATTCCTCACTATGCACATCTTCAGTGGGAGTTCTTCTATATCTTGCAATCAAAATCCTCAATTTCAGTATTTACACTTCATATGTTTATCCCTGTTGAAAACTTAACCTATATTGTCATCAATCACCAAAAAGGGAGAGATTGTAAGTGCATCTAGTGCCCCTTAGTGATTTTGGCGCATTTAAGACTTATAGGTTAAGGGACCAATGCGTTTGTGAGTGTACACAGGTCTATAAGTCTATGAGGAGTTTGATTTTTACAGAGAAAGTCGACCCCTAAAAATGAAGTTCTTCGACTGAAGACTTTGTATTTCTGAAGACTTTCTGAAGACTTTGAAAGTGAAGAAATTGGTGTAATTCTGAAGACTTGGTATTCGTTCAAGGAACATGAAGCGTGAAGACTTCTGTTTTCGTAGTTTCATTTTCTCCTTCTTGAGTCATAAGAAACACCGTACTGTTAAAGGGGGTCGAGGAAATACTAAGGAAAAATTTCCATGTGATTCTCAACTCAAATCCTACACCTACCAATCCCTTCGAGTGAAGCCATTGGAAATCTCATACAGCTCGGTCAATTTCTTCAGTGACAGAGATGAAGTTCTTCTGGTCTCTGAGGAATTTGTTCTGACTGATCATTTAGGAATTCGCCAGTGCAGATTACCTACATAGTGAGGAACATGATAGCCCTGAGGAATTTGATACTCAAAATACCGACCGTTGCTGTGCTATGTGCCAGCTATCCCAAAATATCTACCCACCTAACGGTCATATCATTGAAGGGCATTTATGTCTTATCATGTCGGGTTGCTCCCTATGCTATAAATAGCCATCCCCTACAACCACTAGCTGGTTGGCTGCTCCAAGAGAAACTGACACTTGTCATTTGAGAGCATCCCATCCTCCGAGGACTTTGAGTGAAAATCATCAAGAGAGGAAAACCCAAACCCAAACACCTACAAACCCCAAGTGATTGAGCATCACTGAAGAGATTGATCCTGCATGGATCCGACGCTTATAACCTTTGAAGACTGTGCATCTTCCAAACGGTTAGGCGTCATGGTCTAGAGCATCCAAGAGTAAATTGTGGATCGCCAAGTGACCAAGTCTGTGAAGGTTTGGAAGTCACCAGAAGACTTACCATGAGTAATTGGGCGAGGTCTGTGTGACCTTAGCTCAAGGGGAATACGGTGAGGACTGAGTTTTCTGGACTGCGTGTTTAGAACTAGGTGTCCGGGACTGTGTGTCCTCAGGTTTAAATACCTAGCCACCCTAACCAAACGTACAGCTGTCATAGCAGTTGGAACGGGTCTACCAAATCATTGTCTTCACCAAGCTACATGGTTCCATTTCCTCAACCCTTTCATTTCCTCATTTCTGTGTTGTGAGCTTGTTCATATCTGTTTGAAGATTTTGACTGAAGACTTTCTCAATTTCCTTAGATCAATTTCTTCAGTTTGTTTGTCTTCATCCTGTTTTATCCTGTGTTTACGCTTTCTGTACTCTGTGCTTGTATTTCATTTCATCATGAAGACCATGCTCATGTTCTGGTATGTTTACTTCTGAGTACTTATTCCGCTGCAAGTAGTTCTTCACTCAGGAATTTCCTCACCCTAAAATTCCTTAGTGAAGATTTCATAAAAATCGCCTATTCACCCCCCTCTATTCGATATAATGCACTGTCACTACGGTCGGTGGCAGAAAGGTGCTATGGCGTGCTACAGAGCAAAAGGAAAGGATGGGGAGGACCTGCACACAGCGGAGAATCCAACGGGCACGACCCCGTGACCAAAAGGTCACCAGAAGGACGCCGGCGACGAGCACGCGTGGCGTCGCGTTCGGCCATGGTGGGAGAGATGGCTAGGGACCACGCAAGGGCAGACGGAGAAAGGGACAAGGAAGGTGGTGGCACACCGTGCAGCTACGGAAAGCCCTTGACGGCTTAGGAGCAGAAGTGCGTGCCGTAGAGTCACAGGAGTTGCTATGGCCGTCGGAGATGGGGATGAAGGGGTTCGGAGCTGCGGTGCCTCCCAGCTCCAACGGAGGGCACCGAACGGCGTAGTGGTCCATGGTGGAGCGCTACTACATATCGGCGAGGCAAGGCAGTGGCGGTGTCCGCGGTGGCGATGAAGCACGGCAACGGTGTTGAAGGAGAGCGAGCGAGAGGAGAGGGGTGAATGAACGGGGATGCCAGGGGGAGTGGGGGTGAGAGGAGGTGGGGAGGCGCAGGGCCTTATCCCCTCGTCGTCGCCGGCGAGGTGGTCGGACGACGACGAGCCCCTGTAGCGGCGCGCACCGGGGGAACAGGAGAGAGGAGAGAGCGACCGGGGAGGGGGCGTGGGCCGGCCTAGCTGGGTCAGCTAGCTCGGGTGGGCCGAAGCCCAAGTGGGGCAGGGCTTTCCATCCCCTCTGCTTTTCCTTTTTCTTTTTGTTTCTCTTTTTCCAAAAGTTGTTGCATTTTATTTTTGCCACAAATGACTTTGCAAAAATATGCCACTGGCTAAAACAATTCCATAGAATTATTGTGCACTGCCACAAAATGTTGGGAATGCTTTGAATCCATTTGGATTTATTCAAAAAGAAAAGGGCATTTTAAAAGTCTATTTTGGCTCTGTTAAAAGCATTAGGCCCATTTAGAGTTGAAGATGATGTTGTGTTCCTTAAGAGCAAATAGTTTTGGATTATTTTCTAAAAGGTGAACATTTTTCTAGAAAGTTTTGAGCAACTTCATTTTGCCCTTTGAATTTGAATGGAATTCAAAGAAGGAATTTGAAATGGGATATTAAGCCAACATGATTATTATTGCAAATCTTAGTAGCTTAGCATCATCATGATGGATTACTGTAGCTCCATTACATAGGGGTGTTACAACTGTCCACCTCTAAAAGAAATTATCGTCCCGAGAATTAAGAGGTAGAAGGGAACAGGTCGGGGTATTCCGCACGGAGGTTATCTTCGTGTTCCCAAGTGGCTTCCTCTTTAGTATGATTCGACCATTGCACCTTGAGGAACTTGGTAACCTTCTGGCGGGTTCGAGTTCAGCTTCTTCAAGAATGTGGATCGGATGCTCTTTGTATGTGAGATCATCTTGAACTTCAATCAATTCCGGGTCCACTTCACGTTCCGGATCCTTGAAACATCGACGATGCTATGACACGTGGAAGACGTCATGGACGTGAGAGAACTGAGGTGGCAACTCCAATTGATAAGCCACCAGTCCATGATGGGCGAGGATACGAAAGCGTCCAATGTAGCGCGGAGCTAGCTTGCCCTTGACTCCAAACCGATGAGTGCCTCTCAAAGGAGTGACACGAAGATAAGCTTGTTCACCAGGTTGATAAGTTGAACCCCAGTGTTCTCGGTCATAGTTGCTCTTCTGGCGGGACTGGGCCGCCTTGAGATTATCCCGGACAGTGCGAACCTGCTCTTCAGCTTGTTGAATAATGTCTGGACCAATGAGCGTCCGTTCCCCAGTTTCTGACCAATTCAGAGGGGTTCAGCACTTACATCCATAAAGCACTTCGAAGGGTGCCATCTTCAAGCTGGCTTGATAGCTGTTGTTATAAGAGACCGCATAAGGGAGAGATTATTCCCACTTTTTGCCGAAAGAAATAACACAAGCCCGAAGCATGTCTTCAAGAATTTGATTGACTCGCTCGACTTGGCCTTGGGATTGGGGATGATAAGCAGTGCTCCAGGTAATATGAGTTCCCATTGCCTCTTGGAAACTAT
Organism: Triticum urartu; assembly: GCF_003073215.2. NCBI lineage: Eukaryota > Viridiplantae > Streptophyta > Magnoliopsida > Poales > Poaceae > Triticum > Triticum urartu. Next base: position 190,814,421 of record NC_053025.1, read on the forward strand.
CCCAGAACTTTGAAGTGAATATACTACCACGGTCTGAACTGATCTCCTTCGGAATGCTGTGGTGTGACACAATTCGGGAGATATACAAGTTTGCTAATTGACTAGCAGTGATAGTCTCCTTGACTGGCAGAAAGTGAGCAACCTTCGAGAATTGGTCGATGACGAAAAAGATAGCATCGTTACCTTTCTGAGACTTGGGAAGGCCAGTGACGAAGTCTGTCGTGGAATTGTCACGACAGATGTCCTAGTGTGAGGACTTAGTCATGAGGCCAACGCATATATGTGGTAGCTTGAGAGGGGTTGAGTGGAATCGAGAGACACAACGCAAGACAAGGGTTTAGACAGCTTCGGGCCCCGGGAAACATCATCTGGTAACAACCCTACGTGCTGTTTGAGGCTATCTCTCACTATGATCATGAGGAAATCGCCATAAACTGGCTCTCCCAGTTAACCCTAACCCTTCAAGATTGTTTCTTCCTCCCTCTCCCTCTTTGGGGAGCCCTGCCCCTCCTTATATATGTTGAAGGGGCGGGTTACATGTAGAGTGCAACTCGGACTTAAGACTTAACTATTATAACTTCTCTTCTTGGGCTTCTTAACATCTTGGGCTTCATAACGTCTCGGGCTTCATAACATCTCGGGCTTCATAACTCCTGGCAACCTAGTTACCACTGCCTTCCCGGGAGTTAACTGGTGCCGGTTTAAGATGGTCTGCCGGGAGTTAACTGGTTCCGGTTTAAGAATGTCTGTTGAGTTATCATCTGACTTAACTCCTGTCTTAATTGTCAGCCGGTTTAACAACCTGCCGGTTTGTCGTCTGACTTAACACCAATCGGTTTACCACCTGCCTTAACACCTTCCGATTTACCACCTGCTTTAACACCTGCCGGTTTACTAAGTCCCAGCTGGGTTATAACTCCGGCCGGATCATACCGCGGGGTATATCCCCGACATTAGCCCCCAGTTTAATTTGGATTTATCCATGTTAAACTGATCCTCATCATCCTTAAGTCCTTGTCACTTCCTTCTTCTATAAAATCCAAGTCAATAGACCAGCTTCATAATCAATTTGCTGACATTGGTTTGTCACAGAGAAATATTGTGAAGAATAACTCCTTTGACTTCAGCTCCATGCTTAACAAAAATATTGGCCTTTGAAATACTCATTTGATCTTCAGCCGGTTTAAGAATATAGAACTTGCCAGTTTAAGAATGTAAAACTTTGCTGGTTTACCATTGCCAAAATTGCCGGTTTAAGAATATTGATGGCACCGGATCAGAACTGTTTGTTAACATCAGTTTTGAAAATATACCTCTTATATGCCTATCACTTGTAGCCCCCAATTCTTGAGAAGATAGCATAGCTACAGCTTAAGACTTGCTTCAATATGAATATCACAAGCTTGAAGAAATCCAGGCTTGTTCATCTCAATCACCAGTCAGAACTGAGTATTCCACATATATAGCCCCCAAGTGCCGGGTTGTCATGCTTGCAGCAACCTGGGACTTGAAATTGCCTTATGCTTATAAAAACTTCAACCAGTGTAGCCCCCAAGGTCCGGGTCATTATGCAATAAGGAGCAGGGACTTTATAGATATGATCATGTAAACTTCAGCAGCAATGTGTAGCCCCCTAGGGCCGGCTCAGTAAGATAATATTGAGCTGGGACTTTATATATACTTCATTGAGAATAACATTATACGATGTAACCCCCATCATGGGGCTTGAACCCACGTCCACAAGGTTGAGAGCATTGTGCTTTACCAACTGAGCAGTGGATCCTTCAATAATAGATGAAAATTTTTGTACCTTGAATTCTTGATAGGTGCAATTGGTAGCCCCCAAGGGCCGGCTCATAACGATGTGATGAGTCGGGTCTTCAGTAAGTGAGCAAATAATGACTTTGCATTAGCCCCCAAGTGTCATGGTGCATGCTTGCAGCGACATGAGACTTGTGTATTTGATGTAATCCCAACTTGAATAATGTAGCCCCCAAGTGCCGGGTCGTAAGCCTGTAGCGACTCGGGACTAATCCTTCCATTGTATAATAAATTATATCCATTGCGCTGAAGCAACTTTGAAAACCTCAATCATAATATTGGTTATTGATAACCATAATAAAAATCCAGCCATGTTGGCTATTAAAGATTTGAATAATATAATCTGGTTTGAAAATCGATTCCTGCCATATAAACCGGTATAACCATGCCCATATGATACATGATATGATGGTGTAATGATAATGCAATGTATGATTTAATATATGATGATGTATGTGTATGATCAAGAGGGTTTAAGCTATGGTTCGAATACGACCAGAGCCCCCAAGTAGTCATAATTGTGGCATTGCGCCTATCAAAAGGTGTAGCTATGGTTCAAATACGACCAAGCCCCCAAGTGATTTCCCTAGTGCCCTTATGCCTATCAAGAGGTGCAACTATGGTTTGAACCCATAGCCCCCAAGTGATTTCCCTGGTGGCCTTATGCCTATCAAGAGGTGTAGCTATGGTTCGGATACGACCAAGCCCCCAAGTGATTTCCCTGGTGCCCTTATGCTTATCAAGAGGGTATAAGCTATGGTTTGGATATGACCAGAGCCCCCAAGTGATTTCCCTGGTGGCCTTAAGCCTATCAAGAGGTGTGACTATGGTTTGAACATAGCCCCCAAGTGATATTGTGAGCTATGCTCAAGGGATACCCATGTTTGAGCTGTGATGTGCAGCAGACTCTCTTTGGCCCCTTATGATAATATTGGCTTGATAGCCGGATCAAGAGGTGTAGCTATGGTTCGAATACGACCAAGCCCCCAAATGATACTGTGAGCTGTGCTCAAGGGGTACCTATGTGTTGAGCTGTGCTGTGCAGCAGACTCTCTTTGGTCCCTTTAATATTTTCTGAGGACTCGAACTTGCGAGAGATTTTTTTAAACCGGATATTGAGAGCTTCAAAGCTTTGTGGGAGATAGCTTTCCCTTGAACTGGATTTTAAACCGGAATATTTTTTTAAGCCGGAAATTGTCTGACGGCCTTTAAATTTGCACCAACATGGCGGTTTAGGGTCCTGCATTAAGTAACTTTTGCAACCCGGAGTAATCGCTCTTGTAAAGGATGCAATATGTAATATAAAAATATATTGGATTTCACCTGATATGTTAGGCCAGTTAATACACATCGTGAGGTTGATGATCACCATGGTGAAGCTGAAATCAATCATGGGTGAGTCGACCGCAGGAGTGGAAAAATGAGCCGGGCGCGGCATTTTAAGCGAGCGCAGATGGGCGAGTCAATCACCAGCACGGTAAGCCATGCGAACGGCGAGTCAATCACGGGCGTGGTCCCGCCGAGTTGATGTAGATTGAGCTATACGGGCGGCGGCTTGCACACACTCGTTCAGCAACAAGTGGACACGGACACCGGTGCATGATGATGCCAACGCACACTTCATAGATATAGCATGGCACCACTTTTATAATGAATCCTTGTCCTGCACATAAAAATATACAGACCAACATAATTGTTCTTTGATAAAAACAATATATACTAAAATTAGATAGAAACAATAGCACCTGATTATATTTTGTCGGATGAACCGGATGCTGCTGAAAGTAGATAAATATGTCTCCTCTGACTTTTCCATGCAATAGTGATGTTTTGGCTTTTGATAGAAGAATTGATCTTCCAACACGTCTCCTTTTGTTCCCTTGGAAATTGTGCTATGTTGAGAGGAGCAATAATACTGGTTCCCTTGTTTTTAAGTGCCTAAGAGTATATAGTTGCTTTCGGCCTGCAAGTAGCACCTGACCATCGAACCTTTTGCGTGAATAGTGGCAGAATTGACTCATGGACCTTGCTTCCTCCCCACTGTTTCTTTTGTCCTCACATGCATGTATAGCAGATATTTGTTAATTTTCCACATCATTAAGACATCCATGTAAACCGGTCTCTCCAGCTGATAACAAAAAAGGCCCCAGCATTACTTAAGTAGGTTTGCACGGGCGGCGACTCAAGCTTCAAAAGTCCGAGCGACTCGCAAGCTCCAGAAAAAACATACGGCTTGAAGTGGCGACGAGTGACTTGGAACGAGGCCGCGACGGCTTGAGGTTATGACGGAGGAAATGGGTGGTTTGACACTGACGGTGGGGGTGGCGTTTTGTAACCAGGTACAGCGACCCGGTACGCCGCAAACTCGTGCGGTGAGGCCGGTTCAGAGCGAGGTCGTGGACTCGGGGTAGCGGCTTGGAGTCAAGGCAGTCGCGCTTGATGGAGGCGAGCCAAAGACGGCGGCTTACAGTGGCGGTTGAAACGGGCAGTGTGACTATTGCAGGGCTACTGCAGAAAACGGCATGAGGCCGACCGGTCGATTTGTCTCAAGGGAGGCTCGGGGCGGCTCACGGGGGTAGCGAGGTCGCACCAGAAGCGGAGATGCAGCGGCGGCCCAGCCACGGCTGAGATGGAGAGCATCCGGCGGCTCTGGGCTGGCCGGCGGATCGTAGGCGAAAATGACGACTCGTGCACGGCGGCTCAGCAGCGGAGGCCGGTGACTTGAGGTCATGGCGGAGACCAGTGATAAAGAAAAAGTGAGTCGGCGCCAGCTTGCAAGAAGGGCCGGTGTCGGTGTCAAAACCGGCGGATCTCGGGTAAGGGGTCCCGAACTGTGCGTCTAGGCCGGATGGTAATAGGAGACAAGGGACACGAAGATTTACCCAGGTTCGGGCCTTCTCGATGGAGGTAAAACCCTACGTCCTGCTTGATTAATATTGATGATATGGGTAGTACAAGAGTAGATCTACCACAAGATCGAGGAGGCTAAACCCTAGAAGCTAGCCTATGGTATGATTGTTGATGTGTATGTTGTCCTACGGACTAAAACCCTCCGGTTTATATAGACACCGGATAGGGTTAGGGTTACATGGAGTCAGTTACAATGGTAGGAGATCTTCATATCTGTATCACCAAGCTTGCCTTCCACGCCAAGGAAAGTCCCTTCCGGACATGGGACGGAGTCTTCAATCTTGTATATTCATAGTCCAGGAGTCCGGCTGAAGGTATAGTCCGGCTATTCGAACACCCCCTAATCTAGGACTCCCTCAGCCAGGTCACAGCCACGGCACACTTGAAGGCAAGTTGATGAAGCGGACTGACGAGGCAGCTTGTAAATACTGGTGTTTAGCAAGTCCAGTGCAGTAAACCGGAGGCTGGAACCAGTAGACGGCCGGGTCGCACGGCGTTGGTGGCGAGGGACATGAAGTTTTACCCAGGTTCGGGCCCTCTCGATGGAGGTAAAACCCTACGTCCAGCTTGATTAATATTGATGATATGGGTAGTACAAGAGTAGATCTACCACGAGATCGAGGAGGCTAAACCCTAGAAGCTAGCCTATGGTATGATTATTGTTGTCTATGTTGTCCTACGGACTAAAACCCTCCGGTTTATAGACACCGGATGGGGTTAGGGTTACATAGAGTCAGTTGCAATGGTAGGAGATCTACATATCCGTATCGCCAAGCTTGCCTTCCACGCCAAGGAAAGTCCCTTCCGGACACGGGACAGAGTCTTCAATCTTGTATCTTCATAGACCAGGAGTCCGGCTGAAGGTATAGTCCGGCTATCCGAACACCCCCTAATCCAGGACTCTCTCAGTAGCCCCTGAACCAGGCTTCAATGACGACGAGTCCGGCGCGCATATTGTCTTCGGCATTGCAAGGCGGGTTCCTCCTCCAAGTACTTCATAGAAGATTGTGAACACAAAGATAGTGTCTGGCTTTGCAAAATAAGTTTCCACATATTCCCATAGAGAGAATAATATTTACACCAATCTAATCTGCTGACATATTCCGTAGCGTGTCACACCACGGCCAAGCCTTTATTTGAGTTGTTTCATTATCCCACCTCAGCGCGTCATGCGAGGCGGTTTCCTTGGCAGGTCTTGTTAAAGCAGAGATGGTGTCCCCTTATCCCGGGATTCTCATCAATACGGGCGTGGGTAACCCAACCGCGCCATCGATTACGGTGCTTGGAGATAAGCGAGTTTTACCAGGCTGGTGGGGACATGTAGTTGCGTCCACTCATATAAGGGGATAAAGATCCACCTTTTCACCTACGCCTTCTTCCTCCTTCGCCTATCCATTCTTGCGCACTCGAGCTCCAGCGCCCAAGCCCGCACTCCCCACCTCAACCTTCTCCAGCCATGTCCGAAGCGGGAGGCAAGTGGATGGTCTCCTCCGTCACGGAGGGACATATCAAAAAGCTGAGGAAGGCCGGATACCTGTCTAACGACATCGCGTACCGGCTCCCCGAGAAGGGGCAGCTCATCCCCACCCCTACGCTCATGAGAGGGTGGTGTTTCTCCCTCATTTCCTCCGCGGACTGGGCTTCCCTCTCCACCCATTTGTCTGGGGGCTCATGTTCTACTACGGCCTGGATTTCCATGATCTGGCCCCGAACTTCGTCCTCAATATCTCGGTGTTTATCGTCGTGTGCGAGGCCTTGCTCCGCATCTGCCCCCATTTCGGCCTATGGCTCAAGACTTTCAACGTCAAGCCGAAGGTGGTGCGCGGCAGCCAAGCGGAGTGCGGAGGCGCCATGGTGGGCAAGATGGCCAATGTCCTATATGGCTCGAGGGCTCCTTTGTGGAGACCATGAAGGGGTGGCAATCGGGGTGGTTTTACATCACCAAGCCGTGCGACGCCGAATGGGTCGCACCCCCCGAGTTCCGGTCCGGACCCCCAACGCGGCTCACGTCCTGGAAAGAGACGGGCCTGTCGTGGGGTAAAAAAGGAGAGCTGATCAGACTCCAAACATGCGTCAAAACCCTAGTGGACAAGAAGCTCAAGCTTGTCAACGTAGTCCAGGTTATGCTCATCCGCTTGATCCTCCCGTGCCAACAACGGGCTTTCAACCTGTGGGAGTTCGACCCGGCGTGGCACCAAACTCTGAGCAGGCTCTTCGACACAGCGTACGAAGATGCCTGGAAGGTGCTTTTCAAGGGAGCCGAGGCTCCCGCATCCGCTACTGAGGATCGCGGATTCAGTGCGCAGCGTCACACTCTTGCGGTAAGCTGTTTTTTCCTTTTACTGGGTAGCAATTTTTCATAGTTTGACTCTATGCGGGATCTAAGCTCCCTTTCCTTTGACAGCATTGGCAGGTGACGCTCGGACAGATCAACTGTCTGGCCCCTTTGCCCGAAGGCCCAGCGGACGCTCGCTTGGCGAGGCTACTGGTTCCGGCACCCTATGTGGTGCCAGAGAAGAAGGTCAAGAAGAAGGCCACGGGGACTCGAAAGAGTGCCCGACGCCCGGAGGTATCGGATTCATCATCCAACGAATCCAAGACGCACTCCTCCCGCGAAGACCAGGAGGAGGAAGAAGAGACCCCTCCCCCTCCAGCGGGGGAAGGGAAGAAAAGGAAGGCTGGCCCAACTGGGGAGGCGGAAGGGTCCAAGAAGGGGAAAACCCTTCCTCCGGACTGCTCCACCGACACCGACGGCGGCAGAGAGGAGTGGGCGCCTAGGGCCAAGCCCCTGGCCAAATCGTAAGTATCCGGATACAAGAGTAATTCATAGTATTTGTTTATTGCACAGCTTTCCCTCATGTCGAATATGTTTATGCAGCCCACCCAAAGACCGGCTCGACGCGTCGTCGAGCGGCTCACTGGACTCGTCGGATGTGAACTCTCTTCCGACGGCTTCCTCCCGCCGCCCTACGAACGACACCGAAGAGTTGTCCCAATAGGTTCCAAGCCGGGAGGAGGTGGTCCTGGAGGCGCCGCAAGGCGACCTCCCGGACTCCAGGAGTAAAGGGGACGAAACCCCCGGGGCTCCAAGTCCGGCTCTAGGCCGGACACCGCTCTGGAACCTTCAAAGGTTCCAGAGTCTGGCGGGTGACCTCCTTCCAAGAGGAGCCAGCCCACTGTGTCAGTGGCCCCCGTCCAACAGGAGGCGCCGGACAATATGTTGGAGGCGCTCCAAGGCGCCTCCATCGACGAGGAGCACCGTGCCATTATGAGTGCGGTGGTCCAGAAGGTTCAATCCTCCAAGAGCGGACTGACTGAAACTTGTACTAGACTTTTGACAGGCTTTGAGGTAAGTAAAGAATGTGTAAATAATATTACCGTATAGATAGTAGCCCCTGATGCTCTGTTTGGCGTTCGGGAAGAAAAGCCGAATAGAGGATCAAATAAAATTCGCAGGAGTCTAACAAAAGGGGTCAATATGCGTATGTAGGCTTCTCTTCTTGCGTCCGCCGCACTGACTGCGGAAGTGGACACGCTAAAGCAGAACCTCGAGCGGTCCGAGCAAGAGCTCGTTCGTGCCAAGAAGCAGCTCGAGGACAATGAAGGTAAGAAATACCTTGTTTAAATATATATAAAAAAGGTGCAATTGCAAAAAATGACAGGATTATCATGGCTATTGTAGGGGCCATGTCTGAGGTGGTGACCCTTAAGCAAGGGCTGGACGAGGCCGAGAAGAGGGCGGCCTCGGAGCGCACCGAGCGGGAGAAGTATGAGGCCGAGGTTGGCAAGGTGCGGCAAGAGCTCCAGACTCTCATGGAAAAAACATGAGAGTTTGGAGCTTGACTCGAAGACGCAAGCGTCCGAGCTTGCGGTGGCTATTGAAAATGCCAAATCTGCCAAGGCCGAATCCCAGAAGACCCTCCAGGAGTTGGATGAGGTGAAGAAGATAGCGGCGGGTAAGGCATTCTTTATGCAAAGCAAACACATAAACGTGAGTTACTTGTTACTTACCCGAATCCGGAGCTCTCCAGGAGCGTTCGCAGATCTTCCCCGGAGTGTGTCCGATGCCGCCGCATTCTATCGAGCCGAGGAGGGCAGCTCGACGGAGAAGGTGTTCTGGTCTCAATACGCTGAGGCCGGACACCCCGTGCCCCTGAGCGACCAGCTGAAGCAACTGGTCGAGCTCCACAAGGCGGCCGAACAGGCCATGAAGGGCCTCATTGTTCGGCTGTGGCCTGGAGGGGCACTGCCTGGGAGCTATTTCGGGCTGGTGCGGCGGCTGGTGGAGGCCTGTCCAAGGCTCGAAGTCATCAAGCGCTCCGTCTGTATTGAGGGTGCCCGTAGGGCCCTTGCCCGTGCTAAGGTGCACTGGGGCAAGCTGGATGCTAAGAAGCTTGTGAAGGACGGGCCACCGTCGGGGAAAGAGCATCGCAAGCCCGAGAATTACTATAAGGATGTTCTGAAGGGTGCCCGCCTTGTGGCAGATGAATGCTCTAGGGATGTAATTTTTGAGTGAAACTTGCTCGTTTTGTCCTGTATGCTGAAAACTTGTTTATATGCGCTAAGCAATGCTGTTGGAATTTAAAATATTACCTTCTGTGTGGCTGTTTATCAATTCTGAGAGATGGCAAGTCGTCGGCTTCTGCCCCCGTGCCGCTAGTGCTGGGGTGTTCGGGGATAAACCTGAGCGCTCTTTTTCCCATGTTTGGGTCCTTCGAGGGAGGCGCTCAGCCCAACGAACAAGGCAATCGGACTATAATGCGTGAACACTCTCACTTAGCCATAGAATTCTATAATTTTAAATTTCGGCGAAGCCCCTGGTATTCGGAAGACCGAGTTCGGGGCGCTATCCACGCCTTGGCCGGACAGAGCGGGCTCCTCGCCCTAAGCGGCATAAGTCTTTAGGAACTCGAAAAAACCTCTCGAACAGCGACCAGCTCTCGCTTCATCATGACAGTCAGTTTTAGCTTTCTCCACTAAGGTGCTCGACCTAGGTCAACCGGGGCACAATCGCAGTGGTTCTCCTAGTGCTACCTTAGCCGATATAGCGGAACGTAAGGCACCAAAACATAGGAGCCGGGCAAACCCAACTATTGACCCAAGACATGATTCGGAGCCGATGCATATAATGCTATAAGTTCAGGGTGCCGCACTTGTTAAAGTGTTCGGACTTCTCACACCATATTGAGGGGTACTAAAGCCCCTGGCGTATTTTGGCCGTACCAACGTGTACGGGTGCAACATGTCGTTAAGGAACATATATAAAGAAAAAAGGTAATGCAAAAATAGACGAAAGCTATGCATTGTTTATTAAAAAGGGCTGCGATCAAAGCAGAACGATACAAATAATGCGATAAGTGGAAGGTTGGACTAGTTAACATGTCCGTTCCAGGGGCAAGCTGCGGAATAGTATGCGGAACGGGTATACTGCTCGTGATAGAGACCACCTGGGAGTTCCGTAGTGCGGCGTGGCTTGTCTGCTTCCCTGGTTCTTGCATTGTTTGTGCGGCAATGGAACTGCCAAACAGGCCTTGCGAAGGATGAAGTCCTGAAAGTAAGAGCAAATTAAAAAATCGGCAGCCCCTGGTACGGTTTAAGCCGTGTTTTGGGCGTGCCGTGATGGTGCCCCTCCCTCTGTGCCCATGGTATCTCTAGAGCGTAGTTATGTACGCGAAGTACTGGCGTCGCCTTTTTGCGAGGGTTGGGGTTGGGGCCGCATTGCTACGCCTGCTCAGATCGTGCCAGGCGGTCTTGTTGTAGATTACTCCGGGCGCGCTTGACGGTGTCTGGTCGTTTAGTGGCCGGACTAGGGAACTGCCTGGAGAGGCTACTTTGAACTTCCACTGCAAGGGCCGTCGTGTGCTCCTCCGTTCGGAGGGAGCGTTCGGTGTTTCCATTGACCGTAATTACTCCTCGAGGGCCTGGCATCTTGAGCTTAAGGTATGCGTAATGCGGTACCGCATTGAACTTAACGAATGCGGTTCGCCCGAGCAGTGCGTGATAGCCACTGCGAAACGGGACTATGTCGAAGATTAACTCCTCACTTCGGAAATTATCCGGAGAACCAAAGACCACTTCAAGTGAGACTGAGCCTGTACAGTTGGCCTCTACACCTGGTATTATGCCTTTAAAGGTCGTTTTGGTGGGCTTAATCCTTGAGGGATATATGCCCATTTTCCGCACTATATCCTACTAAAGCAGGTTCAGGCTACTGCCGCCGTCCATAAGGACTCTAGTGAGATGAAATCTGTCAATAATTGGGTCTAGAACCAATGCGGCGAATCCGCCATGACGGATGCTTGTGGGATGGTCCCTTCGATCAAAGGTGATAGGGCAGGAGGACCATGGGTTGAACATTGGGGCGACTGGCTCTACCGCGTATACGTCCCTTAACGCACGCTTCCGCTCCCTCTTGGGGACATGGGTTGCGTATATCATGTTCACCGTCCACACTTGTGGGGGAAAACCCTTCTGTCCGCTGTTGTTCGGTGGCCGGGGCTCCTCGTACAGCCCCTTGTCTTCATTTTCGGTGTTTAACTTGCCTGCCTGCTTGAACACCCAGCAGTCCTTGTTGGTGTGATTGGCTGGCTTTTCGGGGGTGCCATGTATCTGGCACGAGCGGTCGAGTATTCAATCCAAACTGGACAGGCCCCTAGGATTCCTTTTGAATGGCTTTTTCCACTGACCGGATTTAGAGCCTCTGAATCCGACATTAACTGCCATATCATCAGCATTGTCGCCGTTAATGCGGCGCTTCTGCTTGTTGCGATACGACCTGCCACTACTGTCCCTGGTGTCCGAATTACCAGGGTTCTTGGTCATATTGTTGCTACGAGCAAGCCAGTTGTCTTCTCCCGCGCAAAAGCGGGTCATGAGTGTCGTGAGTGCTGCAATAGATTTCGGCTTTTCCTGTCCAAGGTGCCGGGCCAGCCACTCGTCACGAATATTGTGTTTGAAGGCTGCTAGGGCCTTAGTGTCCGGACAGTCGACTATTTGATTTTTCTTTGTTAGGAACCGTGTCCAAAATTGCCTGGCCGATTCCTCTGGCTGCTGAATTACGTGACTTTGGTCATCGGCGTCTTGGGGTCGCACGTAAGTGCCCTGGAAATTGTCGAGGAATGCGGCTTCCAGGTCCTCCCAACAATTGATTGATCCTGTTGGCAAGCTGTTAAGCCAATGCTGAGCTGGTCCTTTAAGCTTGAGTGGGAGGTATTTGATGGCGTGAAAATCATCGCCGCGGGCCATGTGGATATGAAGGAGATAATCCTCGATCCATACCGCAGGATCTGTTGTGCCATCATATGATTCGATGTTTACGGGTTTGAAACCCTCGTGGATTTGATGATCCATTATTTCGTCTGTAAAGAAGAGTGGGTGTGCGGCACCTCTGTACTGGGCTATATCATGACGTAGCTCCAATGAACCTTGTCTACTGTGTTCGGCCCCGCCAAATTTGTGGCCGGCGTGACGTTTACCGTCTCGAGCCGTGGGGCGCCCACGCGATCCGTAGATCGATCTTGTTTGCCTTGCCTTGTTCTCCAACATGTCTTGTAGGTCCGGCGCATATTCCCGTGCCTTGGTACGGGGTGCGGCTTGAGTGGAGGGCCGAGAGGCCTCTCTGTCGCGAGCACGAGGTGACCGGTCGGCCGCATCAAGTGCTTCCTCCTCTAATCGGGGTAGCAACCTGCGCTTTGGATAGCTCTTAGAGGGGCGTTCGAGTTTATGCTCTTCGGCCGCAAGGACTTCAGTCCATCTGTCGACTAGCAAATCTTGATCAGCTCTAAGCTGTTGCTGTTTTTTCTTGAGGCTTCTTGCCGTGGCCATAAGCCTGCGTTGAAAACACTTTTGCTCGACGGGATCCTCTGGCACGACGAATTCGTCGTCATCGAGGCTTGCCTCGTCTTCGGAGGGAGGCATATAATTATCGTCCTCGACCTCTCTGTCTGCCGCTCTCTCATGGGGGCTGGTTTCTCCATCCTCCTGTGCTAAATCTTGCTGGAGGGGGCTTTCTTCGGCACTTTCCGGAGTATTATTATCTCCCGTGCTGGAATCACCGTGTTTGTTTTGGCAGGATTTTGAGCGGCGCCGCTGACGCCGGCGCTTAGGCTATTTCTTGGAGGGGTCATCCTTCGCTGTTCCATTGCCATCTCCCACTTTTGGGGTGTCCACCATGTATATGTCATACGATGAGGTGGCTTTCCAGGGCCTAGTAGGCGCTAGTTCTTCATCATCTCCTTCATCGGCGTCCATACCATCGATGTCTTCAGAGTCGAAGTCGAGCATGTCGGTTAAGTCGTCGACAGTGGCTACAAAGTGGGTGGTGGGTGCGCTTTGAATTTCTTCATCGTCCGTACCCCAACCTTGCTGACCGTAGTCCGGCCAGGGCTCTCCTGATAAAGAGAGAGACTTCAGTGACTTCGGGATATCGCCGAAAGGCGAGTGCTGAAAGATGTCCGCGGCAGTGAACTCCATCATCGGCGCCCAATCGGATTCGATCGGTAGGGGCGCGGAGGGTTCGGAGTCCGGAGAGGAGTCCTGTTCTTTGGAGTCACGAGTCTCGCAGAGTGCGGGGCTGGTGCTTGGCTCAATCGCCGTTGGGGTCACAGCCCCCGAGGTGACGTCCAATCGCCCATCCTCGATTGGTGCAATTGGCTCCGAATTAAGGGTCGGAGCCGATGCGGGTGCGGCCTCCAGGGCACTATTCGGCGGCAGAGCTAGATCATGCTCGTCGTGACAGTGCGGCGCGCTCGGCAGTGGCTCGAATCCGTCAAAGATCAAGTCCCCGCGGATGTTAGCCGTGTAGTTTAAACTTCCAAATCTGACCTGACGGCCAGGGGCGTAGCTTTCGATCTGCTCCAGACGGCCAAGCGAATTGGCCCGCAGTGCGAAGCCGCCGAAGACGAAGATCTGTCCGGGGAGGAAGGTCTCACCCTGGACTGCATCGCTATCGATGATCATAGGAGCCATCGAGCCTGACGGCGACGACACAGAGGAACTCTCAACGAGAGCACCAATGTCGGTGTCAAAACCGGCGGATCTCGGGTAGGGGGTCCCGAACTGTGCGTCTAGGCCGGATGGTAACAGGAGACAAGGGACACGAAGTTTTACCCAGGTTCGGGCCCTCTCGATGGAGGTAAAACCCTACGTCCTGCTTGATTAATATTGATGATATGGGTAGTACAAGAGTAGATCTACCACGAGATCGAGGAGGCTAAACCCTAGAAGCTAGCCTATGGTATGATTGTTGATGTGTATGTTGTCCTACGGACTAAAACCCTCCGGTTTATATAGACACCAAATAGGGTTAGGGTTACATGGAGTCGGTTACAATGGTAGGAGATCTTCATATCCGTATCGCCAAGCTTGCCTTCCACGCCAAGGAAAGTCCCTTCCAAACACGGGACGGAGTCTTCAATCTTGTATCTTCATAGTCCAGGAGTCCGGCTGAAGGTATAGTCCGGCTATCCAAACACCCCCTAATCCAGGACTCCCTCAGCCGGGTCACAGCCATGGCACACTTGAAGGCAAGTTGATGAAGCGGACTGATGAGGCAGCTTGCAAATACTGGCATTTAGCAAGTCCAGTGCAGTAAAACGGCGTCCGGAACCAGTAGACGGTCGGGTCGCACGGCGTTGGTGGCACGAGCCTGCAAGCCGCCACACCGATTGCAGTGGTGACCAGAGACGGCCCGGATGGTTGCGACATGTCAGACCGGCCAGGCGATTTGAAGGCGAGGTCGTGACGACGCCAGCGAGTCGGCGACCGAGGAAACAGTTTGGGGCTACGGGGAAGAGCCGGAGAGGTTACACGGCGATGCAGCAGAACCGGCCTGAAGCGACGCCATACAGATGGCAACTCAAGCGGCAAAGGAGACTGCCACGCAGATTTGAGGCCGTACGCGGGCGCGCGGCGACTTGGCAATAGCGCACGGACATCAAGTATACATGGCCGTACGCGGAGGCGATTCACGGCTCGGGTCGGCTCAAGGCATAGCCGCAGAGGACGCCTCAGAGGCAAGGCGAGGCAACCGTGGTGACTTGACGGGGCTGCAGCCACGCGATGGAGGTGGCACTGAGTCCCGCCGATGGAGACGGTGTAGGCGAGGAGGCGATCCAGCGGCGGGTTGGCTCAGTCAGAGGCCACTTGCTGCGGAGGAGAGGGTCGCGGCGGGTCATGGCAACTCGGCGGCTCAGAGTGGAGTGCGACCCCGAAGAAAGGAATGAATCCGGTTTGAACGGCAAATGCCGGCGACTTAGCGCAGTGCCGTAGAGGCCGTGGTGAGGCCAGGCAGTTTTGACGGCAGAAACTGAGGCCGGTTTGTGGAAACGACGGTGGAAGCACTCCGGTGGTGGTTCAGCGACGGTAGCAGAGGCCGGTTTAATCCCAAGCGAGCAGGGCGCATCGAAGTGAGATGGCAGCTCACGGTGGTAGGCCGGCGACTTGTAATAGAACGGAATCAGCAGCGGTTCCGCCGGTTCAACTCAGAGGCGACGGCGACTCAGGCAGGTGGTCAGCTTGGGATGGCGCGGTGGCACCATGGAGACGGGACACCCCAAGCGACTTGACAAGGGCGGCTCAAAACGACAAGGCCAGGCCGATAGGCGAAGCCACAGCCATGGCGGCGAAGGGGCCACGTTCACGGACGCACCCCCAGCAAGATGAAGACCTGACGGATTGACGTGGTAACGTGAGGCTAGACGGTTTAGCGCGGACGGCTGTGGTCCAAGGCAGCGGAGGTGAAGACGGAGGCGAGTGGTTCAGCTGCGCCGGTTCAGTGCAGCTGCGGGTGAGGAGGCCCCCGGCGACTCAGGACGTACGCGAGGGGCACAGGCGGAGGCGAATCCCGGCGTAGGAGCAAACCGGCCCCGAGGCAAGGCAGGCCCGATTCGGAACGGCTTGAGGGCGGGTTGTAGCACCCGACGGCGACTCTTGCCGGAGTAAGGCCATGGCCATGACGGCCGGATGATGGCATGAACGGCCCGGGGCGGGTCAAGGCACTAGTTCGTGCTGACAGAGGCGGCGGCTCAGTGCGAGGCCGCGACAGAGGTGTCTGAATCGAGCCTACGGGTGACTCGCCATCAACTTGGCGAAAACGGCTTGAGGCCGGGTGCCCGTGGCGGAGACGAACTGGGGCAGTTTGACTCCGAGTCCATGCCCATACCCTCCAGATCATGGCTTCTCCTTTTTTTGTTTTTATAAATCTCTTCCTGGAATCCACGCAAGTATTGCGGTTGCACATGGGATCTTCACGTGGGTGGGCATCCATCAGGCGCTATGGATATTTAATTTGTACGCGTGTGACCTCGACCAGCACTAAGGACACTTGATTCATCATACACGTTTGCTAGGTTGATCGATTCGGGAGACCACGCAAGGCCGTAAACTGCCGCTATGCGTGACACGTGATTGCTGTCTCCAGTCAACTCGAATTCGGTTTGTACTTGAAGTAGCCACGGCGACTTGCAGATTACCATAAAGTGGCGGTTTATCTTGGCGAAACAGAACCTTTGCCGGTCTTCAGCGGATCGGCAGTGCAGACGATGCACCACCAAAAACATCTCCTGCCAGCTTTCCACCGGCCGTAGGACGTGACGATGCACAGATGCAACCCTAAATCTTTCTCGATCTTAATCTTGTATATACTGCTATGTAAACCTTCTTTAATCTTTGACTGATGAAACTCATAGTTGATGTGAATTCTTCCGCGTCTATTCTTTGTCATCGGACCAATTACGATCTTCTCGAACCCTGGAAAAGATCCCTCCAAGAACTGAACACCACCGTGCGCGAGCCCCACGGCGGGCGCCAACTGTTGTGGAATTCTCACGGCAGATGTCCTAGTGTGAGGACTTAGTCGTGAGGCCAACGCATCTATGTGGTAGCTTGAGAGGGGTTGAGTGGAATCGAGAGACACAATGCAAGACAAGGGTTTAGACAGCTTTGGGCCCCTAGAAACATCATCCGGTAACAACCCTACGTGCTGTTTGAGGCTATCTCTCACTATGATCATGAGGAAATCGCCGTAAACCGGCTCTCCCAGTTAACCCTAACCCTTTAAGATTGTTTCTTCCTCCCTCTCCCTCTTTGGGGAGCCCTGCCCCTCCTTATATATGTTGAAGGGGCGGGTTACATGTAGAGTCCAACTCGGACTTAAGACTTAACTATTATAACTTCTCTTCTTGGGCTTCTTAACATCTTGGGCTTCATAACGTCTCGGGCTTCATAACATCTCGGGCTTCATAACTCCTGGCAACCCAGTTACCACTGCCTGCCCAGGAGTTAACTGGTGCCGGTTTAAGATGGTCTGCCGGGAGTTAACTGGTGCCGGTTTAAGAATGTCTGCTGAGTTATCATCTGACTTAACTCATGTCTTAACTATTAGCCGGTTAACAACCTGCCGGTTTACCGTCTGACTTAACACCAATCGGTTTACCACCTGCCTTAACACCTGCCGATTTACCACCTGCTTTAACACCTGCCGGTTTACTAAGTCCCAGCTGGGTTATAACTCTGGCCGGATCATACCGTGGGGTATATCGCCGACAAAGTCCATCTGAATCTTATCCCACTTCCATTCAGGAATCGGAAGCGGTTGTAGAAGTCTAGCCGGTTTGTGATGTTCTGCTTTGACGCGATGACAAATGTCACATTCTTCAATATATCGAGCAATGTCTTGCTTCTTCTTAGACCACCAATACTTCTGATGAATAGAGAGATGGGTGTCACTTCTTTCATCACCTTCTCTGTCGTAAGCTCGAACCGGGGTACTACAATGTGATCTCTGAAGTACAAGGTTCCGTCTTCACCAAGTGAGAAATCTCTTGATTTCTCTAAGGCAAGATCATTTTTCATCAGATCAACATGAGCATCCTTGGCTTGAGCGGACTTAATTGCTTTCAGAAGAGTTGGTTCCAGGACAAGGTTATTCAGAGAACCCTGTGGGACTAGTTGAAGGTTCAGCTTGCAAAGTTCTTCATAAAGGCGGGGTTGAGCTTTGAAGGCCATGTGATTGTTGCAATAAGACTTGCGGCTCAGGGCATCAGCCATTACATTAGCCTTACTAGGGTTATAGGATATACCGCAGTTGTAGTCAGCAATAACTTCCATCCATCACTGCTGACGGAGGTTCAGATCTGGCTGAGTAAACAGGTACTTCAGACTGATGATCGATGAAGATCTCGCAATGACTACCCAGAAGGTATTGTCGCCATAGCTTCAGTGCATAGATAACCGCAGCAAGCTCGAGGTCATGAACTGGGTAGTTCTCTTCATGAGGACGCACTTGACGAGAGGCATAAGCAATCACTCTGCGCTCTTGCATTAGGACATAGCCTAATCCTTGACGTGAAGCATCGCAATAGATGATGAAGTCCTTGCGAGAATCAGGGGGAGCAAGCACTGGGTCAGATGTCACCTTGTCTTTGAGTGCCTGGAAACTTTCCTGACATTTGTCTGTCCAATCGAACTTAACGCCTTTGTGAAGCAGATTGGTCAGTGGCTTGGCGATCTTGGAGAAGTTCTCGACAAAGCGGCGAGAATAGCGGGCTAGACCGAGAAAGCTTCTGACTTGCTTGACAGTCTTCGGAGGGGTCCAGTCAAGAATAGCCTGAACGTGCTCAGGGTTGACGGCAATACCATCCTTGGAGATGACATGACCAATGTAGGTGACTTCGGGTAACCAGAATTCGCACTTGGAATACTTGCCATAAAGTTGATGTTATCGAAGCTTCTGTAGAACAAGTCGAAGATGTTCAGCATGTTCTTCTTTGTTCTTCGAATATACCAGGATATCATCCAGATAGACTACGACAAACTTGTCGAGGTAATCCATGAATATGTAGTTCATCAAACGAGAGAATGTGGCTGGAGCATTGGTCAAGCCAAAAGACATGACAGTGTACTCGTAAGAACCATAACGAGTGACGAATGCGGTCTTTGGAATATCCTCTTCACGAACACGGATCTGGTGGTAACCCAACCTCAAGTCGAGTTTAGAGAATATTGATGAACCAGCCAGTTGATCATACAGATCATTGATCTGAGGAAGGGGATATTTGTTCTGAATTGTAGCTTGGTTGATAGGACGATAGTCTTGGACCAAATGGTTTGTTCCATCCTTCTTCGTCACAAAGAGAGAAGGTGCTCCCTAAGCAGAGGAACTCGGACGAATGAAACCACTGCGAAGAGATTTGTCGATTTCCTCCTTAAGTTCGAGGAGTTCGTGAGGCGGCATCTTGTAGGGTCGTTTGGCGATAGGAACGATGCCTGGTTTCAAGTCAATTACGAACTCGACAGCCCGGGCAGGAGGTATTCCTGGAAGTTCTTCTGGAAAGACATCTAGGAATTCGCGAACAACTGGAATCTTTTCGATTCCCTCAAGAGGTGTTGCGTTCAACGCATTCAAGACAAAAAGTCGTGCTTCAACGTTTTGAACCAGACGAGCATTGTAGCTTACTATCTCATCTGAAGGGTGCAGAAGGTGGACGGTTTTAGTGGCGCAAACGATAAAAGCCGTATGTGCTTTCAACCAATCCATTCCCAGAAAGAGGTCAATATTGGAAGACTTCAGAATAATAGGAGAGGCATGGAACTCTAAACCTTCAATCTCAATGACGACGTTGTGGCTAACCATGGTGGTTCGACATTGGCCCGCGGGGGTGTTTACCACTAATGGAATGTGCATCTCTTCGTATTTAATGCCATGCCTGAATGCAAAATCTTCTGATATGAAAGAATGAGATGCTCCTGAGTCAAACAAAACAGATGTTGGTACGAAATTAACTAGAAGAGTACCCATCACAGTAGCAGGCTGGTCTTGAGCTTCATTCAAATCAATGTTGTTAGCCTGCCCACGACCATAAGGTCGGGCATTGTTGTTGCGGGGTTGATTGTTACCACGAGCATTAGAAGGCATAGCCAGCTGATTCTAATTCTAAGGGCAGTTCCTGGAGCGGTGACCTAGAAGGCCACACTTGAAGCATAGACCATCATTGGGGTTGGGATCAGGAGCTTGGGGTGGTACAGCTCGAAGAGGCTGCCTCTGCGGTGGAGGAGGCGGACGAGGTGCAATATAGGACTGTCTTGGTGTCGGTGTAGTTGGGCGGTACATGTTGTGGGGGATCCATATCCGACGCTTCTGCATTGACGGGCCTGAAGATGAGCCAACGTCATGGCTGCGCCTAAGGGATCCCTGGTGTTCCTGAAGATCAGTCTCAACCTGAATAGCCTTGTTCACTATGGTGACGAAATCAGCAAAGTCATGCACCAGGAGTGCTAGCTTGATATCAGGGTGAAGTCCATCATGGAACTTCTCTTTCTTACGAGCATCAGTAGCAATGTCTTCTTGAGCATAACGTGACAAGTCCAGAAATTCCCACTGATAAGCATCTACAGACTTGTTGCCTTGGGTGAGGTTGCGGAACTCGTGCTTCTTCTTGTAAATGATTCCTTGAGGAATGAAGCGGGCGCGGAAAGCAGCTTGGAAATCTGGCCAAGTGATGACCGTTCCAGTAGGCAGGGTACGCATGTGGGTGTCCCACCATTGAGTAGCGGGACCCTTCAGAAAGAAAGATGCAAAGGTGACATAGCTAGCAGGGGCCACACTAGCAGACTCCATTTCATACGTGATGTCGCGGAGCCAGTCATCAGCATCAAGGGGTTGAGTTGAGCTGCGGTAAATAGTTGGGTTGAGACGCATGAAGTCCTGCAGAGTTCTGGGATTGCCTGTTGATGCATGTTCGGACGAGGAAACTGAGCCATCATTCCTTCCATGAACTGGTGGTTCAGCTCAAATTGTTGCATCATTCCAGCAAAGAATTCGGGCGGTGGTGGATCGTTGGCACCACGGCCACGACCAGCGGGTCTAACCATCCTGCTAACATGTAACAGGGGGTAGTTCAGCATTAAGCATTTGCAAATACAAGGATCATTCATGATGAAACATGCATAATGAAAGAGGTACGTTGGATACCACATAGTAGTCAACACGACAGAGTGTGTACTATTCAGAATACTATTCTAAGGAATAACTATGTCTTATCCAACTTTGGGGTGAATGTGGTCACGGGATCCTAATGTTAGAGTTAGTAAATTCGTTTAACCCGAAAGGAAGAGAGATCAGAGTCCCAGAGTATAGCCGAGGAATAAAAGATCCTAATACCATCCAATGGCGACGTGGGCCCGTAAGACACACAACCAATGTTAGTAAAAGTTTTTTAGTGACTAGACTCAACTTCGGCCAAGGAGTTGGAAAGAGGGCTACCTACAGACAGCCGGCTCTGATACCAACTTGTGACGCCCCCGATTCAATCATGCACTAATCATACACGCAAATGTGTACGATCAAGATCAGGGACTCACGGGAAGATATCACAACACAACCCTAGACACAAATTAAAATAATACAAGCTTTATATTACAAGCCAGGGGCCTCGAGGGCTCGAATACATAAGCTCAAAAACAAATGAGTCAGCAGAAGCAGCAATATCCGAGTACAGACATAAGTTAGACAAGTCTTGCCTTAAGAAGGCTAGAACAAAAGAAACATTGATCGAAAAGGCAAGGCCTCCTGCCTGGGAGCCTCCTAACTACTCCAGGTTGTCAGCGACCATCACGTAGTAGTAGGCACCCTCGGGGTAGAAGTAGTCATCAGTGGTGTTGTCTGGCTCCTGGGATCCGTCATCTGGTCGCAACAATCGGGTATGGGGGGAAAAGAGGTAGCAAAGCAACCGTGAGTACTCATCCAAAGTAATCGCAAGACTTACATCAGATCTAAACTAAGTATGCATCTGTATCAAACGAATGGGTTGTATCTGTGGACTATACTGCAGAATGCCAGAAGAGAAGGGGAAAGCCTAGCCTATTGAAGACTAGCATCTTCAAGCATATTCAAGCATCTTGCAGCATATAGAAGAGTACAGATCAACATAATGTAAAGTAGTAGTAGTGTTATCAACCTCGGCCAGAGATCCTTTCTCGACTCCCAGCGAGAAAGCAATCCCAGAGCCATACTATCCATTTATCACCTCAAGTATCCCGTTCTAGTTGTATCGATCGGGATACAACTCCAAGTGTCCGTTCCCGTAGGACAGGCTATCTATAGATGTTTTCTTCCCTGCAGGGGTGCACCAACTTACCCACCATGCTCGATTAACTCCGACCGGGCACACTTTCCTGGGTCATGCCCGGCCTCGGCCAAACAATACGCCGCAATCGGACCTAGGCTTAATAGAGAGGTCAGTAGGCTGGACTAAGCCTATACCCCAGGGGTCATGGGCCATCTCCCCGGGAACTCCTGCATGTTGCGAGGGTGGCCGGTGAGCAAACCTAGCTACCTCCTTCAATAAGGCAGGTGCTTACGCAGTCCAACCCGTCGTGCGCCGCTCAGTCGCTGACGTCTATTAAGCTTCGGCTGATGCATACGACGCAGAACGCACATACAATGCCCATGTGATGGTTAGTGCTATCAGGCCAGAGGCCCCTTGGATCAAATATCCAAATCTTAGTGGATTAGGAATGCGCTGTAACAAGCAGAGACTCACGAAAGATGTGACCCCGTCGCCAAATCTCGAGGACTTGCGGCAAGGGGTAAGAATGCCCGGCCACGCCTCTTAAGAATCTCGCAGACACCCTCCAGGTCAACCCGACTCCACATCACTCGCAAATAACCTCGCGCGGGTACCCCTCAAGGCCGACCCGTCTTTAGTAACAAGGTTCAGTGTAAAGTCATAGTAACTATAGTAACCGTGTGTCTAACACTGAGGGAGTCCTGGATTAGGGGGTATCCGGACAGCCGGATTATATCCTTTGGCCGGACTGTTGGACTATGAAGATACAAGATTGAAGACTTCGTCTTGTGTCCGGATGGGACTCTACTTGGCGTGGAAGGCACGCTAGGCAATACGGATATGTGTATCTCCTCATTTGTAACCGACCTTGTGTAACCCTAGCCCTTTCCGGTGTCTATATAAACCGGAGGGTTTTAGTCCATAGGAC
The DNA here is from genome assembly GCF_003073215.2 of Triticum urartu. Classification (NCBI taxonomy): domain Eukaryota; kingdom Viridiplantae; phylum Streptophyta; class Magnoliopsida; order Poales; family Poaceae; genus Triticum; species Triticum urartu. The sequence continues at coordinate 190,837,146 of NC_053025.1, forward strand.
AACATACAATCATACCATAGGCTAGCTTCTAGGGTTTAGCCTCTTCGATCTCGTGGTAGATCAACTCTTGTAATACTCATATCATCAAGAATAAAGCAAGCTGGACGTAGGGTTTTACCTCCATCAAGAGGGCCCGAACCTGGGTAAAACATCGTGTCCCCTGCCTCCTGTTACCATCCGCCATAGACACACAGTTCGGGACCCCCTACCCGAGATCCGCCGGTTTTGACACTGACATTGGTTCTTTCATTGAGAGTTCCTCTGTGTCGTCGCCGTTAGGCTTGATGGCTCCTTCTATCATCGATAGCGATGCAGTCCAGGGTGAGACTTTTCTCCCCGGACAGATCTTTGTGTTCGGCAGCTTCGCACTGCTGGCCAACTCGCTTGGCCATCTGGAGCAGATCAAAAGTTACGCCCCTGGCCACCAGGTCAGGTTTGGAAGCTTAAACTACACGGCCGATATCCGCGGAGACTTGATCTTCGACGGATTCGAGCCTCTGCCTTGTGCGTCACACGGTCACGATGAGTACGATTTAGCTCTACCATCAGACAGTGTTCAGGAGATCGCACCGGCAGCCGCTCTGACCCTCAATTCGGAGACAGTTGTGCCGTCCATGGACGGGTGGATGGACCCCGCCACGGAGGCCTTACCCTCAGCGGCGATCGAGCCGAACATCGACCTTACCCTGCGCGGGAGCCGTGTTGTCAGACTGCCGGACCCTTCTCCGGCCACGGACTCCGAACCGCCTACGCCCGTTCCTAGCGAATCCGATTGGGCGCCGATCATGGAGTTTACCTCCGTGGATATTTTTTAGCACTCGCCCTTTGGCGACATACTGAACTCATTAAGGTCTCTCTCCTTGTCAGGAGGATCCTGGCCGAACTATGTCCGGCAGGATTGGGATGCGGATGATGAAGAAATTCGCTGCCCACCCACCACCCACTTAGTAGCCACTGTGGACGACTTAACCTACATGCTCGACTTTGACTCTGAAGACATCGACGGTATGGACGACGATGCGGGAGACGAAGAGGAACCACTGCCCACAGGGCACTGGACAGCCACCTCATCATACGATATATACATGGTGGACACACCCAAAGAAGGCAATGGCGACGAGACAGCGAGGATGACACCTCCAAGAAGCAACTGAAGCGCCGACGTCAGCAGCGCCGCTCTAAGTCTCGCCAAAGCAAAAGTGGTGATACCAGCACAGGAGATAATAACACTCCGGATAGTGCCGAAGATGGCCACAATACCCTCCAACACGATCTAGGACAGGAGAATGGAAAGGCCAGCCCTCCAGAGGCGGAGGATGATAATTACATGCCCCCCTCCGAAGACGAGGCAAGCCTCGACGATGATGAATTCGTCGTGCCAGAGGATCCCGTCGAACAAGAGTGCTTCAAGCGCCGGCTTGTAGCCACGGCAAATAGCCTTAAGAAGAAGCAGCAGCAGCTTCAAGCTGATCAAGATCTGCTAGCTAACAGATGGACTGAAGTCCTCGCGGCCGAGGAATATAAACTCGAACGCCCCTCCAAGAGTTACCCAAAATGCAGGTTGCTACCCCGACTGGAGGAAGAAGCGTATGACGCGGCTGATCGGCCACCTTATGGCCGCGATAGAGAGGCATTCCAGCCAAAAACTCAGCCTGCACCCCGACGCCATTCAAATAAAAAGGCATGGGGAAATACGCCAGACCTGCGAGACGTATTGGAGGACAAAGCAAAACATGCAAGATCGATCTACAGATCACGAGGGCGAGCCACTATGCAAGACGGTAAACATAACGCCGGATACAGTAAAAGTAAATCCGGCCGCGCCGAACACAGCGGGCAAGACCCATTCCAGCTGCATCGCGATATAGCCCAATACAGAGGCGCCGCACACCCCTTATGCTTCACAGACGAAGTCATGGATCATCAAATCCCAGAGGGTTTCAAACCCGTAAATATAGAATCATACGATGGCACAACAGATCCTGCGGTATGGATCGAGGATTTCCTCCTCCACATCCACATGGCCCGCGGTGATGGCTTACACGCCATCAAATACCTCCCACTAAAGCTCAAAGGACCAGCGCGGCATTGGCTTAACATCTTGCCAGCAGAGTCCATTAGCTGTTTGGAAGATCTGGAGGCCGCATTCCTCGACAACTTTTAGGGCACTTATGTGCGACCACCAGATGCCGATGACTTGAGCCACATAATTTAGCAGCCAGAAGAATCATCCAGGCAATTCTGGACTCGGTTCCTAACAAAGAAAAATCAAATCATCGACTGTCCGGATGCAGAGGCCCTAGCAGCTTTCAAACACAACATCCGCGACGAGTGGCTAGCCCGGCACCTTGGTCAGGAAAACCCGAAATCTATGGCAGCCCTCACGACACTCATGACCCGCTTTTGTTCAGGAGAAGACAGCTGGCTGGCTCGCAGTAATAACATATCAAAGAACCGTGGTACTTCGGATACCAAGGACGGCAATGGCAGGTCACGTCGAAATAAACATAAGCGCCGCATTAACAGCGACAATACCGAGGATATGGCAGTCAATGACGGATTCAAAAGCTCTAAACCCAGTCAGCGGAAAAAGCCATTTACAAGAAGAACTCCGGGCCTGTCTAGTTTGGACCACATACTCGATCGCTCGTGTCAAATACACGGCACCCTCGACAAGCCAGCCAACCACACCAATAGGGATTTTTGGGTATTCAAGCAGGCCGGCAAGTTAATTGCCAAAAACAAAGATAAGGGGCAACATAGCGATGACGAGGAAGAGCCCTGGCAGCCGAACACCGGAGGACAGAAGAGGTTCCCCCCACAAGTGCAGACGGTGAACATGATATACGCAACCCACATCCCCAAGAGGGAGCGGAAGCGTGCGCTCAGGGACGTATATGCGTTGGAGCCAGTCGCCCCAAAGTTCAACCCATGGTCCTCCTGTCCGATCACCTTCTATCGCAGGGACCACCCCACTAGTATCCGTCATGGCGGATTCTCCGCACTGGTCCTAGACCCAATCATCGACGGATTTCACCTCACTCGAGTCCTTATGGATGGCGGCGGCAGCCTGAACCTGCTTTACCAGGACACAGTGCGCAAAATGGGTATAGACCCCTCAATGATCAAACCCACAAAAACAACCTTTAAAGGCGTCATTCCAGGTGTAGAGGCCCATTGCACAGGCTCAACTACACTGGAAGTGGTCTTCGGATCCCCGGATAACTTCTGAAGCGAAGAATTAATCTTCGATATAGTCCCGTTCCACAATGGCTATCATGCACTGCTCGGGCGAACCGCATTTGCGAAATTCAATGCGGTACCACATTATGCATACCTCAAGCTCAAGATGCCAGGACCTCGGGGGGTCATCACAGTTAATGGAAACACAGAGCGCTCTCTCCGCATGGAGAAGCACACTGCGGCCCTCGCAGCAGAAGTGCAAAGCAGCCTCTCAAGGCAATCCACCAGTTCGGCGTTTCAAGACCCAGACACCTTCAAGTGTGCTCGGAGTAATCGGCAACTAGACCACCTGGCATGATCTGAGCTCGCGTAGCAATGCGGCTATCGGCGTTCTGGGAACGGGCGTCCCCAGACTTGCCTGCCTGCGGCCTCCGGCGTGGCTCGAGGAGGGGCCCAGCACGGCCCATCTTCATTAACATAGACCCAAGACCCTCGCGAGGGGTCAAGCCTCGCGGGGCGGATGACATGGAGCTTCCTCAGGCACGGCCTCATCAGGCTGCCTCGCAAGGAGGCGGAGATATCAAGGCGGGGTACCTCACGAGGTGCCCGTGACGCAACCCATGACGACCAAGGGTGCCAGGTGGGCGCCAGCCCGCGCAGTGTCCTCCTTTCCTCTTTGGTGCAAAGGGAGCAAGCGCAAGCGAGAGCATCAAGCAAAGGCACCTGTTTCGGTGCAACGAGACCAAGACCGGCCCAACGGCAGGAAGGAAGTCATTGTGGAGCCCAAGCCAGCGTCACCGCCAGAGCCTTTGGCAGGTGAGGACCAACTTTAGTCAGGATAAGTGTACCAGATGTTCCCCTTCAAAATGGCCAATTGTTGGCGCCCTTCCCACTCAATATTCGGGAAGATGCTCAGGGCCTTTGCCTATAAATAGGACTAGCCACCCACAGGGTAGAGGGGATCGGATCGAAATCGGAGAGAAAATCGAGAAGAGAGAGAGAGAGAAGGGTGATTGAACTCCTCCCAGCAGTTCATCGCCCCAGCCAAGAACAGACCCTCGCGAGGCTGTTCTTCCTTGTATTGCTCATCATCATCAGCCCAAGAGGCAATCCACCACACCACACACTGGAGTAGGGTATTACACCACAACGGTGGCCCGAACCAGTATAAACTCCGTGTCTCTTGTGATGTTCTTTCCATAGCTTAGATCTTAGCGCGGCGGTGGGGCGCAGGTAGGTAGAAGGCGAAATCTCCGCGCGCACCCCAGTGTTCGAACCTCAAGGGTCTGCCGGAACCCGAAATCTGACATTTGGCGCGCCAGGTAGGGGTGCACCGTAGTTTTCCCTTCCGCCACCGCCACGACCTGCCTCGCGATGAGTAGCGCATCGCCCGCTCCGGTCGCCGGCGCCAGCACGGGGGCCAAGGGGCTCCGATCCCTGGCCCCAGCCCTGCAATGGGTATGGTGGCCGGACAAGTTCAAGCCAACGACGCCGCCGCGCTACGGCGGCGCGACTGATCTGCTGGCCTTCTTGCTGGCGTACGAGGAGGCCATCCTCGAAGCTGGAGGTGACGATAGTGTCATGGCCAACTGGCTCCCCATGGCCCTCACCGGCGCTCCGCGCGCATGGCTGCTCCACCTGCCGGCAGCCTCCGTGGCCTCTTGGGAAGAGCTCTGCAGCCTCTTCCCCGCCCACCACCCTACACCAACACCCCCGGTCGTCGCGGCCCTCCTGGGCGGCTCGCAGGCGCCGCCTACAAGTCACCACGTCAAGCCATTCATCCGCCGGGTCAGTGCCGCTTCCACGCGGCAGGGGGCTCTCCCGGACCGGGCGGCGCCCAAGGCCGGCCTGACCTTCAGCTTGGAGGACCACCCCTCCAACTCGGCCTGCTCGGGTGCGCTTCCCATGCTGTGCACCCCCACCATATGCCAGGTGGCCATCACCAGAACTCTCATTGATGGCGATGCGGGCCTTAGCGTGCTCTTGGTTGAGGCCTTCAACCTCCTCTGCATACCCCTGGAACGGCTGCAACCCAGCCGGCCCTTCTCAGGCGTTGGGGGCGGATCATCCAGCTCCTTGGGACAGATCCGGCTCCCAGTAACCTTCGGCACCTACAACAACTTCCGCACGGAGCTGGTCGACTTAGACATCGCCCCCATCGGCCTCCCCTACAATGCCATCCTCGGCTACCCAGCGCTGGCCCAGTTCATGGCCGCGACGCACCCGGCGTACAACCTCATGAAGATGCCCGGGAGCAGCGGTGTCCTCACCGTGCACGGGGACACCAGAGACGCGCTGCGAGTGCTCAAGCTCGCCTTCAAGACGGCGGCGTCGGCACAGCCCGCCGACTCGGAGACCCCCGAGCCCAAGGGGGCTGCACCCGCCAAGAAGAAACAGTTGTTCACCCAAGACAAGGCAGAAACCAAGCAGATACCCGTCGATGAGGAGGGGTCCACCAACGCCAGTTTCACCATAGGCGCCAACCTCGAGCCCGAGCAGGAGGAGGCCCTGGTCAGGTTCCTGCGCGCAAACAAGAAGATATTCGCTTGGGAGCCTGACCAGTTGGTGGGGATCCCTAGGAGCGTAATCGAGCATCACCTCAACGTGTGCCCCAACGTGCACCCTGTGAAGCAGAAGGCAAGGCGGCAGTCCATAGAAAAGCAGGCCTTCATCATCCAAGAGTCCCGCAAACTAGAAGCCGCTGGGGTCATTCGCGAGGTCCGATACCTGGCTTGGTTGGCCAACCCTGTCGTTGTGCCAAAGAAGGGAGGGAAGGAGCGCATGTGTGTCGACTTCACCAACCTCAACAAGGCATGCCCGCAAGATCCGTACCCGCTCCCCCGCATCGACCAGATCATCGATTCCACCGCAGAATGCGACCTGCTATGCTTCTTGGATGCCATCTCTGGGTATCACCAGATCAAGATGGCGGTAGAAGACGTCGAAAAGACAGCCTTCCTAACCCCGTGTGGGGTGTACTGCTACACATGCATGCCATTCAGGCTGCGTAACGCAGGGGCGACCTTTCAGCGGCTGATGCACATCACCTTGGGCCCGTAGCTCGGGAAGAATGTTGAGGCTTACGTCGATGACATTGTGGTGAAGTCTCGGGAGGCCAGGACCCTGATACAAGACCTGGAGGAAACCTTCGCGAGCCTCAATGCAATGAACCTGCGGCTCAACCCAGAGAAGTGTGTGTTTGGAGTCCCCTCGGGCAAGCTCTTGGGTTTCCTTGTGTCCCACCGAGGCATTGAGGCAAACCCGAAAAAGGTCAAGGCGGTCGAGGACATGAGCCCGCGAAAGACCCTCAGAGAAATGCAGAAGCTCACTGGATGCGTGACCGCGCTAGGGCGCTTCATCTCCAAGTTGCGGGAGCGAGCGCTGCCCTTCTTCCGGCTAATGAAGAAAAAGGGGCCCTTTGAATGGACTGAAGAGGCCGACAAGGCATTCCAGGATCTCAAGAGATACCTGACCAGCCCTCCGGTCATGGTGGCTCTGCGCCCTCAAGAGCCCCTGGTGCTTTACCTCGCCGCCACTCCCTACTCCGCCAGCGCAGCCCTGGTGGCGGGTAGGGAGGAGCGTCGAATCAAAACCACAGTAGCAGCCCGGGACAAGGCAAAACAGGAACAAGGAAGGCCCACAGAAACCGCCATCGCGGCTGAGGAGGATCAGCCGCCGCAGAGGAGTGCACCGGAGGCGGAAGAGGCCCCTCTCCCAGATGGCCAGCCTCAGGAGGCCTCATCACCTCAGGAGGCGCCATGGTCTCTGGAGGGCGCCACCAGCACTGACGCACCCAACCTCGTTGAGCACCCAGTGTACTTCGTCAGCACGGTGTTGCGGGACGCGAGGGCACGGTACCCCATGCCTCAGAAGCTCCTCCTCGCGCTACTGGTGGCCTCGCGCAAGCTGCGGCACTATTTTCAGGGTCACCCCATCAAGGTCGTCTCATCATACCCCCTGGAAAGAGTGCTCAGGAGCCCTAACTCAGCTGGAAGGGTCGCTGAGTGGAACATAGAACTGCAAGCATTTCAGCTCGAATTCAGCACAACCAGAGTCATCAAGGGAGCAGCATTAGCAGATTTTGTGGCAGAATGGACAGAGGCACCAGGCCTCAAGGCCGACGAGGATCGGTCCCTCTCCCTGGGAAGCGAGGCGCCAGAAGGCTGGGTCATGTACTTCGATGGGGCGTTCTCCAGGCATGGCGCTGGGGCTGGGGCGGTGCTTATATCGCCCACTCAGGACAAGCTCTACTACGCTGTACAGCTCTGTTTCCAGCAAGGTGAAAAGGTCTCCAACAACATAGCGGAGTATGAAGGTTTTATAGGGGGCTTGAAGGCCGCAGCTGCCCTGGGGGTGAAACGCCTCACCATCAAGGGCGATTCGCAGCTCCTTGTCAATTTCTCCAACAAGGTGTACGAGCCGAAAGATGAGCACGTGGAAGCCTACCTTGCGGAGGTCCGCAGGATGGAGAAGCAGTTCTGGGGGTTGGAGTTGCAGCATGTGCCCCGTGGCACCAATCAGGAGGCCGACGACATCGCCAAACGGGCGTCCAGGCGGTTACCTCAGGAGCCTGGCGTCTTCGAGGAGCGGCACTTCAAGCCCTCAGCCCTGCCGTCATTGTCAAACACGGCTCAGCCTCAGGAGGAGCTCCCCCAGCCACCTGCCTCAGGAGCCCCGGTCTGTGGCCCGGCCTCAGGAGCACGCCTGCTCCTGACGATGGAACCTCAGGAGGGGTGCTGGATCATGGAGCTCCGGAGTTACTTAACACAAGGGGCCCTGCCGGAGAAGGAGGAGGAAGCAGAGCGTGTGGCACGGCAGGCCACGGCAAACTGCATCAAGGATGGAGAGCTCTACCGGAAGAGACCAAACGATGTATCCCTGTGCTGCATCTCCAGGGAGCAAGGAAAGGAACTGCTGGAAGATATACACGGCGGAGACTGTGGACATCATTCATCATCATGGACCCTCGTCGGCAAGGCGTTTCGCAGTGGGTTTGATTGGCCCACCGCACTCAATGACGCCGTCGAAGTGGTGAAAGCTTGTGAGGCCTGCCAGTTCCACGCCAAGTAGATCCATCAGCCGGCAGGAGGCCTGCAGACTATACCCCTTTCATGGCCATTCGCAGTATGGGGGCTGGACATCCTGGGCCCGTTTCCTCGGGCGCCAGGGGGCTACTTCTACCTCTACGTCGCCGTGGACAAGTTCACCAAGTGGGCTGAAGTAGAGGCCGTCTGCACCATCCCCGCGGGTTTCGCGGTCAAGTTCATCAGGGGCATCATGAGCCGGTTCGGGGTGCCGAACCGCATCATCACAGACAACGGTTCGCAGTTCACCAGTAACCTCTTCAAAACATACTGTGCTAACCTTGGAACGCAGATATGCTACGCTTCAGTGGCGCACCCTCGAAGCAACGGCCAGGCCGAGCGAGCCAACGCAGAGGTCCTGAGGGGCCTCAAGACCAAGACATTCAAGAAGAAGCTGGAGGCCTGCGGCAGAGGTTGGTACGACGAGCTTCAGTCCGTGTTGTGGTCCATCCGCACAACCGCGACCAAGCCGACTGGAGAGACCCCGTTCTTCCTGGTCTACGGAGCCGAAGCGGTCCTCCCTCACGAGGTCATATGTCACTCCGCGCGGGTCCTGGCGTTCGACGAGGCGCAGCAGGACGCCATGCGGGGAATGGACCTCGTGCTGGGGGAGGAACGTCGCCGAGAAGCTGCGCTGCGAGCGGTGAGGTACCAACAAGCGCTGCGACAATATCACTGCCGCAACATCCGCCCCAGAACTCTCGAGGTAGGAGACCTTGTGCTCAGGCGGGTTCTCTCCAGGGAGGGACTGCACAAGCTCTCTCCCATGTGGGAGGGCCCGTTCAAGGTTGTTCATGTTTCCAGGCCCGGCTCCGCGCGCTTGGAGACTCAGGAGGGGGTGCCGGTCCAGAACGCATGGAACATCCAGCATCTCCGGAGGTTCTACCCCTAAGAAGGCCCAGAGCCTGTGAAGAAGGCGAATGCCTGTGAAGCTGTCGCGTTTTGGAAAAGGCCCAGAGCCTGTGAAGAAGGCGAATGCCTGTGAAGCTGTCGCGTTTTGGAAAAGGCCAAGAGCCTGTGAAGAAGGCGAATGCCTGTGAAGCTGTCGCGTTTTGGAAAAGGCCCAGAGCCTGTGAAGAAGGCGAATGCCTGTGAAGCTGTCGCGTTTTGGAAAAGGCCCAGAGCCTGTGAAGAAGGCGAATGCCTGTGAAGCTGTCGCGTTTTGGAAAAGGCCCAGAGCCTGTGAAGAAGGCGAATGCCTGTGAAGCTGTCGCGTTTTGGAAAAGGCCCAGAGCATGTGAAGAAGGCGAATGCCTGTGAAGCTGTCGCGTTTTAGAAAAGGCCCAGAGCCTGTGAAGAAGGCGAATGCCTGTGAAGCTGTCGCGTTTTGGAGAAGGCCCGGGGCCTGTGAAGAGGGCAAATGCCCGTGAAGCCTGCTTCCCCCAAGAAAGGCCCAGAGCCTGTGAAGAAGGCCAACGCCTGTGAAGCTCGCCGCCCGTGACACTCTCACGTAATAATGAGTTGGGGCTGTACACGCCCCGGAGTCTCAGGAGCGCCGGCCTCAGGCCCTGGGGCTCCCTCCCACGCCCAGTGGCAGCACTAAGCTCCGCGCTGGTGAGAAGACGCCGAAGACTAGATTAGGTGCCGGACGCGGCTTTTTCATTTGCTTTCCGCAGTTGTCTTGTTCATTCTCATTCAAAGTTTTATTGAAGCTGTTGCCGTCTTTGGCTTGTGGTTCTTCGACTTTTCACTCTCCTGCCTCGATTTCTCTTATGCAAGGCCTCGCGAGGGGGCAGCCGAGCGCCCTCGCGAGTGTTCCTGTCCTAGTCGTTCAAAGGTTTCGCGACCTGGGTCCATTACAGGAGCACCCCTCCAGTCCATGCCCCACGGGCACCGCGACACAAACACAGGGCCTGGGTCGGTCCCCCCCCCACGACTGGGGCCGGGAACTATCCATGCGCGGGCACGTAGCCGTAAGGCACGATAACGGAAGCAAAGCGATGATTAACAGCAATAACCCAAACACGCCCCCGCAGGGCTCCACGCTACTGTCTTTTTACGCAGGAAAAAAGAAAAGAAAGAGCAAATCAGGCGCAGCTCGCCTCACACCGGCCTGCAGGGAAGACTCAAGCTACCTCCGGGGCTCAGGCAGACTCCCTCTCGCGCTTCACCAAGGCGCGATGGCGCGCAGACACGCTACCACCTCCCAAGCAGGTACGGCGGTGTGGAGGCTGACCGCGGCCACCGCTAGAAGAGTCGCCGCCTGAAGAAGAACCGGTGAAGCTTGGGGAACCCTAAGCGCCGCCAATCACGTGAGCGCTGTCCTCTCCATCATCGACGGGGCTGGGTTCCCGGCCGCGGTCGTCGTCCTCAGGGCAGCACCCTGCGCGGCGACCATCTTCCCCAAACACCCTCACATAGAGGGTGGCATCGCCGTCAAACTTGAAGTGCAAGGTGCACCGACGGCTCAGGCCACGCGCGCGGGCAAACGTCTGCCAACCGCGGGTCAAGGCCAGGCTCCCGGCTGCGGAGACCTCCAGTGAAGCCCATGAGGCCCGGCTGCAGCACCCGTCTGCCTGAAGCCAGAGGCCGCCCAGGGCGCCGGCCGGGAGCTCACCGAGGAGGAAGCGAGGAAGTTGAAGCCGGGTGCTAGTCGGCTCCGCCGACCACAGAACGAACTTCGGCAGCACCTCTGCAGCAAGAAAGCGCGGCCTAGGGGAACTCGCGACCGAAGGGCGCCCCCCGGCCGCAGCAGTCCGCCCGTCACCGTGCTGGAAATCGTCTCCATGGCCACGGGGAGCTGCCGTGGTGGCCACAGGATGTTTGCGAGGGCGCCCTCGGCCGCGCTTGGGCGGGGGAGAGGTAGGCTCAACCTGGCGAGCCTTCCCCTTCTCTGCGGCCGAGAACCTCCTCGATGGGGCCATGAAGAAGAAGGAGAAGCGAGGGGGGATGAACTGGAAGGGCGCGCGCCGATCCGTACTTATAGCCGGCGAGGGCCAACCGTTGGCCCCCACGATCGCAGGTAATCATGACCCGCTTTGCATGCAGGGACTTGTCCAATCCGCGCAGTTGCCGAGGCGCCGTGGAGAAGTGGAGACGCCCACGTCCAATCAACCACCACATGGCACCCAAGGCCGCAGGCTGTTAGGGCCCGCGGTGCTTCGCTCTTGCCCTTTCGCCTCCCTGCATGGCCAAGTCCGGGCGCGCCTTGGGCCCGGGGCTACTGTCGGCGTTCTGGGAACGGGGGTGTAACACCCCGGATGTGATTTACCCAATATGTAATCCAACTCTTGCCGTTTCCGGCGTTAAGTTATTTTATTTTCTCGGGTTCGGGTTTTTGTCTCTATGTGTTGTTGTCGTTGTCATGCATCTCATATCATGTCATCATGTGCATTGCATTTGCATACGTGTTCATCTCATGCATTCGAGCATTTTCCCCATTGTCCGTTTTGCATTCCGGTGCTCCGTTCTCCTCCGGTGGTCTTTTCTACCTTTCTTTCGTGTGTGGGGATTAAACATTTCCGGATTGGACCGAGACTTGCCAAGCGGCCTTGGTTTACTACCGGTAGACCGCCTGTCAAGTTTCGTACCATTTGGACTTCGTTTGATGCTCCAACGGTTAACTGAGGGACCGAAAAGGCCTCGTGTGTGTTGCAGCCCAACACCCCTCCAATTGGCCCAAAACCCACCAAAATCCTATCCATCATCTAGAGCGTTCGATCACGATCGCGTGGCCGAAAACCGCACCTCATTTGGACACTCCTAGCTCCCTCTATGCCTATAAATAGGTCCTCCTCCGAAAATCCGGATCTCTCCCCCGTCCAAACCCTAAAATCACCCCGCCGCCACCGGACACGTCCGGCCGCCGCCCGCGCCAATCAGGAGGCGCCACGTGGCCGGCTGCCTCCTCCCACCGCCACGGCCCGCAGTTGGCCCCCGCGGCCCATCCCGGTCCGCCGCCGCCTGCCTCCTCCTTCCCCGACGCCGTCGACCGTGCGCCGCCCCGCCGCCCGGCTCGCCCGCCTCCTCGCGCCCGAAGGCCGCCGCCGCCGCGCCATTGCCGGCGGAGCAAGCTCCGCCGCGACAACCCCTCGCCGCCCCGCGCCGCCTCGTCGCCGGTGGCCGCCGCCTCGCCGGCGCCGCCCTCCGCCGCCGCCTCGCCGCCCATCCTCCCGGCCGGCAAGTCCCCCGAACACTCCGGCGACCTCCTGCTACAGTGCTCCGGCGGACCTCGTAAATCGCGCCCAGATCCCGATCTGGATCTGAGATCCGCGGGTTGACTTTCCGTCCCTAACCCTAATTTTTTGCCTATGTTCATCGCATCGTAACTCCGCATCTGTAGCTCCGTTTTGGGCATATAGCATATCAAAATATTCATCTCAGAGAGTACATCATTTCATCTCATTGCATCATTTTCATTTGAGTTCATCTTAATGCCCGAAATGCTGTTAGAAGAATGCTATTGGAGTTAAGTGTCAGATCTGCTGCTCCATTTAGATATTTGTCATTTTTGCCATGATTATTGTGTGCATGATATGCCCATGAGCTCTACATGTGTTTTGTTATATGTTTTGCCATCTATCCAGAGGTGCAACCCATGTATTTTTGTGGTGTGTGTGGTGACTAGCACAAGCTTGCAAAGTGGAGCATTCGTTAATGCTGATTTCAGGGACTTAGCATTTCCACTAAGTCCTTGAGCTGTTTATCTCAATATGCCATATGTTCATGTTGTTTCCTAGTGATCCGTGCCTCATTTGAGGATGATCAGTAAGGATGTTTTGTTAATCTTGTAGTGCTCTATCCATCCATGTCTTTGTTTGCAATTATGGAGTACCCTAGCTTGAGTCAATCGAGCTCTACTTTTGTCATTTCGTGAATCTGGGCAGATTGTCTACTTGTTAGCGATTTTGCCGATGATGTTGTAGTTGATCCGTGCATGTTGTGCTATTGTTCTTGCCATTTCTAGCTTGTATTTTGTGTATTCTTGTTGGGTGTATGCTTAGATTGTCATGACTTACTCTGTAGTGAGTGCATCGAGCTCGTAAACATGCCTACTTGATATCTGTTTCAGCATGCTCCAGTTTTCACAAAGTCTGAGAACTGATGATGTTTTTGCCATGTTTACATGCTTGCAAATGTATTTTCTGCTCCCTTTTGGCTCAAGGTCACTAAGAGACTTTTGTTAAGCTCTTTGAGTAGCTCCATGCCATGCTTTACTTTGCCATGTTCAGGTCCTGTAGCATATAGTTTTCATGCTCCAAAGAGTGCTATCTGATCTGAAATTCCAGACAAGTGTTAATTTCACTAAGTCTGAAATCTGTTTGTCAAATGCATTTTTGTCATGCTTGTTTGAACCTGTTAATGGATGATTTGGCCGTAGCTTAGTGCTAGTCTTTTGTTAAGATTCATGAATGGATTCCTACCATGTATTTTTGTGCCATGTTTGAGTGATGTAGCATGTTCATCTTGTTGCATTTATATGGCTACTTGCTGTAAATCGCAGAACGTGGTCATATTTGAATTGCTTGCCATTTCCAAACCGTAACTCCGATTCTGGTGCTCTTTATATCGTTTTCAAGCGATTTCATCTTACCTTTCCAGTGGCACACTTGGATTTCCAAGTTGAGGCCAGGTTCATGCATTCCTTGTCAAATCTTGCATATGCATCGCATATTGCCTTCCGCATAGCATACCATCTTTGCATCGTATTGTTTGAGCCTTGCACGTGGTTGATTGTGTCCTTGTTGCTTGTTTGTCTTGTTTGGGTAGAGCCGGGAGACGAGTTCGCTAACGAGGAGCCCGTTGAGTTTGCTTTCAAGGATCCAGTCAACTCTGACAACTTTGCAGGCAAGATGATCGTACCCTCGAAATCACTACTATTTTTGCTTTGCTAGATGCTCGCTCTTTTGCTATGCCTATGCTACGATGCCTACCACTTGCTTATCATGCCTCCCAAATTTCCATGTCAAACCTCTAACCCACCATGTCCTAGCAAACCGTTGATTGGCTATGTTACCACTTTGCTCAGCCCCTCTTATAGCGTTGCTAGTTGCAGGTGAAGATTGGAGGCCGTTCCTTGTTGGAACCTTATTTACTTGTTGGGATATCATTATATTGCCATGTTATCTTAATGCATCTATATACTTGGTAAAGGGTGGAAGGCTCGGCCTCTCGCCTAGTGTTTTGTTCCACTCTTGCCGCCCTAGTTTTCCGTGATATCGGTGTTATGTTCCCGGATTTTGCGTTCCTTACGCGGTTGGGTTATAACCCCTTGATAGTTCGCCTTGATTAAAGCTTTTCCACCAATGCCCAACCTTGGTTTTACCATTTGCCACCTAGCCTCTTTTTCCCTTGGGTTTCCGGAGCCCGAGGGTCATCTTATTTAAACCATCCCCCCCCCCGGGACAGTGCTCCTCTAAGTGTTGGTCCGAACTAGAGTCCTATGCAGCGCCCCCTCGGGGAAACTCGAGGTTTGGTTTTAGTTGTATGGAGCGCTCATCTGAGTGTGCCCTGAGAACGAGATATGTGCAGCTCCTACCGGTATTTGTCGGCACATTCGGGCTGTGTTGCTGGATTTGTTTTAACCTCTCGAAGTGTCTTGAAGAACCGAGATACTGAGTCTGATCGGAACGTCTCGGGAGGAGGTCTATTCCTTCGTTGACCGTGAGAGCTTGTGATGGGCTAAGTTGGGACTCCCCTGTAGGGATTTGAACTTTCGAAAGCCCTACCCGCAGTTATGGGCAGATGGGAATTTGTTAATGTCCGGTTGTAGATAACTTGAACCTTAATTTAATTAAAATGAATCAATAGTGTGAGTTACCGTGATGGTCTCTTCTCGGCGGAGTCCGGGAAGTGAACACGGTGTTGGAGTAATGCTTGCGCAGGTTGCTCTCTAGTTTCTCACTCGCGCTTTGCCTCCTCTTCTCGCTCTCTTTTGCGAACAGGATAGCCACCATATATGCTAGTCGCTTGCTGTAGCTCCACATATTATCCTTGCCTTACCTACAAGCTTAAATAGTCTTCATCGCGAGGGTGCGAGATTGCTGAGTCCCTGTGGCTCACAGATTACTTCCAAACCAGATGTAGGGCCTGATGATTCCGTTCCAGATGACGCGCTTGAGCTCAAGTGGGAGTTCGACGAGGACTCACACCGATACTACGTGTCTTTTCCTGATGATCAGTAGTGGTGCCCAGTTGGGTGATCGGGACCGTGTCGCATGTTGGGTTTATCTTTCATTTTGGCGCCATAGTCGGGCCATGAGTGTTTGAATGTTGTAATGTTATTTATGTACTTTGATTGACGTGGTGAGTGTAAGCCAACTATGTATCTCCCCTTTTATTATCTATATTACATGGGACATTGTGATGATTGCCTAACTTGCGACATTGCTTTCAATGTGGTTATGTCTCTAAGTCGTGCCTCGACACGTGCGAGCTATAGCCGCATTGAGGGCGTTACATGGGGTCCCCAGACTTGCCTGCCTGCGGCCTGCGGCGTGGCTCGAGGAGGGGCCCAGCATGGCCCATCTTCATCAACACAGACCCAAGACCCTCGCGAGGGGTCAAGCCTCGCGGGGCGGACGACACGGAGCTTCCTCAGGCATGGCCTCACCAGGCTGGCTCGCGAGGAGGCGGAGAGATCAAGGCGGGGTACCTCACGAGGTGCCCGTGACGCAAGCCATGACGAC
This sequence comes from Triticum urartu, assembly GCF_003073215.2. Lineage (NCBI taxonomy): Eukaryota > Viridiplantae > Streptophyta > Magnoliopsida > Poales > Poaceae > Triticum > Triticum urartu. The sequence goes on from NC_053025.1 coordinate 190,853,041, forward strand.
CAAGGGTGCCAGGTGGGCGCCAGCCCGTGCAGTGTCCTCCTTTCCTCTTTGGTGCAAAGGGAGCAAGCGCAGGCGAGAGCATCAAGCAAAGGCACCCGTTTCGGTGCAACGAGACCAAGACCGGCCCAATGGCAGGAAGGAAGTCATTGTGGAGCCCAAGCCAGCGTCACCGCCAGAGCCTTTGGCAGGTGAGGACCAACTTTAGTCAGGATAAGTGTACCAGATGTTCCCCTTCAAAATGGCCGATTGTTGGCGCCCTTCCCGCTCAATATTTGGGAAGAGACCTAGGGCCTTTGCCTATAAATAGGACTAGCCACCCATAGGGTAGAGGGGATCGGATCGAAATCGGAGAGAGAATCGAGAAGAGACAGAGAGAGAAGAGAGAGAGAGAGAGAAGGGTGATTGAACTCCTCCCAGCAGTTCATCGCCCCAGCCAAGAACAGACCCTCGTGAGGCTGTTCTTCCTTGTATTGCTCAATATCATCAGCCCAAGAGGCAATCCACCACACCACACACTGGAGTAGGGTATTACACCACAACGGTTGCCCGAACCAGTATAAACTCCGCGTCTCTTGTGCTGTTCTTTCCATAGCTTAGATCTTAGCGCGGCGGTGGGGCGCAGGTAGGTAGAAGGCGAAATCTCCGCGCGCACCCGAGTGTTCGAACCTCAAGGGTCTGCCGGAACCCAAAATCCAACAGCGGCCCCCACCCCGGCCCAAGCCAAACGGCGAAATTCGTGCCATGCGTACATAATTACGCATTAAAAATACCATGGGCACAGGCGGGGAGGGGGGCACAACTACGGCATGCCCTAATACGCGGCTTAAACTGCACTAGGGGCTTCCCGCTTTGTTATTTTTCTCTTTCAGGACTTTAATCTCTGGAAACCATGTCCGGCAGCATGATTGCCGAACACATGATGCAGCAACCAAGGAGGCAGAAAGCTACGTCACACCATGGAACTCCTAGGTGGATTACGATAACGAGTGAAATATTTGCTTTAATACTATTCCTCATCTTGCCCTTGGAAGGGACATAGTCCTACTTTTTGCTTATCGCACTATCTGTATCATTCTGCTTTAACACACCTTTTTTGAATAAACAATGCATAGCATTAAGACTATTATTGCATTCTTTTATATATGTGTGTGTGTGTTCATTAATGATGCCTTGCAGCCGTACACTTTGGTACGGCCAATACACCAGGGGCTTAAGTACCCCACAATATGGTGTGAGAAGTCCGAACACTTTCACAAGTGCGGCACCCCGAACTTATAACATTATATGCATCAGCTCCGAATAATGTCTTTGGTCAAATGTTGGGTTTGCCCGGCTCCTATGTTTTGGTACCTTACGTTCCGCTCTATCGGCTATGGTAGCACTAGGAGAACTACTGTGATTGTGCCCCGGTTCTGCTGGGCTAAGCACCTCAGTAGAGAAAGCTAAAACTGACTGTCATGATAAGCAGAGAGACTGGTCGCTGTTCGGCGAGGTTTCGAGTCCCTAAAGACTTATGCCGCTTAGAGCGAGGAGTCGGTCCTGTCCGGCTTAAAGGCGTGTATCACGCCCAGAATTCGGCCTTCCGAATACAAGGGGCTTCGCCGAAATTTAAAATTATAGAATTCTATGGCTAAGTGAGAGTGATAAATCATTATTAGTTCGGTTGCCTTGTTCGCTGTGCTGAGCACCTCCCTCGAAGGACCCAAAAATGGGAACAAGAGTGCTCAGGTTTATCCCCAACACCCCAGCACTCACGGCATGGGGGCAGAAGCCGAGGACTAGCCATCTCTCAGATTGGATAAACAGCCAAACAGAAGGTAATATTTTAAATTCAAAGAAGCATTGCATAGCGCATATGAAACAAGTTTTCATCATACAGGATCACACGAGCAAGTTTACTCAAATATTACATCCTTTGGACATTCGTCCGCTACAAGACGGGCACCCTTCAGGACACCCTCATAATAAATTTTGGTGGTGTGATGCTCCTTGCCCTGCGGCGGTCCTTCCTTGATCAGCTTCACGGCGTCTAGCCTGGCCCATTCCACCTTCACACGAGCAAAAGCCCGGCGTGCACCTTCGATGCAGACGGACCGCTTAACGACTTCCAGCCATGGGCAGGCATCCACAAGCCGCCTCACTAGGCCGAAGTAGGTATTCGGAAGGACGTCGCCAGGCCACAGCCGGACTATAAGGCCCTTCATGGCATGTTCGGCCGCCTTGTGTAGTTCAACCAGCTACTTTAGCTGGTCGCTCAGAGGCATCGGGTGTTCGGTCCCAGTATACTGAGACCAGAATAGCTTCTCTGTTGAGCTTCCCTCCTCGGCCTGGTAAAACTGTGCGGCATCCGACACGCTGCGGGGCAAATGTGTGAATGCTCCTGGAGAGCTCCGGATTCGGGTAAGTAATAGGTAATTTACTCTCACATGCTTGCTTTGCATATAGAATGCCTTACCCGCCACTATTTTCTTCATCGCGTCAATCTCCTGGAGGGCCTTTTGGGCTTCGGCCTTGGCACTCTTTGCGCTCTCGAGGGCTGCGGCAAGCTCAGACTCTCGCGTCTTCGAGTCATGCTCCAACGCCTCGTGCTTCGTCACGAGAGCCTGGAGCTCTTGCTGCACCTCGCCCACCCGAGCCTCTTGCCTTTCCCGCGCAGTGCGCTCCTTGGCCGCTTTATCTTCGGCCTCGGACAACGCTTGCTTTAGGGTCGCCACTTCGGTCATGGCCCCTAGCAAATTCATGATGATCCTGTCATTTTGCAATCGCATTCTTTTTATACATATCCATAGACTAGGTACTAATTACCTTTGTTCTCCTCGAGGTGCCTCTTGGCAAGGCCGAGCTCGTCCTTGGACCCTTTAAGGTCCTTCTTCAGTGCGGCGACCTCCGCAGTCAGTGCGGCAGATGCCAACAGCGAAGCCTGCATACGCATATTGACATACTTATATTAGACTCCTGCGATATTGTTTGATCCTCTATTCGGCTTTTCTTTGTGAACACCAAACATAGCATCAAGGGCTACTGTCTATGCGGTAATATTTTTCCTATATTTTAAACACTTACCTCAAAGCCTGTTAGAAGGCTGGCACATGCTTCAGTCAATCTGCTCTTGGCGGACTAAACCTTCTGGACCACCGCACTCATAATAGTATGGTGCTCCTCGTCGATGGAAGTGCTGCGAAGCGCTCCCAGCAGATTGTCTGGCGCCTCTGGATGGACAGAGGTCACCGGCACAGGCGTCTTACCCCACTTGGAAGGAGGCCGCCTGCCCGAGTTCGGAATCACTAGAGGTTCCGGCGTGGTGTTCGGCTGAGGGCCAAACTCGGAGCCCTCAGGGGCCTTGTTCCCTCTGCTCCCGGAGTCCAGAAGGTCGCCTTGAGGTGCCTCCGGGACTGTCTCCCCTTGACCCGGTGCCTCTTGAGACAATACCTCGGCGTCGTCCGCAGGGCAAGGGGAGGTGGCGGTCGGAAGTGGATCGCTATCCATATCCAACGAGTCCAGGGAGCCGTCCGATGATACATCGATACGGGCTCGTGGCGGCCTGCATAATCATATTCGGCGTTAGGGGAAGCAGTGCGACAAAGGAATGCTATGAGTTACTCTGGTATCCGAATACTTATGACTTCGCCAGGGGCTTGGCCCTGAGCAGCCACTCATCTTTTCCTTCGACGGCGGTGGTAGAACTGTCCGGAAGGAGAGTCCTTCCCTTCTTGGACCCTTCGGCCTCCCCAGTTGGGGCGGCCTTCCTTTTCTTGTCTCCCCCAACTGAAGGGGGAGCATCTTCTTCTTCCACCTCGTCTTCGAGGGAGGAGTGTGTCGCAGAGTTCTCGGACGATGAGTCCGATGACGCCTGGCGTCAGGAACTCTTTCGGGTTCCCTTGGCCTTCTTGGTCTTCTCCAGCACCTTATAAGGGGCCGGAGTCAGCATCTCCGTAAGGAGAGCGTCCGCAGTTTCTTCGGGCAGAGGGGCCGGATAGTTAATCTGCCCCGACGTCTCCACCCAGTCCTGTCAAAGGCATGGAGATCAGACCCCGCGCATAATTAAGCTAAGGGAAATAAAATATGCTATTGGATGTATAGAACTCACCGAATGCGCTCGGCGCTTCGCGCTTAGCCCGCGGTCCTCGGTGAGGGAGGGAGGGACCTCGGCGCCCTTGAATAGCACCTTCCAGGCATCCTCGTGTGTTGTATCGAAGAGCCTGTTCAGAGTTTGGTGCTGGGCCGGGTCGATCTCCTTCAAGTTGAAAGCCCATCGTTGACACGGGAGGATCCGGCGGATGAGCATGACCTGGACTACGTTGATGAGTTTGAGCTTCTTGCTCACCATGTTTTGGATACATGTTTGGAGTCCGGTCAGCTCTACCGAACTACCCCAGGACAGGCCCTTCTCTTGCCAGGAGGTGAGCCGCGTGGGGATGCTAGATCGGAACTCGGGGGCCGCTTCCCATTTGGGGTCACGCGGCTCGGTGATATAGAACCACCCCGATTGCCACCCCTTTATGGTCTCCACGAAGGAGCCCTCGAGCCAGGTGACGTTGGGCATCTTGCCCAACATGGCGCCTCCGCACTCCGCCTGGCGGCCGCTCACTACCTTCGGCTTCACATTAAAGGTCTTCAGTCATAAGCCAAAGTGGGGCTGGATGCGGAGGAAGGACTCACACACGACGATAAACACCGAGATATTGAGGATGAAGTTCGGGGCCAGATCGTGGAAATCCAGGCTGTAGTAGAACATGAGCCCCCGGACGAATGGGTGGAGAGGGAATCCCAGTCCGCGGAGGAAATGGGTAAGGAACACTACCCTCTTATGGGGCCTAGGGGTGGGGATGAGCTGCCCGTCATCTGGGAGCCGGTGCGCGATGTCGTCGGACAGGTATCTGGCTCTCCTCAGTTTCTTGATGTGTCCCTCCGTAACGGAGGAGACCATCCACCTGCCTCCCGCTCCGAACATGATTGGAGAGGGTTGAGGTGGGAAGTGCGGACTTGGGCACTGGAGCTCGAGTGTGCGAAAATGGATGAGCAAAGGAGGAAGAAGGCGTGGATGAAAAGGTGAATCCTTATCCCTTTATATGGGTGGACGAAACTATGCGTCCCCACTAGCCTGGTAAAACTCGCTTATCCCCCAAGCGCCGTAATCGATGGTGCGGTTGGGTTACCCACGCCCGTATTGATGAGAATCCCGTGATAAGGGGACACAATCTCTGCTTTGACAAGACGTGTCAAAAAACTGCCTCACGTTATGTGCGGGGCTAGTTAAAGGAAACGATTCGAATAATCACCGGGCCATGGCATAATGTCGTGTTGCCAAAACAAGTCAGCAAATTGGATTTGTGGAAATATTATTCTCTCTACGGTGGTATGTGGAACTTATTTTGCAGGGTCGGACACTATCCTTGTATTCAAATTCTTCCGTGGTGTATTCGGAGGAGGAACCCGCCTTGCAATGCCGAAGACAACACTGCGCGCCGGACTCATCATCATTGAAGCCTGGTTCAGGGGCTACTGAGGGAGTCCTGGATTAGGGGGTATCCGGACAGCCGGATTATATCCTTTGGCCGGACTGTTGGACTATGAAGATACAAGATTGAAGACTTCTTCTCGTGTCCGGATGGGACTCTACTTGGCGTGGAAGGCAAGCTAGGCAATACGGATATGTGTATCTCCTCCTTTGTAACCGACCTTGTGTAACCCTAGCCCTTTCTGGTGTCTATATAAACCGGAGGGTTTTAGTCCGTAGGACAACATACAATCATACCATAGGCTAGCTTCCAGGGTTTAGCGTCTTCGATCTTGTGGTAGATCAACTCTTGTAATACTCATATAATCAAGAATAAATCAAGCATGACGTAGGGTCTTACCTCCATCAAGAGGGCCCGAACCTGGGTAAAACATCGTGTCCCCTGCCTCCTGTTACCATCCGCCTTAGACGCACAGTTCGGGACCCCCTACCCGAGATCCGCCGGTTTTGACACTGACAAACACCAAGGGGAAAACCCGAGGAATCACCCCCGGTGAATTCCACTCGATGTAATCATCAAGGTGAATGTAAGAGGATCCACCCTTGAGGTTCACACTTGAGGGGTTTGCATGACAGAGCCGTATCGGAAGTGGTTAAGGAGGACATCACCCTCAATGACCACAACCGTATAACTACACTACAGAGATCTTATCAGGGGTGATGTAAGAGGTTCCACCCTCGGCACTCGATGGTAACTCTACAGAGTCGTACAACTAGGGGGGTGATATGCGGTGTTGGGGCCTGGACATCGATCACGTTGATCGAGTCATCGAACATAAAGCGAGGCAACTAGGACAAGGTGGGGGTCATTGATGGATCACTAACCAACTTATACTAAGCAGTTTAGGATAAGCAGGTAAGGTAACAATAAGCAGGTAACAAAAACAGGCTATGCATCAGAGTAGGATCATACAGAAAGTAGTAGCAGTTCTAATGCAAGCATGAGAGGGAAAGAAATGGGCGATATCGGAATGCTCAAGGGGGTTTTCTTGCCAGTAAGCTCTGCTAAAAAAAAAGAAGTGTTGTCGACGCAGTCGATCACAGGGGCGACATTGGTCTCGGGGTCTACCGGAGAGAAGAGGGGGAAGAAACAATAAATACAGAGCAAACAGATGCATCACTAAGCATTACATGACGATAGGCAAAGCTAGGGTTGTCCTAACGTAGTACTACACGTTGCAGACGGAGGGGATAAACATCCGAGGATGAATTCTCGGCGTTAGAAGAATTTTGGACAAATGGAAGAGAGGGGGACAGTTCCATGTTCAGCATGCTAGGCGCATGTGACAGGTAAATGGACCGCGCATTCGGATTCTTTGGATTTTTCTGAGCAACTTCCATATAGAAAACATTTTCGTCGGAGTTACGGTTTAATTTCTAGGAATTTTCATAGTTTTTAAAAGTTTTTTGTATATATTTAAATTAACAGAATTTTCAAAATAGGAATATGACGTCAGCATGACATGGGGATGATGTGAGCAAGTCAACAGACTTGCTAATTAGTCAAAGTTGACCAGTGGGTCCAGTGGGTCCCACTGGTCAGTGACTGGACTAATTAGCAGTGTTTAATTTAACTGAACTAAGTTAATTAGCTAGTAGGCCCCACCTGTCAGTGGCTAATTAGATTAACTAAATAATTTTTAGTTATTAAAACATTGATTAAAGGATTGGGCCCGCCTGTCAGTGGCTTTGGGCTGCCCAGTCAGCACGTTGACTGGGTCAAACAGGTCAATAGGGCCCACAGGGCCCACTAGTCAGCGATACTGGGGGTGGTCCCTCGGTTCGGCCAGGTCAGCACCGGCTCCAGGTTTGCGCCGGTGAGGCCATTCGTGGCGGCCAAACACCGGAGAGGGCTCCGGCGAGCCTTTTCATGGCGGCTCCTCACCGGAGTTAGCCGGAACGACGCCACGGTGGTCCGTTCGCTGCGCGCGAGGCCGCGTTCGTAAGCCAGCGACGTCGCACGTCCAAAGCGGCGGTTGCAGGGGTCGGGGGTGGTCGGTCGAGGCGCCGGCGACGAGTAGGGGCGGTGGTGGCGTTCGGGACCTCGTCGGGATCACGGTACGGGGCACAGGGAGGGGCACGGCAAGGCGAGTTCGAGCGGCCACTCGGCCACGCGTCGAGTGACGGTGGTGGCATCGCCGACCTGGCCGGAAACGTCACCGGCGAAGAGGTCCGCAGCGGAGCGTCTACGGTCGGCGGCGGAAAGGTGTTATGGCGCGCTATAGAGGAAAAGGAAAGGATGGCGAGGACCTGCACGGAGCGGCCAGTGCAACGGGCGCGACCCCATGACCAAAAGGTCACCGGAAGGACACCGGCAACGAGCTCGCGCGGCGTCGCATTCGGCCATGGTGGGAGAGACGGCTAGGGACCGTGCAAGGGTAGACGGAGAAAGGGACAAGGAAGTTGGTGGCTCACCGCGCAGCTAAGGAAAGCCCTTGACGGCTTAGGAGCAGAAGCGCACGTCGTAGAGTCGCCGGAGTTGTTGTGGCCGTCGGAGATGGGGACGAAGGGGTTCGGAGCTGCGGTGCGTCCCAGCTCCAACGGAGGGCACCGAACAGCATAGCGGTGCATGGCGGAGCGCTACTACATATCGGCAAGGTGAGGCAGTGGCGGTGTCCGCGGTGGCGATGCAGCACGGCGACGATGGTGTTCGGTGTTGAAGGAGAGTGAGCAAGAGGAGAGGGGAGAATGGACGAGGACGCCAGGGGGAGTAGGGGTGAGTGGAGGCGAGGATCGAGGAGGCGGGGAGGCGCGGGGCCTTATCCCCTCGTCATCGCCGGCGAGGTGGTCGGGCGGCGACGAGCCCCTGTAGTGGCGTGCACCAGGGGAACAGGAGAGAGGAGAGAGCTACCGGGGAGGGGCGTGGGCTGGCCTAGCTGGGTCAGCTAGCTCGGGTGGGCCGAAGCCCAAGTTGGGCGGGGCTTTCTCTCCCCTCTGCTTTTCCTTTTTCTTTTTGTTTCTCTTTTTCCAGCAATTGTTGCATTTTATTTTTGCCAAAAATGACTTTGAAAAATATGCCACTGGCTAAAACAATTCCAAAGAATTATTGTGCACTGCCACAAAATGTTGGGAATGTTTTGAATCCCTTTGGATTTATTCAAAAATAAAAGGGCATTTTAAAAGGCTGTTTTGGCTCTGTTAAAAGCATTAGGCCCATTTAGAGTTGAAGATGATGTTGTGTTCCTTAAGAGCAAATAGTTTTGGATTATTTGCTAAAAGGTGAATATTTTTCCAACAACTTTTGAGCAACTTCAATTTGCACTTTGAATTTGAATCGAATTCAAAGAAGGAATTTGAAATGAGATATTAACCCAACATGATTATTATTGCGAATCTCAGTAGCTTAGCATCATCATGATGGATTACTGTAGCTCCATTACATAGGGGTGTTACAAACCCGCAGGGTCCGCATGCTTAACGTTCGATGACAGTTTGTATTATGAGTTATGTGATTTGATGTACCGAAGGTTGTTTGGAGTCTCAAAATGGTCGAGACGTAAAGATCGATATATTGGTAGGCTATATTCGTACATCGGAAAGGTTCCGAGTGATTCGGGTATTTTTCGGAGTACTGGAGAGTTACGAGAATTCGCCGGAGGAAGTAGTGGGCCTTATTGGGCCATATGGGAAAGGAGAGAAGGGCCTCAAGGGGTGGCCGCGCGCCCCCATGGGCTGGTCCGAATTGGACTAGGGAGGGGGCGGCGCCCCCCTCTTTCCTTCTCCCTCTCCTCTCCTTCCTTCTTCTCCTACATGGACTAGGAAAGGGGGAAACCTACTCCTACTAGGAGTAGGAATCCCTCCCTTGGGCATGCCCCTTGAGGTCGGCCCTCCTCCTCCCCTCCTTTATATACGGGGGAGGGGGCACCCCATAGGCACACAAGTTGACGGTTGTCTTAGCCGTGTGCGGTGCGCCCCTCCACAGATTTCCACCTTGGTCATATCGTTGTAGTGCTTAGGCGAAGCCCTGCGTCGGTAAGTTCATCATCACCATCATCACGCCGTCATGCTGATGAAACTCTCCCTCGGCCTCAACTGGATCAAGAGTATGAGGGACATCACCGAGCTGAACGTGTGCAGATCGCGGAGGTGCCGTGCGTTCGGTACTTGATCGATTGGATCACGAAGACGTTAGACTACATCAACCGCGTTACTTAATGCTTCCGCTTTCAGTCTACGAGGGTACGTGGACACACTCTCCCCTCTTGTTGCTATGCATCTCCTAGATAGATCTTGCGTGATCGTAGGAATTTTTTTGAAATATTGCGTTCACCAACACACGGATCGCGCGTGTGCATCGTCGGATACGCCGCGATCAAACGACAATCCATGTCCCTCACATCACACCCGTGCACCTGTAGCTGGATTGTATTTATATGCGCTAAATGCCTAGAAAATGCACATAATCCCCTAAATATGGTAAATGAGCCCGAAAATGCCAAATTTGAACACGGTGATTTGAAGGGTGTATGTTCGTCGTAGAAAAAAAACTCCAGGTCAACAAACAAATAAAATTTGGATTCCCCTTCAATATTGGTGATTTCCCTCTCGAAAGCATGGAACTTCTTTGGTGATGGTTCGATTTATGAAGGGCGTGCATGACGACGTAAGCCAAACCTTCTCAATTTTTTACCAGGGGATGGTGAGGTCATACCATGGCACACCATGCTAGGCGTCATGTTTTTCAAGCATTTATTTCATTTTTCTATAGTGTAAAACCCAATAAACAAACGTTTGTGGTTGACTATTGCCACACATTTCATCGAAATATGTCCCTTCCTTCTAAAAGGCATGAGAATTTACTAAATGGCACGAGCATAGTTTTCCATGCCGTTCTTGTGCACCGATTGTTTGAACTTGAATTATGTGCATTAATGCCTAGGAAATGCACATAATCCCAAAATATGGCAAATGAACCCGGAAAAGTGTCAAATTTGAACATGGTGATTTGCATGTTGTATGTTCATCATAGAAAAAAACTCGTGGACAAAGGACAAAGGAAATTTGGATCCCCCTTCAATCTTGGTGATTTCCCCCTCGAAACCATGAAACTTCCTCGGTGATGGTTGGATTCATGGAAGGTGTGCATGATGACATTTTTACCAGGGCACGGTGAGGCCATACCATGGCACCACACCACTCGTCATGTTGTCCAAGCATGTATTTTATTTTTGTATAGTTGTTAACCAAGTAAACAACGCATTTATGGTTGACTATTGCCACACATTTCCTTGAAATATCTGGCCATTCCTTGTAAAAGGCATGAGAATGTACTAAATAACACGAGCATGGTTTTCCAAACCGTTCTTGTGCACCTTTTCATGCACCGATTGTTTGAATTTGAATTATGTGCATAATTAATGCCTAGAAAATGCACATAATCCCCTAAATATGGTAAATGAGTTCAGGAAAATGTCAAATTTAAACACGTTGCATTTGAGGCGGTATGTTGATCGTTGGAAAAAACTGAATGACAAACTAGGACGGAAATTTGGATTCCCCTTCAATCTTGGTGGTTTCCCTCTCGAAAGCATTGAACTTCCTCGGTGATGGTTCAATTTATGAAGGGCGTGTATGACGACATAAATCAAACCTTCTCAGCTTTTAACCAGGGCACGGTGAGGCCATACCATGGCACCATGCCAGGCGTCATGTTTTTCAAGCACGTATTTCATTGGTCTATAGTTGATAACCCAGTAAATGACGCGTTTGTCGTTGACTATTGCCACGCATTCCATTGAAAACTCCGCCCCTTCCTTATAAAAGGCTTGAGAAATTACTAAATACCACGAATATGGTTTTTCCAGACCATTCTTGTGCATCTTTTCAAGCACCAATTGTTTGCATTTGAATTATGTGCATTAATGCCTACAAAATGCACATAATCCCCTAAATATTGTAAATGAACCCGAAAAAGTGTCAAATTTGAACATGGTGATTAGCAGGGTTTATGTTCATCATAGAAAAAAACTCATGGATGAAGGACAAATGAAATTTGGATTCCAATTCAATCTCGGTGATTTACTATCACACATGATTCATCTCCGTCGCCTCTGCGAACCGTGTGTGTTCACTGACACATGCAAAAGGAAAAAGAAAACCCTCGCCCACTTTGTTCCCACTCACTCGTCACGGACTCTTCCGCAACTCTGCACCCTAAGCTCGATGGCTATGGGCGGCGGACGTAGGTCGCGCTCCAAACGGCACGGGATTTCGCCCCTACCGCTTTCCACTGCTTATCTGCACTGACATTCTAGACTCTGGTCGACTGGGGTTTTCTGCGGGATTGGGCCAGGGATTTTTCTCATGGAGAAGGTAATGAACTTAGCGAAATATTCACTCATCTCTTGTCGCAGTCCGTCCATCGCTGTTAATCGACCGGCGGAAATCACCGTGGGATCATTTTTGTTCTAGCTGATTCATGGGTGTTCATTCATGTGTCCACAGTGTGAGCACAAATCGGGTAACTGTGGTCGTGGCCAGTCAGAAACGAAGTTCTATCTCACCATTTCAGATGACTTCAGGGAACGCTCGGCATGTTCAATCTCAACCTACCACGGTCGGCATGGCCTAAATTTGTGAACATATACCTCTGTTGGTACATTATATATATATGCATCAAATCTTTGTTACATTATCTATTTTTAATTCTATTTTTTGTACTTTGCTTTCATCTATATATTGATCTGCTCTATCAGTTACTCCCATATTTGCATCTTGCTCTGTTATTTCAATATATCGAATTTACGATCTTAATTTCCATTTCAAGCAGTATATCCCTTTCTTTGCAAGAACATGAGTAGAAGGAAATCTTGGGCTTTACTTTGTTGATGACTCCCAGGATGTCATATTGACAACACATCATGGATTTACAATGACGGTTAGCATAAAACTTGATAAAGATGGTCACTCCTATTTTAATGCGGACCATTGGAGAAAAATGTCTAAGTGTTATGAACTAAAAGCTGGCAATAAAATTCTAGTGCGTGCACCACAGCCTGGTCTAATTAACATGGATGTTTACTTCCCCAACATCATCAGCCGATCAAAGTTTGATCGAGGTTAGTGTCCTTTCAACTTTCTCCATGCTGTCATATTACTTAGCAAAATCGGGGTATTTGTTCTGACTAATTGGTCACTATTTAAGCAACCAATTGTGATATCATATTCTAACTCCGTTCCTAGGCAGTAACAAATTCTATTTACCAATTTATGCGCACTATATATGCTTCTGCCATGTTCTAAATAAATAATACATTTCCACCTTTTAACTAGGATATGTTTGATGCATACTGAATGATTTGTATGTTACTAAGTGTCCCAAATTTCACTGGAAGGACTTGAAGCATGTCATAAACTTTGTTGATAATGTGACAGAGATAGCACAACGTATGAACGCTAGATTTTGGATGGGATTAATTAGACCTATGGTGCACACACTGAACAAGACAAATTGTGTGCACAAAACTCTAGTAAAAAGTCTTATTTTAATGTTGATGCTCATAAACTATATATATCTTCAATGGTATGTTACAATTGGTTTTTATTCTACATGTCAACAGAAAATGCCCCCTGTAGCAGTTCCTGGATCGATTTCCCAACGTGGTTGAATTACACTTGTGCCTGCTAATAACGCCAAAGTGATTGCAAGGTACTGCATTTCCCGCAGAAATGGAATCATTCAAATTAACAAGTTCTCACTTCTCATGGCAATGCATCCATATTGGAAAATTGGATACACTATTCTACTCATGCTCTACCAAGGCACAGGAGGGCTCTTCCTTTTCATTGACAAGATGCTGAGTCACCGTGATGAAGCTATTTCTAGTGGATAGTTATGGTTGTTGGCCCTCAGCCTCTTTAAAATGTGCTAAATGTTACTATATATGTTAAGTATGTAGATATGGACTATATGGTTGTTGGCCCTTAGCTTCTTAAAATGTGATAGTTGTTACTATGTTAAGTATGTAGATATGGACCATATGGTTGTCAAAACCGTGTTATGAAGATCCTCCTTTTGTCGAATAGTATAACCACTATATATATGTTACTCAAATGTTGTTACCCAAGTTCATAAATTTTCATGGAAAGTATTAGTATCGTACACAGTTCATTGAGTTTAAGCGTGTGCCCGATGTCCAGAAGGCATTTGCATATTAGCTGTCCATATTGCAAATTCACACACATTTTAACATAAGGAAACATATGTGTAACATACTAATCATCGCACACGAGTACTCGTAGATGCATCGTGTGCGATACTCCTAGCCATCGCAAGCAACTAGTTTGCATTTTTAAAAGTTTTTTGTACACACAGAATCGCACACATACTAACTGTATTGACCGTCTGTGTTGTAACTTCTCATCCCAAACAGTTCATCCGAGTCGGCTATTTGCCACGTATAACACACATCTTGTTTACACGACTCGTTTGTGTTATTTTGGCTCATCGCAAATAGTTCATCCATGTGAACTGTATGCCCCATATCACACACATCTTGTTACATTGAACTGTTTCTATTGTGTTCCCTAATCGAAAACAGTTCGTTCGAGTGAACCGTATGACGTATATTGCACACACATTGATATGGTTTCCCGTGTCTGTTGTTCTACCTCAGCGCAAACAGTTCGAATGGCTTAATGGTGTGTCCCGCATCGCACACACATTGATATGGTTGCTCGTTTCTGTTGTTCTGCCTCATCGCAAATAGTTTGAATGGATTAACCATGTGCCCTGCATCGCGCACGCAACTAAAATCTAAATCGTGTTTGATGGCGTTTTGCACCTTTTTTGACGGTTTTTTTACACCACCATTTGCGATTATTGCATCGCACACAGTTTCGGCAAAGGGTCTCTGATCGTAGTGTCGCGTTAGCAGTATCCTGCAGTAGTGTAGGGACACGGTATTTGTTAATGTATTTACACATGTATTTAAGTTTCCAATCAATACAATTCTAGCATGAATAATAAACCTTTATCATGAATAAGGAAATATAAAATAACAACTTTGTTATTGCCTCTAGAGCATATTTCCTTCACCGGTTGTATCAGTTATTACCGTCATTGTGTACTTGTGTTCGACTGGGTTCCACTTCATGGTAGAGTTGTTGCCCCGTGTTCGCTAAGCATCCCGCTTTTTCTTTTCCTATCATTTCTGATGTAAGAGTTCTTGGTTTGAGGTATCGCTGTTGGTTCCTACTTCAAAGTACTAGGTCAATCGAATAACTACTCTATTATAAACCATGCATATTCATTTTCAAATATGGGGATTCTAATGTGCATATGTGATTTTTAGTTCAATGTAGTTGGGTTCTAGATTGTATAACCATTTTTTATCCACATGCTCTCCAATTTATAAGAAACAGAGGCACATAGTCCAAGATAAAGAATGAAGATTAGTGCTCTTCACATGTGCAATCTCCTTCGGCCATGGATAAAGATGGACACGATAATTCAGTTAACTTCATTATAGTTTGTATCAGTTAGTCATGTGATAACTTTGTCCATCAATTTTGTTTTCTCCTATTTCATTCTAATAGGAAGTAAAAAAGTAAGCCACTAAGGGACCTTTTTATTCAAATGTCCATTTGAGTTAATTGAGGTGTGGTTTTGCTCTTCAAGTATTACTTTCATGCGATAAACAGTGTTTAAATTTTCCTGGAAATGCAAACTTTTGCTAACTGATCTGGATACATGCCTTTTAAATTAACCCATTCAACTGTGTGATATTTGGGGTAGAATGTAGATAATGAAGATTTCGTGACGAGTGAATAGATTAAAGGATCAAATGTGGTACACTTTTCATTGTACAATTCCTTTCGGGTAATGTGAATTCCACCTTATGATTGGCCCTAACAAGAAACACATGAGTCCACATTTACTATATGAATTTCCTAGAAAACTAATAAAGTAAAGATATACTATTGTCCAGCATGAATGCTTACATATTGTATTCGCATGGTAACATGCAGAGTAGCTAATTTCGTGTGTTGTGACAGTTACATTGATCATCTTGACTGCAACTCGATTCTATTAAAGCAAAGTAGAGACATCAAGAAAAATTGATACGTCTCCACCGTATCTATAATTTTTTATTATTCCATGCTATTATATTATCTGTTTTGGATGTTTTATAAAATCATTAATACGATATTTTATATTATTTTTGGGACTGACCTATTAACCTAGAGCCCAGTGCCAGTTTCTGTTTTTCCTTGTTTTTGAGCTTCGCAGAAAAGGAACACCAAACGGCGTCCAAACGGAATAAAACCTCCGCGATGATTTTTCTTGGACCAGAAGGCACCCAGGAGACTTGGAGTGCAAGTTAGAAGAGCCACGAGGCAGTCACAAGGATGGAGGGCATGCCCAGGGGGTAGGGCGCGCCCCCTACCTTGTGGGCCCCTCGGTGACCCCTTGACCTAGATCTTCTATATATTTGCATATATTCCCAAACCACCAGAAGCATCCACGAAAACACTTTTCCACCGCCGCAACCTTCTGTTCCCGTGAGATCCCATCTTGGGGCCTTTTCCGGCATCCTGTCAAAGGGGGATTTGATCACGAAGGGCTTCTACATCAACTCTATTGCCCTTCCGATGAAGCATGAGTAGTTTACCTCAGACCTACGGGTCCATAGCTAGTAGCTAGATGGCTTCTTCTCTCTCTTTGATTCTCAATACCATGTTCTCTTCGATGTTCTTGAAGATCTATCTGATGTAATCTTCCTTTGCGGTGTTTTTCTCGAGATCCGATAAATTGTGGATTTATGATCACCTTATCTATGAATATAATTTGAATATTCTCTGAATTCTTTTATGCGTGATTTGATATCTTTTTAATTCTCTTCGAACTATCGGTTTGCTTTGGCCAACTAGATTGGTTTTTCTTGCAATGGGAGAAGTACTTAGCTTTGGGTTCAATCCAAAGAAAAGCGCTTGCTGGGAGACAACCCAATATTTTTAGTTCCTGTTTTTTAATAAATAATTCATCTAGCCTCTGGTTAGATGTGGTTTTGTGTTTTAATTAGTGTTTGTGCCAAGTAAGACCTTTGGGATGGCTTACGGTGATAGCTGATTTGATCTTGCTGAAAAACTGAAACTTTTGCACCTAGGAAAATAATTCTCTTTTTTAACAGAAGTGAGATAAAATATTGATTATTTTTTAATAATATTAATATAAAAATTACCAGGTTTTCCTAATTTTTCAGAATTTTTGGAGTTATAGAAGTATTCGAGAGTTATAGATTACTACAGACTGTTCTGTTTTAGACAGATTCTGTTTCCTATGTGTTGTTTGCTTATTTTGATGAATCTATGGGTAGTATCGGGGGTATGAACCATGAAAAATTGGAATACAGTATATATTACACCAATATAAATAAATAATGAGTTCACAACAGTACCAAAAGAGGCGATTTATTTTCTTATACTAACGGAGCTTATGAGATTTTCTATTGAGTTTTGTGTTGTGAAGTTTTCATGTTCTGGGTAAGGATTTTGTGGAATATGGAATAAGGAGTGGCAAGAGCCTAAGCTTGGGGATCCCCAAGACACCCCAAGGTAATATTCAAGGACAACCAAGAGCCTAAGCTTCCGGGGCATCCCCTCTTTCATGTTCGTCTATTGGTAACTTTACATCAGGCTATATTCTTATTCACCACATGATATGTGTTTTGCTTGGAGCATCTTGTATGATATGAGTCTTCACTTTTTAGTTTGCCACAATAATCCTTGCTTTACACACCTTTTGATAGGGACACGCATGAATCGTGATTTATTAGAATACTCTATGTGCTTCACTTATATCTTTTTGAGCTAGGCAATTTTGCTCTAGTGCTTCACTTATATCTTTTTAGAGCACGGCGGTGGATTTATTTTGTAGAAATTATTGAACTCTCATGCTTCACTTATATTATTTTGAGAGTCTATTAACAGCATGGTAATTTGCTTTGGTTATGAATTTAGTCCTAATATGGTAGACATCCAAGAGGGATATAATAAAGACTTTCATATAAAGTGCATTGAATACTATGAGAAGTTTGATCCCTTATGATTGTTTTGAGATATAGAGATGGTGATATTAAAGTCATGCTAGTGATTAATTGTGAATTTGAGAAATACTCGTGTTAAGGTTTTGAGTCCCGTAGCATGCACGTATGGTGAACCGTTATGTAACGAAGTTGGAGCATGAGATATTTTTTGATTGTCTTCCTTGTGAGTGGCAGTCGGGGACGAGTGATGGTATTTTCCTACCAATCTATCCCCCTAGGTGCATGCGCATAGTACTTTGTTTCGATGACTAATAGATTTTTGCAATAAGTATTAGACACTACTGCAGGATGCTGCTAACGCGACACTACGATCAGAGACCCTTCTACGAAACTGTGTGCGATGCAATAATCCCAAACGGTGGTGCAAAATAACCGTCAAAAAAGGTGCAAAATGTTTGCGATGGAGGGTGCATCAAACACGGTTTAGATTTTAGTTGTGTGTGCGATGCAGGGCATACGGTTCAGTTCAATTAACTGTTTGCGATGACGAGGAACAAAAGAAACGGGCAGCCAGATGAAGGCGTGTGCGATATGCAGCATACAGTTCACTCGGATGGACTGTTTGTGATTAGGCAACACAAAAGAAATGGTCAGCTAGATCAAGGTGTGTGCGATATACGGCATGCAGTTCACTCAGATGAACTGTTTGCATTGAGACAAGAGAACAGAAACGGTTCAACTTTACAAGATGTGTGTGAAACACGGCAAATAGGTCTGTAATCGGAAACGTGTGCGAAGACCGATAACAACACAGACGATTACTGCTAACAAGCCATGTGTGTTGTGAGAAAACGATTGCTGGTATACAATTGTGAGTGATTGATGAAAACATCACCGACGGGTTCCATTGTTTAGTCCGTGTGCGATTTGATTTCCTTTATCCGCACAACATCTACGCTCTGTCTTCAAAGCATCAACATATATACTTAAAAAGACAGCATTGCATAACCAAATTAAGCATACAATTACACAAGTGACTACACACATAACATTTCCACACACCAAAGAAAGCAATTACATGTATACTAAAGTAGGAGAAACGAGGATCTAATCATCTACTTATTGTTGCGATGATGTTTGCCACTGCTCTGCTTCTGGCTGGATCCCTGGTCATTTTGGGGAAGGAGGCACTTCCTCATGTCAATGATCCGCCTGTACATGGCGTGGCTTGTGTACGCCTCATTGGCCGCGTACACGACGTCAGCTTTGTCGAGTTTCTCCATGCAGGCCGAGTGCCAAGCATGCTTGTCCTTGTTGCATGAATCCTTCATGTCTCTGTAGTAGGGGTTGATGATGGCCTCGGCGAGGTGAACCAGTGAGTCCTTCTCATGCTCCTTGTTGCCCCAGATCTTGTATTGGCCCTGGATGTCGACAAGATTTCGGCAGGCGATGCCCGAATTCTCGAGCGCCTTTACATCGTTTGTGATGTCCACCATAGCGAACATGTAGTGGGGGCTATTGACAAAACTAGCGAAATGCTCGCAAGGCCTTGCGGCCAGGTAGTAGTGGTAGACGAGGATGTGGTGGCGCACACACATCTGGGCTACAGCGACCTTGGGACGAGACCCAACACGAGCATGGGTGTACTCGAGATTGAACCCGATCACCTTGTACTTCTCCTCGACAAGCAACAACTGCATGATATGGATGGAGTGCTCCACCAGACCGGGTCGTTGGTGTACACCACCGAGAGGTCCATGAACCTTCAGTGAGTGTCCACCATGGCACGCATGGTGAACGGCTGCTCGTCGTCGGCAGCCGCTCGGAGTGCCATTGGAGCCGCGCAGGATACCCTCTAAGAATTTCTCATGGTGGGTGTGCTTCTTGCAATGGTGGGCGGTCGAAAGTTTGAGGAGACACAAGGGTTAAATGGCCGCTATAATAAACGGTGGTCGGCCGGCCTGTAATCGCCACGTCTTATCATGGCGTTCATAGCGGAGGATTCCAGTGCATGCTTGACAACACCGCACCACACACGTGGGCTCGAAGAGGCGCCCAATGTATCATCGGTGAGCCTGTTCCCGTGCTACTGCACAGTTTACCACGCAAGCTTCCCGCCCGGCTAGTTTGGCCATGCGTCGACTAGAAGAGGGACAAATTGTGGGCATTTATTGGCAAAAAGCTTTGTAAAAACGAAGTGTGTGGAATGACTTCGGTCATAAGTTTACCCATGGGTGATGAGGTCAAAGTTACACAGAAGGGTGATGATGGACACTCGAGTGCGATAATTAATTCTGTGCTCTACAGGGCACACGGTGGAAGAAACCAACTGTGTGCAATAATGTTGAAGATTACACTCGAGTTAGCTATACAGATCATGTATTGTGAGATTGACAAGGTAAACAGATTCGAGAATGGTTAATAAAATCTAGGACCATTACATATTAAGGTCAAAATAGTGCTACCAATATACGAGTCTCATACGATGCCATTTCAACAATTGTACCACAAAAGCTCGAAATATTACAAGGTTCAAATTCTAGAGTTATATGGCTCAAATTCGAAGATTACAAGGTTCAAATTAATATTAGAAATGAAATTCAGCTCATTAGCTACAAACGCTCACGCTGATCCGTTGAACATGGATATCAGAGAGGTTAAAACTAATATTACCACTTCTAAGTCTGGTTTCGAAACCTCACAATTTTTGCAAAGGGGTCAGCCACTGAGAAGTCATGCATGGGGTTCACACGATGACTTCCGATTACTCTGTCATCTGAAGTTCCAAAATGAAATTCAGCATTTTTGGAGCCTATTCCATTCTGCCGCAGGCGCCGGCGCTGATCAGCAAACCTTTCATTTTTGCGAAATAAATGTAGGGCAAACCTCATTTCCTTCAGCACCCTTGCTTTGAGAACAAAGAACCTGGCGAATATAATCTCCGGTAAGGTCCCTCTGTAAGAGTTTAAAGTAATTTCTGAGATATGCAGATCTAGGCATTCGATGTGATTTTTATATTATATCACATTATCCACCACTGGGCCTAATCTTATCTGCAAAACAAGAAAACGTGTTAGTGCCTACATGCAGTTTTGAACATTACTACATGCCTATTTGGTTTGCAGGATTCGTAAAATGCACTAACATGCCATCTTCGATCTGACATGATTAACATGGGCATTTGATTGCATTTTAAAAAATGTAGCCTTCTTCACAAGAGGTTGGAGTGGATGAAAAGTTCCCTAAGAAAACTAGTACAGATGAATCCAAAGGAGAAATGCTTATTGATTGTAACCATATGGATCAAGCAACCAATATGTGGAGACATGTATGTACTGAAACCCTCCAAAAGAATCCTTCAGAAATCGTAGTACATTGTCATTGTAAACTTGGAGAAAGGTGTCACAAATTGAACTCCCTTATGGTTAACATTTAACAGGAAAGGAACATCACCTCGATATATGGCTTCCCCAAGAACGGAAAGCATCTCAGGAAACTGACAACTTGCTCCAGGTTGGGGCCGATAGATTCTACTGCCAAGACCTTACTGTGCGCAGTTTCGGGGTCAAGCTTGTCGGAATCATTTTCTGAATGATAGACAAACAAACATCTTCAAAATTAGAAATAATGTTAATTTGTAGAAGGAGAGGTAGAAGGCGGCTATTGTACCTGAATGGGTGTGGATCCAATAACAAGTTCGGAGTATTTTTCAGAAAAGTATCCCACCATTGTCAATTTTGGCACAGAAATGACACTGATTCTTGTTGGACCTTCTTGATCAACTATAAGTAATCTCTCAAGTTCAGGTGTGTCCTCAATGACCATACCGTGGTACACATCTTGTGATGTCTTCCTACCGCACCAGCAACACACATAAATAGTCCAGAGAGTCATGCAGGTGATGTGGAAGGTACTCAACCCATTGACCACCTGAAGACGAAGGTACTCGAGTGCAATACAGCCACAGAGCAGGCATTCCATGTCACTGTTTGAGAAGCAGAAGACAACGAGCTTGAAAGTGCGTTATATCGACTAGAGGGGGGGTGAATAGGCGATTTTTATGAGAGTCTTCAAAATATGAGAGTTATGAAGACAAACAGCGAAGATTATGCCTATTACTATGCAGCGGAAGTTAGATTACACTAGGCCAGCCATGGTCATGTATTCAATAGAGTGAAAGCACAATGACAAACAGCTTCAGTGTAATAAGGATCAGGTAGGAAGAAGTTATGAAGCCAAACAGATCATACATTCACGTTGTGAAGACAAAAGATAAAGCAAGCATGCAATGGCTTCACAATGAGTAACAGTAAGAAAAGGAAGTGAAGATGAAACCAGTGACTCGTTGAAGACAATGATATGTTGGACCAGTTCCAGTTGTTGTGACAACTGTACGTCTGGTTGGAGCGGCTAGGTATTTAAACCTTAGGACACACAGTCCCGGACACCCAGTCCTGAACACACAGTTCAGGACACCAAGTCCTCACCGTATTCTCCTTGAGCTAAGGTCACTTAGTCCTCGCCCAATCACTCTGGTAAGTCTTCAAGGTAGACTCCCAAACCTTCACAAACTTCGTTCACTGGCAATCCACAATGTCTCTTGGATGCTCTGAACGCGACGCCTAACCGTCTGGAGGATTCACAGTCCTCAAGTGTAATAAGTCTTCAGATCACACAGACACGAAGACTTAAGTGATGCCCAATTTACTCTGGCTCTGGGTGGTTAGGGCTTTTCTCTTCACTAGAAATTTTTCTCTCAAAGGCTTCGAGGTGGGTTGCTCTCAAACGACAAAAGCCGTGCACTGAAATCTGAGCAGAAAACCGTTTATGGTTGTGGGGGTGGGCTATTTATAGCCACTTGGCAACCCGACCTGATTTGTCTGAAATGACCCTGGGTCACTAAGGAACTGACACGTGTCGCAACGGTTAGATTTCAAACTTTCATGGCAACTTTACTTGGGCTACAAGCAAAGCTGACTTGTCCAGCTCTGGACAAGATTCGCTCTCATTGTCTTCACTCGAAGACATAGGTTTTTGATTTAGGCATCACTTCAGTCATTCTGACTAGTTCTCCTGGACCCCACTTAACAGTACGGTGGTTCCTATGACTCAACACAAAAGAAAAAGAACTATGAAAGATCTAAGTCTTCGAGCTCCATACGCTTCATAACGTGTCTTCTTTTGTCATAGTCTTCAATGTGAATATGTTCATATACCACCTTTGTCTTCAATGTCTTCATACATTTTTAGGGGTCATCTCTGGTAGTAAAACCGAATCAATGAGGGACTTCTACCTGTGTTTTCCTGCAATTCTCACAAACACATTAGTCCCTCAACTAGGTTTGTCGTCAATACTCCAAAACCAACTAGGGGTGGCACTAGATGCACTTACAATCTCCCCCTTTTTGGTGATTGATGACAAACTAGTTGAAGTTTTCAATGGGGAATATAATGTGTGAAGTTTGTAAAGGATAGGGAATTGTCTTCATAAGTTGCAAGGGCTCCCCCTGAAGATGTGCATATAAGTTAATTTTCTTTTGGAATGCAAATGCACGTGGCAGGTTGTACTTGTGGAGATCCACTTTAGCTTATGATGACAATCCACTATGCCTGTGAAAGTATATGAAGATAATGACATGCATCATGGAAAATGGACGTCTGCAGAATGAGATAAGTGCGGAATTTATCGTCGCACATGCGGAATTTATCTTCGCAGACAGAGTAGCAAACGAGTAGCAGACGACCATCAAGTCTTAGTGTTACAACTCAAAGAACCGAATGAAGCAAAAATGAGAGTTGTAAGCACGAAGCAAAATGTAGCAAAAAAGAATATAGCACCCGCCCATATGGACCCGCTTGAATACTATCAACTCATATGCTTCTCCCCCTTTTGTCAGCAAGGACTAAAAAGGTTCGAAGACATAGAGTGTCTACTCGTTTCCAGGAGCAGTAGGGTCGTTGGAGGTGTTTGGCGGTGTAGACAAGCTTGGAGGTGCTGAAGCAGGTGGTGGTGAAGTAGCATCGTCGTCTTCATCAATGATCCTTGCAGTAACTGTGGCAGCAGATGAAGAAAACTCAGAGTCTTCAAGTGATGGTGTGTTGCGCATCACAGCCCTTCTAGGAGGTGTGGTGTCAAACTTGAAGCGCTCTGCGAAGCCATCCTCTTCAAGTTCAGCTTCAGTGCATATCATTGAGAGCCCTTTCCATGTACGACGGCATGTTTCATGTGTAACGAAAGCATTCTTGGTGGCTAGGTTTCGAAGACGATTGACATCCACCAAGAGGCTCTTCATCTGACGCTTTAGCCAGTCGTGATGCCTATCTTGCTTTTGGTGAAGGGCCACAAGAAGCTCTCGGTCAGTGAGGACACGAGCACGCTTCTTGGGTCTTGGAGCATTTGTGCTGTCTGTGGCTTTAGTAGAAGCTGGTGCACGTGTAGTGCCAGCCAACGGATATACCCTGGATATGGCTTCAACACCTTCAACATTCTGCGTGAAGCTTTGGTGTTCTGCATTCTGGAGACTTATCGGTTGCTTGTCAGGCTCAGGATATATTGCTTCAGCAGAGGTATCCACATCTGGCAAGAAGATCCGATGGTTTCGGGCAGAGGGCTGATACGAGATCGCAGAGTGCAGTTTGATTAGCCTCATCACCCAAGGAGCATAGAACTTCAAACCAAACAATTCTGAGCCTGACGCTGCAAGTTGGCGTATGAAGAGATCCTGTGCGTTGAAGCATTTGCCATGCAGGATATAGAATATGAGAGTCTTCATTGCACCCTCAATCTTGGCATGTGGTGAGTGTCCCTTAATGGGCCAGAGAGTCCGCCGGATGATGTGATATATGGTCCTGGGCAGATACTCAAAGTCTTCAACGAAGAACTCAGTTGGATAGGGTGCATCATGAGGCAATGGCTTCATCATTGAGAGCATCTGACTCATATTTGGTTCAGGCCTCTGGAATATGCTCTCAATAGCTTCAGAATGTAGTTGACAGCCTTCCTCGAAGAATTCGCCAGGAGTGAGCAGGCCGGTGAGTTCAATGATATTCAATGCATTGGCTTCATGATGGACATTGCCAGTCATCCACTCCAGGACCCATGTCTTCGGATCTCTGTTGAATCCTTTTATATGGAGAGTGGCATAGAACTGAAGTAGAAGCTCTTCATTCCAGTGCTCTTCATCAGTCACAAATGGCAGCAGACCCACTTGCTTGAAGCAATCCAAGGCTTCCTCAAGACATGGCAGACCAGCAATGGCTTCAACCTCAAGGCGCTTGTGCGGAAAGATGCGACCTTGGTTGTATAAGATGCATGAATAATAGCTGCGCTGAGAATAGCTCCAGAACCTGTCTGATACAATCCTTTACTTTCAATAGGGGTTCTTGGAGCTACTGAAAAATGTATTGTCTGCCTTGAAGCTGTTAATATCAAAGGAGCCAGGTGCTGATGCAGGACCTGGGAACCTTGGAAGCCTTGGGACTGGCTTCTGGACATGAGGCATGTGCTCAATATGATAATCAAACTGTGGACCTGCAGTAGACTCAGGAACAGAAGTGTCTGGCTCAGTAGCTTCGCTGTCCGCTGAAGCATTTGGTGGGGCGGGCTCCACATTGGCTTCAGTGTTTGTGGTGGCAGCCGCAACATTTTCTTCCTCCGCTTGTGTAGTTGGAGGAGCAAACTCAGGCACGTTCTCCTGGAGAACTGCATCTTGATGGAGCGAGGGAGTGGGTTCTGGTGGTGCTTCTACATTGTCTTCGGCTGATGCAGCCGGAATTTCTTCAGTATGGACTTGAGGCTGTGGACCTTTGCGAAGCCTACGGAACGCAGACGACGCATGTGGGGTCGGAGTGGGCTGAGCCTCAAAGTCTTCTTCCTCCTGAGGGCGATGCGCCCATGACTCATCTTGTGCCATTGGCGTCAGAGGAAGACCAATACTTATGAGTTCGCTCGTTTCAAGCTGAGGAAGGGATGCATCATCTTGTACATTGTCTTGGTAACCAATGTCTTCAGCAGCTATGGGGTCGGCTGCTGGAATATCTTCAGCTTCAGGAGCCTCTGTGGGAGCAGGCTCATGAACTGTCACTCGTCTTTCTGCATTGGGGTGAATGACAGAGAGGGGTTCAACCATCAAGGGCTCTGTGGGAGCAGCCCGAGATTTCTTGATCTTGCGCTTCTTTTTGCTGGGGGCAGTAGGAGAGGCTTCAGAGCTCTTCCTTTTTCTGGCTTCAGCCTCTATAGTTCTTGTCTTCTTTAGCTCTGAAGCTGTTGACCGGCTCTTTGGCTTCGAGCCAGTCGTTGCAGTGGGGAAGACAATTTGAACCGCTTCTTGCCTAGGTGCCTCTGGTTCATTCACAGCAGTCTTCTTCTTCTTCTTCGCGGCCATCTTGGGGTCGATGCCAGGACGCCCAAGTGCCTTGCGCTTTTCGGCCTCATTGTAGGCTTGCACGCAGTGTTCAGCCAAAGACTTCATCCGCTCACGTGAACCTTGAGCTTCTGCATGCTTCTTCAGAAAATTTTCCTTTAGCTCATGCAGCATGGTTTTGAAGCTCTTTACTTCCTGCACGCTGAGCCTGGCCATGTGCTTCTTGAACTGAGCCTTTTCATGATCAATTTTCTGCTTCAGCTCAACAATGCACTGACCAATGGCCAGTTCTGAAGCAATTGTGCCCTGGAAGGCGACACTTAGGCCAACTGGCAGCTGCAGATCATTGAAGCTTATGTCTGGTGAGTCAAACCATTCATCGATGAAGCTGTGGATGATGGCGACATCAAAGAGAGGTAGATTGTTGAAGATTTCAGCTTCTTCTTTGCTTTTGATAAGCTACTCTAGAGCATCATCTCCCAGATCTTCATCGCTTGATAGATCAATGGCTTCGCTGCACAGAATGGCAGCAGCAGTGAGCTCTTTGCCTGTTTGTTGCTGGGGCTCCTTTTCCTTCTGGGGCTTGGAGACGCGGGATACGTCTTCAGACTGCACACTGACTTCAGGAGGTGCAGTTTTCAATGGCTTCGCCCTTGAGATTTTTGAGGCAGGGGCTGGCTTTGACGCTTTTGGTTTCTTCGTCTGGTTTGGCTTTGGCACAACAGGAGCTTCATCAGACTCATAGTCAGCTGGAGGGTCATTCACGGCAGCCCTTTGGACTAGGATGTAGGTGATGAGGCCCTCAAGGTTGGCAAACGGACCGATGACATTGGGTTCGGCGTCGCGTGTGCCATCTACCCTTGGTGCGGAGGGGCCAGGGTTGAAGTCTAACCCAAATTTCTTCTTGTTCAGCTTCACAGATTGTTGAGCAAACTGGTAGTTGCTCTTGAACAGATTGTCGTCACGACACCAGAGGAGTGACGACGGATGCGCATCATCAGGCTGTGGTCCTCGGACCATGCATGGGTAGAAGCCTTGAGCAATGGCTTCATCTCTGGTCCTGGGTAAGAGATTTTTGAAACGGATGTCCCCCCATGGTCTCCTGATGGCACTTTTCTCAGCATACTCCTCGGTGACGAAGCAGTATTTGAACCACTGTTCTGCCCAATAGCGTCGAATCCATTGGATTCGGGTAT
The DNA here is from genome assembly GCF_003073215.2 of Triticum urartu. Taxonomy (NCBI): domain Eukaryota; kingdom Viridiplantae; phylum Streptophyta; class Magnoliopsida; order Poales; family Poaceae; genus Triticum; species Triticum urartu. The sequence goes on from NC_053025.1 coordinate 190,880,105, forward strand.
TGCGCTGCCCATAGCTCTCTTCTGGATCTGTTTTGTACATTTCTGCCAACTCTTCAGGCAGATCTTTGGAAGTTCCTTCACGTCTCTGTCTGCCCCCCTTCCTTGCTGCTGCTTCTGAAGCCATAAACTTTAACTTGAAAGGCTTCAAAGTTTTCAAATGCTTCAAAGGCTTTCCTTTTCTGGACCAACATGAACTGGCTTCAGGAGAGTTTATGTGATGCTGTAGGAATTCTGCAAATGAATGCAGACTATGAGAACCGAAGGATTCTCCCACGGACATGTACCTGTGACAGCATTAAGGTGCGAGGGAAGGGGAAGAGGTCATATGCATTCTCAGAAGGTTTTGAAGATTAATCAGTTTAGAAGACATTGACCTCATCGTGCGAAGACATTCACTCATAGATAAGCAGTTCGTTCCAGATTTGTACGAACCCACAGATCAGTACAAGTGAGGAATCTAACTACTTTATGAGGCATAAGTGAATATACTAGGCATGTTATGAGATGCAGATTGAGAGATCTAACTTGTGTGAAGACAAACTTCTTATGGTAGAAAGTGACAGAACCATAAGATCAGAAGGGGCTGTAAAAAGAAGTTTTATTTACCACACTTAGAACTGCTAGACGGAAGTGGGAGTTGATGCTGAGCAGTTCAGTCCTCCGTGCCCTAACTTGGCGACGGAAAACACCTACGGCGACGGCGGAGAGGACGATGTCCGTGGTCGGCATGAGGACGGCGTTGGAGAGGTTGCGGCAGCGAAGCGCTTCGTCTCCGGCGTCGTCGAGTGCTAGCGGTGGCGCTAGGGTTCGTGCGAGGGTGGAAGAAGGAGATAATGACCGCGGTAAGTGTGAATTTATAGGCTCAGGGGCGGCACTGTGCTATTACACAGGTGCCCCTGGCGGTTCGCATTTGAGGAACGCATGGCCAGTTAGCGGAAGTTTGGGGTTTGTTCCACGTCCCACGCACGCCTAAATTGTCGGGCGGTCGTGCTTGCTTCTCTGGATTTTATGTGGAGGAATGAGCATTAAAAACGGACTTTATGGTTGTCTCTATATCTTCAGCTGACAAGGACACAGTGAAGACATTCGACAGTTTCAATAGAATGCATATGACTTGGAGAGATAGAATATGAGATAGAAAGCATAGAGAGATTAGGGTCCGATCACATTCACTTAGTTCAGAAGATTCAACCAAGAAGACATAGCTATAAGTGAATGCTGTAGAGGACAGAACACAAGTATGTATATATATATAATCAACGTAGTGAAGATAATCATGAAGACATGTTGAGTTCGAAGCCAAACCAAATGTGAAGATATTGCAAGGTAACGCCATGAGTGAAACACTTCAAAATGGAACGTTTGGTAGTGGCGTTACCCACCGTATAGGAAGTATTAGACCCAGACACGGTGCACAATTATCGTGGCGCTCCGAGGTCAAATTACACATTAATGTATTCACACTTAGAATGTATGTCTTCATTGATTGAAGATATACTTTAGTTTGTGTGTTGCACATCTAAGTCATCAATATGCATAATTGTTAGGATGTGTGCCTGATCACAGGACATTTGAGGATTCCAAGATATTCAGCTCACACCGTAACTTGCAAAACCTCTTCTCATCCAAGGGCTTGGTGAAGATATCTGCCAATTGCTCTTCAGTGTTGGCGTGTATGATATCAATGTCTTCCTTCACAACATGATCTCTGAGAAAGTGATGACGAATTTCAATGTGCTTTGTCTTCGAGTGCTGAACTAGGTTGTTGGCAATCTTGATGGCGCTTTCGTTGTCGCAGTAAAGTGGCACTTGCTTCAGATGAATGCCATAGTCCTTGAGTGTTTGCTTCATCCACAGAAGCTGAGCGCAGCAAGATCCAGCAGCAATGTATTCAGATTCAGCAGTGGAGAGAGATACACAGTTCTGCTTCTTTGAAGACCAACATACAAGTGATCGTCCCAGAAAGTGGCATGTGCCTGATGTAGACTTGCGATCAACCTTGTCACCAGCATAATCAGCATCCGAAAATCCAACCAAATCAAACTCTAAGCCCTTTGGATACCATAATCCTAGAGTTGGGGTGTGAGCCAAATATCGAAGAATTCGCTTCACAGCTAAGTGATGCGACTCCTTTGGTGCCGCTTGAAATCGAGCACACATGCAAACACTAAGCATAATATCTGGCCTAGATGAACATAAATAAAGAAAAGACCCAATCATGGAGCGGTATACCTTTTGATCAAACTCTTTACCATTGTCGTCAGGACCTAAATGATGTTTGGCTGACATTGGTGTTGTGAAGCCTTTGCAGTCTTGCATACCGAACTTCTTCAGGCAATCTTTGAGATACTTCTCTTGAGATATGAAGATGCCATTGCATTGTTGTCGTATTTGAAGACCAAGGAAGAACTTCAGCTCCCCCATCATGGACATCTGATATTGCTCTTGCATCATATATCCAAACTCTTCACTGTACTTCTGATTGGTGCAGCCGAAGATAATGTCATCCACATATATTTGGCACACAAACAGTTCACCATCATATGTCTTCGTGAAAAGAGTGGGATCCAGGGAACCAGGTATGAAGCCTTTGCTCTTCAGGAAGTATTTGAGTGTGTCATACCAGGCCCTAGGGGCTTGTTTGAGGCCATACAGTGCCTTGTTGAGCTTGTATACCATGTCAGGATGTTTTGGATTTTCAAAGCCAGGCGGTTGTGCAACATACACTTCTTCAATCTTGCCATTGAGAAAGGCACTTTTCACATCCATTTGATATAGAAGTATGTTATGATGATTTGCATAGGCCAGCAGAATGCGTATGGCTTGAAGCCTAGCCACAGGAGCAAATGTTTCATCGAAGTCAATTCCCTCCACTTGAGTATATCCTTGAGCAACGAGACGAGCTTTGTTTCTGACAACTTGACCATGCTCATCTTGTTTGTTGCGGTATATCCATTTAGTGCCTATAATGTTGTGCTTCCGTGGATCAGGACGCTTAACCAGTTCCCATACATTATTCAGCTCAAACTGTTGAAGCTCTTCTTGCATAGCTTGAATCCATTCAGGTTCCATGAAGGCTTCTTCAACTTTCTTGGGTTCTGATATTGATACGAATGCGAAGTGCCCACAGAAATTTGCTAGCTGAGTTGCCCTTAAACGAGTGAGTGGACCAGGTGCATTGATGCTGTCAATTATTCTGTCAATCTGCACTTCATTGGCAACACGAGGATGTACGGGGCGAAGACTTTGCTCTTGCTGATCTGTGTTGTTGTTGGGAGGAATGTCTTCAGGCTGAGCATTGTCTTCATGTTGATCAGGTGCTGAGATGATAAGTTCTTCTTCAGGATGAGCTTCAGAAGGTATAATCTCTCCAGTTCCCATTAGCTTGATTGATTCACTAGCTGGAATCTCATCTAGCACATTTGGCAGTTGCTCTCTTTGTGAACCATTTGTCTCATCGACCTGCACATCCACTGTTTCAACCACTTTGTAATGGAAGAGATTGAAGACTCTGTAGGAGTGCGAATCCTTTCCATATCCAAGCATAAAGCCCTCATGTGCTTTTGGTGCAAACTTTGAGGTGTGGTGTGGGTCCTTGATCCAGCACCTTGCTCCAAATACTCTGAAGTAACTGACATTTGGCTTCTTGCCAGTTAGGAGTTCATAAGATGTCTTGTTTAGAAGCTTGTGAAGATAAACACGATTGATTGTATGACATGCAGTGTCAATGGCTTCAGTCCAGAATTTTCTTGGAGTCTTGTATTCATCTAGCATTGTTCTGGCCATCTCAATGAGTGTTCTGTTCTTGCGTTCGACGACGCCATTCTGCTGTGGCGTGTACGGAGCTAAGAATTCATGTGTGATGCCCAAGGTATCAAGATATGTATCAAGGCCAGTGTTCTTGAATTCAGTGCCATTGTCACTTCTGATGTGCTTTATCTTGGCGCCAAAATTGTTCATAGCTCGATTGGCGAAGCGTCTGAAGACATCCTGCACTTCAGTCTTGTAAAAGATTATGTGCACCCAAGTATATCTAGAGTAATCATCAACAATGACAAAGCCATAGAGGCAAGCAGAAGTAGTAAAAGTTGAGTAGTGAGTGGGACCGAAAAGATCCATGTGGAGCAGTTCGAAGGGTTGTGTAGTAGTCATGATTGTCTTCGAAGGATGCTTTGCCCTTGTCATCTTCCCTGCTTCACAGGCACCACATAAGTGATCTTTCTTGAACTTGACGCCCTCGATGCCTATGACATGCTTCTTCTTCGCAAGGGTGTGGAGGTTCCTCATGCCAGCATGCCCAAGCCTCCGATGCCAAAGCCAGCATTCTGAAGCTTTTGCAAGAAGACATACTGCAAGTTGTGGCCCTGCTGAGAAATCTACCACGTACAAATCACCCTTTCGGTACCCTTCAAACACTAGAGACTTGTCAGATTCCATTAGTACTAGGCAGCGATATTTTCCAAACATTACAATCATGTTCAAATCGCAAAGCATTGAGACAGACATTAAGTTGAAGCCAAGGGATTCAACAAGCATGACTTTATCCATGTGTTGATCCTTTGAGATTGCAACTCTACCTAGACCCAATACCTTACTTTTACCAGTGTCAGCAAATGTGATGTGGCTCTTGTCGGATGGACGTAAGGTTGAGTCCATAAGAAGGCTTCTTTTGCCAGTCATGTGATTTGTACACCCACTGTCAATAATCCATTCTGAAGACTTTGAAGTCGCTGGTGTCGTACCCTACAGTGCAGTTAGGGGGATAGGCTTCACGAAGAGAATTGTGAAGCAAAAACATTTGACGAACCAGTGGGTTATGAAAACTTAGATCCAGATTAGGACTAATAGGGAGAGTAGCATGCGATTCAGGAACGAAGTACATAATGATGCCATTCGGGCATTTTATCTTGTGCCCTACAAGATTTTTAAGGTCCCCAGCAATAGCGTCAGAAGATTTTGTTTTTCTGCTGGAGACCTTTCCCTGCAAAAGAGAGTTAAGCTTTCTTAACCACCCACATCTTCAAGGGTGGCTTAGAAGCAATAAGTCTAAGTGCAGCATCTGAGAATTTTGGCTTTGAAGCCTTAGCAAACAGTCTAGCAGGTGGACAATAATACTCATAGGAATAAGCAGAATAATTTTTGGTCATATGAACATGACGATTCGAAGAACCGCTCTCATATTCATATGCCCGAGTATGGTTTCCCTGCAAAACATTTGCGTTAGTGTGACTCAGGTGAGTCCTCTGTTTGTATGAAGCCTTTGGACCATATGAAGCCTTTGGTCTGATGTTTGTCTTCTTCAAGTGAGGTGTCATGAAGACATTCACAGGAAGATTTTCCAGACACCTTTTCGGAACCCAGATCTTCTTCATAGGCGGTCCATTCCTTCAGTTAGTACCAATGTACCTGGCAAACACTTCACCATTCTGATTCTTAAACAGTTTATAGTTTGCATCAAAGGATTCATCAATGATAATGGGGTTAGCACAAGTGAAGCTAGATAAATTGGATGGATCTGCTGAAAGTTCCTTTGCAGCAACCCATGTGGTTTTGGGGTACTGCTCAGGTTTCCAGTAAGAGCCATCTGCATTTATTTTCCTCACGAACCCAACACCCTCTTTCCTAGGGTTTCGGTTCAGAATCTGCTTCTTGAGGACATCACATAAGTTCTGATGTCCTTTAAGACTTTTGTACATCCCTGTTTCAAGCAATGTCTTCAACCTAGCATTCTCATCAGCAATAGCAGTGGTATCCTCAGCAGAGGGGTTAGTTACCACATCAACAGTTGAAGATATTTCAACAGCAGTAGCAGTGGAACATTCAGCAACAGAAGTAGCATTATCACGCTCAATGCATTTAAGACATGGTGGTTCAAATCCTTCCTGAGCTGGACTGATCTGTTCGGCGCGAAGTGACTCGTTTTCCTTTTGAAGATCTTCATGAGCCGCTCTCAATTTCTCAAGTTCTTGCTTCCTTTGAAGATAATCATACGAAAGCTTTTCATGAGTTGTTGAGAGAGTATCAAGTCGATCTTCAAGTTCCTGATACTTAACGTGATGGTTTTTTATGTCTTCAATTAAGGATTCAGATCGAGTCATTTCGGCACCCAACAGATCATCGCTTCTGTCTAAAAGTTTTTGAATATGTTCCATAGCTTTCTGTTGTTCAGTTGCAATTTTAGCAAGTGTTTTGTAGCTGGGTTTTGAATCACAGTCAGAGTCATCGTCACTGGATGTTTGATAGCGAGTAGTGCGTGTGTTTACCTTGGCACCGCATGCCATGAAGCAGTAGGTAGGAGTGGAGTCGTTCTTGTCATTTGTGTCGGTGTCGGTGATGCAGTCATTGTCTTCAGTGTTGAAGATGGACTTGGCGACGTATGCTGTAGCCAGACTCGCAATGCCAGAATCAGACTCCTCCTCAGACTCCACCTCTGCCTCCTCAGATGCGGACTCCTCCTCTGAATCCATCTCCTTGCCAACAAACGCACGTGCCTTGCCAGATGAGCTCTTCTTGTGTGATGAAGACTTTGAAGAAGACTTGGAAGAAGACTTTGAGTATTTCTTCTTCTTCTTGTCGTCAGAATCATATTCCTTGCTCTTCTTCTCCCTTCTGTTCTCATTGTCCCACTGTGGACACTCAGAGATGAAGTGTCCAGTTTTCTTGCACTTGTGACATGTTTTCTTCTTGTAGTCATGAGCAGAAGCTTCATCATTCCTTGAGCTTGATCGTGAAGATTTTCTGAAGCCTTTCTTCTTGGTGAATTTTTGGAACTTCTTCACTAGCATTGCAAGTTCTCTTCCAATGTCTTCAGGATCATCAGAACTGCAGTCAGATTCTTCTTCAGATGAGGAAACAGCTTTTGCCTTCAAGGCACGAGTTTGCCCATAGTTTGGACCGTAGATATCTCTTTTCTCAGAAAGCTGAAACTCATGTGTGTTGAGCCTCTCAAGTATGTCAGACGGATCGAGTGTCTTGAAATCAGGACGTTCTTGAATCATCAGGGCCAGGATGTCAAACGAACTATCAAGTGATCTCAGCAGCGTCTTGACGATTTCATGTTTGGTGATCTGAGTGGCGCCGAGGGCTTGAAGCTCATTTGTGATGTCAGTGAGCCGGTCAAATGTGTGCTGGACATTCTCATTGTCATTTCGCTTGAAGCGGTTGAAGAGGTTGCGAACAACACTGATTCTTTGATCTCTCTGGGTTGAGACGCCTTCATTGACCTTGGAGAGCCAGTCCCAGACCATCTTGGATGTCTTCAAAGCACTCACACGGCCATACTGTCCTTTTGTCAGATGACCACAGATGATATTTTTGGCAGTAGAGTCCAGTTGAGTGAACTTCTTGACATCAGCAGCAGTGACACCTTCTCCAGCCTTGGGAACGCCGTTCTCGACGACATACCATAGGTCGACGTCAATGGCTTCAAGATGCATGCGCATCTTATTCTTCCAGTAGGGATATTCAGTTCCATTGAAGACGGGGCACGTAGCGGAGACTTTGATTATCCCTACAGTCGACATAGCTAAAACTCCAGGTGGTTAAACCAAATCACACAGAACAAGGGAGCACCTTGCTCTGATACCAATTGAAAGTGTGTTATATTGACTAGAGGGGGGGTGAATAGGTGATTTTTATGAGAGTCTTCAAAACGTGAGAGTTATGAAGACAAACAGCGAAGATTATGCCTATTACTATGCAGCGGAAGTTAGATTACACTAGGCCAGCCATGGTCATTGTCGGACTAAATAGCCATGGGTAGCCTAGCCGGCTTCCCCTGGCACTTCTAAAAAAGTTGCGAGCCCGCCCGGCTCACAAGAGTCCAAGACATGGGGCCGCCTTCCCCTAACCGGCTGCGATCAAGGCCGGCTTTCGGAAGGCGGTCCGACTTTAACCCTCACGAGAGGGCCGACTCCAAGAAGCCGGCTGTGAGAAGGCGACTCCTTCGAGCCGGCTCCCCGTAAAGCAGTCAAGACCGTACCCACAAAGTTTGCACCCACCTAATGGCGGAGCGACGGGGCGTGGCTACAGAAGAGCCTGCCACCCCCGAATCCCGGGGCACACCTGGCACAGTGCGTCGTACGAGGTAGGCATGACCCGTCCAGCGCAGCACTGTTGCCATGTTGACCCTGGCGTCACCCACGACGGGCCGCCAGCGTGGCCCACAGGCGGTGGGCCCCTTAAAGTAGAGAGACTGCCGAAGGCGGCCACGCTTCCAACCAGCCAGCCCAAGACAGAGCCGGCTCCCCGTAGCCGGCTCGCCGCCTCCCTCGAAGAGGACGCCCCATTAAGGAGACAAGACGCGGTAAGGCTACAGCGATCGTCCGACAGGCGGCGGTACTGTAGCCGCGCTTACCACGATGAAGCTCACGTCAGCAAGATGAAGCCACAGTGACCAAGGAGTTGGCAGCCGGCGGGACCCACCAGTCGGCGGGCCCCAGCAGCCGGCGCAGAAGCCGGCGAGCGCAGTCACAGACGGCTGCGCCCCGCGCCCAGCCGGATTACCATTGTACCCCCGGGGGGGTAGGCTTATATAAACCCCCCGGAGCACCCATGCAAAGGGTTCGACCCCCTGCTAGTTCTAGACACCATACAAGGAGAAGAAGCAGGCTAGCCGTGCCCTTTCTTCCTCCTCCCCCCAAAACAGCTCAAGGAGCGTTGTGTAGCTACTTGATTCATCGAGTGAGCATGCGGAGACCCCGCAGAGCAGCAGTAGGGGTGTTATCTCCACGGAGAGCCCCGAAGCTAGGTAAGATCCGTCGGCGTGCATGTCTTCGCATTATCCCGCTTCTAGGCACCGGCGATGTCTTACTTGTTCCCACAAAGATAAGCCACCCATTGGCATATGTCGCACCCACCACCCGACATTTGGCGCCCACCGTGGGGCCAGGCGCACCGTCGTCCGGAGACCTGTTCTGGACGGGAACCCTTTTCCTCCCCAGCGAGCGTAGCCAGCCCGGCACGCCCGATGGCGCTTGCCACGACGCACTGCAGGGCGTCACCAGCATCTGCGCGGCAAGCGGCCTCGCCGATCTCCCCGACAAGACCTTCACCTCCGACGAGCTCGCTTCCGATGCGGGCACTGACCACCTCGCCAACCTTCTCTGCCAGCTCCATGTCTCCAGCGGGCCCGCTGCGGACCTGGAATCGGTTGGCTCCATCGACCCGATGCCTGTCGACTCTGACACAGCCTCCTACGACGCCTTCCCCACCAACGTCGCGATCTACAACGACCCGCTTCCTCGAGCCGACGGCCACGATGCTGTCACCGCCGAAGTGATGGTTGTCGGCCACAGCGGCCCGGCCGACGAGAGCGCCCGCGACGCCTCGCGCGCGGTGGCCCATGACTTGTCTGCTCCTCTCCCGGCCGACGCTGACGACGAAGCACTGGAAGCACGCCGCCTCGCTCTCCTCGCAGAGGGCCGGAGGCTGGCCTCCGTAAGACGCCTCATTGAGGCCTACCGGCGCGAGGCTAACCGCGCCGCCTTCGGCACGCCGGCCCCGGGCGGGCCAAGCCGGGACGGCCTTGTCAAGCAACGCGGCGCCGTTATCGCCGACACGCTGGGAGTCGATCGCCCGGTCTATGCCACTCCGCTCGAGAACTTGCGTGCCGCCCAGGCGGCCGTAGACGAGCTGGACGGCCTGGAAGCCGAAGACCTTCCCCACATGACCCGGCGCATCCAGCAATTCATTGACGCCGCCGCGCAGCGGCACGAAGCCGACGCTCGCGCGGAAAGCCTTCCCCCGCGCCGAGAGCACGGCGCGACGTCCCGGACGCCGACTACGAGCAATACCCGCGCGCGATGCGAGAAGGAGCCGGTCAGCCGCAGCCGGACCCGGATCTCCATCGAGCGGGACGCGGACGGTCATCCCCGAGCCATGGAGTGGCGGGGCGACCCGCCTCCGCCTCCGCCCCGTGGAGAGAGATATCCCGCCTCACCGCCAGTGGCGCACCCGACTCTCAGCGGCCGGCTGGGCCGCCGCCAAGGAATCGGCGAGAACGACGCCCATCATCGGCTCGACCGCCTGGCGCGATCCCTGGCATTGGAAGAAGAAGACGATGTCGGCCCACCTTGCTTTGGCCCCCGCATCCGCGACGAGCCCTTTCCCAAAGGGTTCTCGCTCCCAAGAGACACGCCCAAGTACAACGGCTCCGTGAAGCCGGAAGATTAGTTGATCAACTACTCCACCGCAGTTAGCATAGCCAACGGCAACCGGCGAGTCGCCGTGAAGTATGTGCCCCTCATGCTGCAGAGCACGGCGCGGACCTGGCTCAACAGCCTCAAGCCGCGTAGCATCAACAGCTGGCTAGACTTCACAGAAGCCTTCATCCGCAACTTCACCAGCACCTACAAGCGGGCTCCCAAGCCCAGACAGCTCTCCTTGTGCGTACAAGGCCCCGCCGAGTCCACTCGCGATTACCTCACGCGTTGGGCCGAGCTCCGCAACTCCTGTGAAGGGGTGCACGAGGTGCAAGCCATAGAGTACTTCACAGCCGGGTGCCGAGAAGGCACCCTCCTCAAGCACAAGCTCCTCTGCGACGAGCCGGCTACCCTCGACGAGCTTCTGGACATAGCGGACAAGTACGCCACCGCCGACTCCTCGATGAAGACCGAGCTTCGGGTAGACGCGTCCGGAAAGGTGCTCAACCCGGCGCCCAAGACGCCGGCTGGAGAACCCGGCCGACACCCCAACTCGAACGACAACAAGCGCAAGGGCCCCGCGCCGCCTCCCGCTAGCCGGCAGGTGGCCACGGTCGAAGATGCGCCGCCTGAAGAACGACCGGCGCCCAAGAAGCCCAAGGGCGGCAGGCCGGCTTGGCAGCCCGCCTTCTCCTACGAGCAAACCCTCGACGTCCCTTGCAAGTTCCATAGCGGCGCGAAGCCGTCCAACCACACGACCCGGAAGTGCAACTGGCTCACCCGAATCTCTAAGGGCGAGGGGCTCTTGCCACCTCCGCCTGCCGGCCCGCCGCCTCCGCCGCCTCCGGCCGCTCGGCCCGCAGTCGGAGCCGTGCACGATGAGTTTCCTGACGAGCAAGCAACCTACATCGTCTTCACAAGCCAGCCCGAAGACCGGCGCAGCAAACGCCAAGAGCACCAGGAAGTCAGCGTGGTCGCTGCCAACCCCGCTGGACACATGCACTGGTCAGAAAAGCCCATCAGCTGGAGCCGGGCCGACCATCCGGAGGTGATGCCTTCTCCCGGCTCTTATGCTTTGGTCCTGGAAGCCACCCTTGCAACGGACAGACGCACCGCCCGCTTCTCCCGTGTGCTGATAGACGGCGGGAGCAGCATTGACATCCTGTATCGTGACACCCTGGAGAACTTGAACGTCAAGACAAAACAGCTCACGCCCACACGGACAGTGTTCCACGACATCGTACCCGGCCTGTCCTGCGCCCCCATTGGCAAAATCAAGATTGATGTACTTTTTGGGGACAAGGAGCATTTCCGCCGGGAAGCGATCTGGTTCAAAGTGGTGGACCTGGAGAGCCCTTACCATGCATTGCTGGGCCGACCTGCCTTGGCCAAATTCATGGCGGTTCCCCACTATGCATACCTCAAGATGAAGATACCAAGCACCAAAGGCGTCATCACCGTAGCCGGTGACTACAAGAAGTCCTCCGAGTGCGCAGCGGCTAGCAGCCGGCTGGCCGAGTCCCTTGTGATCGCCGAAGAGAAGAAGATGCTGGACCGAGTCGTGGCCATAGCCGGCAAGCAGTCGGCCGTGTCCCCCGACCCCAAGGAGCATGATACTCAAGGGTCTTTTCAGCCGGCCAAGGAGACGAAGAAGATACCTCTTGACCCCGAGCGTCCAGAGAGGTTTGCCGTCATTGGGGCAAACCTGAACAGCAAATAGGAAGGCGAGCTCGCCGATTTCCTCCGTGAGAATTGGGATATCTTTGCGTGGTCCCCCAAGGACATGCCGGGTGTTCCGAGGAAATTCGCCGAGCACAAACTACATGTTCGAGAAGACGCAAAGCCAGTCAGACAACCCCTTCGCCGACTGTCGGAGGAGAAGCGCAGGATTGTAGGGGAGGAAATAGCCCGGCTCTTGGCGGCCGGCTTTATCATGGAAGTTTTCTTTCCAGAGTGGCTCGCCAACCCGGTCCTTGTGCTAAAGAAGAATAACAAGTGGCGCATGTGTAGAGACTACACAAGTCTCAACAAGGCCTGCCCCAAAGATCCTTTTGCCCTGCCAAGGATAGACCAAGTGATAGACTCCACAGCCGGATGCGAGCTGTTGATTTTTTTGGATGCTTACTCTGGATATCACCAGATAAAGCTGGATCCGGATGACCGCCTGAAGCCCGCCTTCATCACGCTGTTCGGAGCCTTCTGCTGCCTGACTATGACATTCGGCTTGAGAAATGCCGGTGCCACCTTTCAGTGTTGCATGCAGAAGTGCCTCCTCAAGCAGCTCGGCAGGAATGCCCACGTTTACGTGGACGACATCGTGGTGAAGACGGAGAAGCGTGGCACCTTGCTGGAAGACCTCAAGGAAACATTTGAGAACCTGCGCCGGTTCCAAATCAAGCTCAACCCCGAGAAATGCGTGTTCGGGGTGCCAGCCGGCCAGCTCCTAGGCTTCCTGGTCTCCGAACGCGGCATCGAATGCAACCCGGCGAAGATCAAAGCCATCGAAAGAATGGCGATCCCTACCAAGCTTCGAGACATTCAGAAGTTCACCGGGTGCTTGGCCTCCTTGAACCGCTTCATAAGCCGGCTCGGAGAGAAAGCCCTCCCCCTCTACCGCCTCATGAAGAAGAGCACTCACTTCGAGTGGAACGACCAGGCCGACCAAGCTTTCCACGAGTTGAAGAAGATGCTGGCCACGCCGCCTGTCCTCGCGGCGCCGACCGAGAAAGAGCCCATGCTCCTTTACATCGCTGCAACCAGCCGGGTGGTCAGCACCGTCATCGTAGTCCAGTGCCCGGAAGAAGGCCGAGCCCAGCCGGTCCAGAGGCCGGTGTATTATTTGAGCGAAGTGCTGTCCGCCTCAAAACAGAACTACCCGCACTACCAAAAGATGTGTTACGGAGTGTACTTCACCGCCAAGAAGCTGAAGCCCTACTTTCAAGAGCATCCCGTCACGGTCATATGCACTGCCCCACTAGCCAAGATCATAGGCAGCCGAGATGCATCCGGCCGGGTGGCGAAATGGGCCATCGAGCTGGCCCCGTACACGATCTTCTACCAGCCCCGCACTGCCATCAAGTCCCAAGCACTGGCCGACTTCCTCGTCGACTGGGACGAGACCCAGTACCTGCCGCTGGCTCCCGACTCCACCCATTGGCGCATGCACTTCGACGGGTCCAAGATGCGCACCGGCTTGGGAGCCGGCATCGTCCTTACCTCTCCCAAAGGCGACAAGCTCAGATACACGCTACAGATCCACTTTGCCGCCTCCAACAATGTGGCCGAGTACGAGGCGCTCATACATGGGCTCCGGCTTGCCAAAGAACTTGGCATTCGCCGGATCCTATGTTATGGCAACTCGGACCTGGTAGTCCAGCAGTCATCCGGCGATTGGGACGCCAAGGACGCGAATATGGCGAGCTACCGTTTCCTGGTCCAACAACTCAGCGGATACTTTGAAGGATGCGAGTTCCTCCACGTACCTCGAGCCGACAACGAGCCAGCCGATGCCCTGGCTCGAATAGGCTCCACTCGGCAAGCAATTCCAACCGGCGTCGCTCTACAACGCCTCCTCAAGCCGTCCATCAAGCCGTCTCCGGAATCCGATTCCATCTTCGTGCCGCCTGACCCCGATGCGGCCAGGCCCAGCTCAAAGAATCAAGAAGCCAACCCGGCGACTTCGGCAGCCGGCTCGGGGACTGCGGCAGCCGGCTCGGGGACTGCGGTAACCGGCCCGGGGACTGCACCAGCACTACAGCCGGCGGCTGACTCCAGCACCTCACAGCCCAGCCCGCCCACCCTGGTGGCAGTAGCCACTTTGGCAGTAGAAGAAGTCGCGGCCCCGTCATGGGCGCAGTCCATCCTCAACTTCCTAGTAAACCAAGACCTACCGGCTGACGAAACAGAAGCAAGACAAATCCAGCGTCGAGCCGGAGCGTACACAATCGTCAACAGAGAACTACTCAAGCGCAGCGTCATCGGAGTCCTCCAGCGATGCGTCGAGCAAGAGAAGGGCATCGCAATCCTCGCAGACATTCACCAAGGAGAATGCGGCCACCATGCGGCCTCAAGATCACTTGTCGCCAAAGCCTTCCGCCATGGTTTTTTCTGGCCAACTGCTTTGGACGACGCCAAAGAATTAGTCAAGCATTGCAAGGGATGCCATCTCTTCAGCTCCAAGCAACACATGCCGGCTTCAGCACTCAAGACCATTCCCCTCACTTGGCCCTTTGCCGTTTGGGGCCTGGACATGGTAGGCCCATTCAAGACGGCGCGTGGCGGCATGACGCATTTGCTCGTCGCCGTGGACAAATTCACCAAGTGGGTTGAGGCGAAGCCGATCAAGAAGCTGAATGGGCCGACTGCCGTGACGTTCATCGCGGACATAACAACTCGGTACGGCGTGCCGCACAGCATCATCACCGACAATGGCACGAATTTCACCAAAGGAGCCTTGGCACGTTTCTGCGCAGCCCAAGGTATCCGGCTGGACTTAGCGTCCGTCGCCCACCCGCAGTCAAACGGCCAGGTCGAGCGAGCCAACGGCCTCATCCTCTCCGGCATCAAGCCCCGACTGGTTGTAACTCTGGAGCGCTCAGCCAGCTGTTGGCTCGATGAGCTGCCGGCTGTCCTCTGGAGTCTGCGCACTACACCAAACAAGTCAACAGGCTTCACCCCTTTCTTCCTTGTGTATGGTGCCGAGGCGGTCATCCCAACTGACATCGAATTCGACTCGCCTCGAGTAACCATGTACACGGAAGCGGAGGCCAAGGAAGCACGAGAAGACGGCGTCGACCTGCTGGAAGAAAGCCGGCTGTTAGCTCTCAGCCGGTCTGCAATTTACCAGCAGGGTTTGTGCCGCTACCACAGCCGCAAGGTCAGGCCAAGATCTTTCCAAGAAGGCGACCTTGGAAAGGCCCTTTCGTCATCAGCAGAGCTCTAGGCAACGACTCCTACTACCTGATCGACGCACAGAAGCCGAAGGCACGCAAGAGAGACGACTCCGGCAAGGAGTCGGAACGGCCATGGAACGCCAACCTCCTTCGAAGATTTTACAGTTGAAAGGCAGTATGTATCATGCTAACCTTTGTATTAAGTACAAGACAATAGGCTCCCCGAGGGGGGCTCGGGGACTGCCATCCCTTATTTATGAATGAAAAATATCATGCTTATGACCTTGTCGTATCGTTTACTTTTTCCGTCCGGCACCGAGTCCGACTAGTCGGCTCGGGGACTGGCCGACTGAAGTTATATTAGAAGTCCTACCCGCAGTCAGACAAGTAGTGTGCCGGCTCTCAAGCCCTCCCTTGCCAAAGTCGCAGTTCGAAGAACCGGCTGTCCGGCTGGCAAGGGCTAAAGGTAGGAACGACCGCCCACACGAAAAACGGCTAGGGACTAACGGACTAATATAACAAAAGCCGGTTTTCCCACACCGCCGACTGGCTACCAGAGTAGCCGGCCGGCCGGTTTCCATTCACTCTACTTTAAATCCAAGAAAGCTCAAGTACTTGCCTCCCCAAAGAGGGAAGGAGGCAAAGGAAAAAAGCCTAAAGATAAACAAGCATACGCGAATGGAAACCAAGCATGCACATGATAATATTTACATAAAAAGACCTCCAAGTGGCCAGTATTCAACATAGTTTGGATACACCCCCAGTGGGTGGAACTGCGAAACTTAACAAAAGATTGTTCAAAGACAACAAAGCAGGAAAGATAAAGACGGCAGGTCAAGCTGGCGGAGCGGCCGACTGGTTGGCGGAGACGGTCGCGCCGGCTAAAGGAGCGGCCGGCTGACGAACTTCGGCTTGGTCACCGCCTCCCGCAGAGGGCGCACTTCCACGCGCCTCGTTGCTGGAGGCACGGTCGGCCTGAGGTCGGCTGGTTGTTCCACCAGCCGGCTCGACGTCTCCGCCGTCGTCGTCCTCGTCTTCTTCGCCCTCGTCGCTGGAGGCGATCTCCTCCACCGAGTCCTCGCCGACCGCCGGGTTCAGCCCGAACCACTCCTCCGGCTGCGCGACACCGTCATCATCGATTTCGGGTGTGAAAACGCTGATGTCGGTGCACTCAGCGATCGTTGAAGCCCGCTGGGCGATAGCCGGCCTCACCGCCTCCAGCTCCGCGTCGGCCTCCATCCGCCAGGTGCGCAGCTGGTCCAGGCTCAGCCCTGGGTACCAAGCCCGGACGAATTCCAACGCCCGCCCGGCTCCGAGGCGGGCCGCTGACGCTTTCCAAGCCTCGAAGCGACCAACTGCGACTTCCAACCAGTCGGCAATTCGGCTCGGAGTGCGGGGGATCGTCTCGCCGGGCCAGAGGGCGGCCAGCACTTGCGCCCCGGCACGTTGGAGCCGGCGAAGCATCCGATGAGCCGGCTGCAACCGTGCCTGGACAGCCAGAAGCTGCTCCTCAAGGGTCCGGTTTGCATCCGGCGCGATGTCGGCCCCCGCTTGCCGGCGCGCCTCGCGATGGGCCTCAATGCTTTGGGCGGCGAAGGCGGAGTAGCCTGGGAAGTAATCTGCAAGAAACAACAAGCAAGAGCTCAAGATAAGTCAAAAAACCCAAGCGGCAAGGGGCAGGGGAGGGCCGAGAAAGGCAGCTTACCGTCGATCAAGTCCTCGATCCGGCCGAAGCCTTCGTCCAGGCCTCGCCGGGTCTCAGACCAGGTCGCCGCCGCCATCTCATATTCCGCCATCAAGGCGTCTTCGCTTTCCCGCGCCGCCTGCAGGGCCGTTTTGTGGCTTTCCTCTTGGTCGGCTAGCTTCTTGGCCAGGCGATCCCGTTCCTGGACCAAGGCAGTGCACTCGGCCTCTTTGGCGTAAAGGGTGGCCTTCGCTTCGCCAAGCTCCTTCCGCAAGTCGGCGTTGGCCCCTGAAGGCAAAGAAAAAGAAAAATCAATAAGAAAAGAGTCGTCAAGAAAGATTCGACCCGACTGCGCAGCAGTCGGCCCGAATCTCAGGGACTACACCCAGTGGGTGCGCTGACGCGCCCCCACAGGAGACAAACAAAACCAAGTACTTACTTCGGCTGTCGGCCAGGTCGTCGGTCCGCCGGCTCAACTCTCGAGCCTGGGAGTCGAAGGCGGCAGCACGGAGGTTGTGGTATTCCTGAAAGTTTAGAAAGAAAGAAAAGTAAGGTGGCCGTCGAGAAAGATCCGACCCGACTGCGCAGCAGTCGGCCCGAATCTCGGGGACTACACCCAGTGGGTGCGCTGACGCGCCCCCACGGAAGAAATCAAGAAAGCAAAGTAGCCAAGAGCGAAGGGCTCACCCGGATAGTGGTTCGCGTCGACAAGAACTCTTGGTTGAGCTGTTGCAGCAGGGCGGCTTGAGCTCGTAGCCGGCTCCGGACCCCTTGAGTCGCCGCTTCCAGCTCGCCGGTCCCCCCGCTGGGAGTCCACTCGGACACGGCGGAGCTGGCCGCCTCCAGATCTCCAGCCGGCTGGCCTGCGCCCGCGGCTCGGCGCAACTCCGGCGGAGCGGCGCCTCCTCCAGCACGCCGGCCCGGCACCAGCTGCACCTTGAGGCCGGCCCTGCTCTCCGGCTCACCTCCGGCCGGCTCCTCTGGCGCCGCTGATGATTAACCGCCTTGGCCCGCTCCGGTTGGCGCCGCAGGCGGCATTCTCCCCGCCAAGGCCACGGGGTCCTCCTCCCTCCCCAACAGCGGCGGGTCTTGGATGATCTCCTCCGCCAAGGGCAATGGGGTGTCGGGGGCCACAGCTCGGAGAGGAATGGCGAGCAGCGGAGGCTGGCTGCGCGAGCTTTCCGCCTCTGTCTCTGTGGGAGCCGCCTCCCTTTGGGCCTTGGCTACCGCTTCGGCCTGCCCCTCTACCGCCTGGGCGGCCGCCTTCTCCGCCGCCTCGCACTCCTCCCGCGCTTTGCGGGCGTTCCGCTCAGTGGCCTCCCTAAGATCGGCGCGGGGGTCCACGCGGCGGGAGCTCGAGGACCCTCCAGCCGGCCCCACGACGGAGCCGCCCGGGCCCCGCTCAAGGGAAAGCGGCGCCCTGTCCAGCAAGCGAGGAAAATTTAAGAAGAAATTCGAAGAAAAGAGAACAACGACGACGAGTGCGACAAAGCAATTGAAGACTTGCGCCGAGACCGCCTGGGGCTGTTTCACAGCCTTGCGGAAGCGGGCCACCTTCGCGGCCGCCTCATCCCGCTTTGTCGCCGCGGCGGAAGGCTTGGACTTCTTCGGCCGACTGCTGAAGAGGCCTAGAGCGGCCCGGCGCATCTGTGCGCCGCCGGCAGCCGGCGCGACAGACGAGCCCGCGCCCTGTTGGTCGGCCGCCGGCTGGCGACGCGGAGCGACTTCGGCTTTGAAATCGTCCGGGCAGTCCTCGAAGCTCGCGGTGAACTTTGAGCCTCCGGGCTCGGCGCTGTCCCCCACGACGGCGTCTTCCATGGCAGCCACCCCCAAGTCCGGGTCGTCAACATCATCCACCGTGCGGTCGGGGGCGTATTGGCGTTCGATCCCTGCCACCCCGGCCGGCGGCGCAAGAAGAGGGTTCTGCACAGAGAACCGGCTGGTCAGAAGCCGGCCGTCGCGAAGCCAACTGACGACAAAAAAGAAGATAATGAGAGAAACTTACCACGGGTGGAGGATTTGCGCGAGAATACGGCGCCTTGCCGTATTGCCAGTCCCCGCTGAGCTTGCAACTGGCTATGTAGTTGACCATGAGCGCCACCTCCGCGTGGGGCATCTCCCATGTGCTCAGCCGGCTTGGGTCGAAGCGGCCGCTCATCTGGCACATCATATGGGGACGGCTCTGGAGAGGAAGGATCCGGCGCTCCACGAAGGCGGCCACCAAGTCGGCCCCGCGCAAGCCTTCCGACTGAATCAGCACCCGAAGCCGGGAGATGGCGGCGTTCCCGGCCGGGGACAACGACCGGGATCGGAAGCTCCACGAGGGCTACCTCCCAGCCGGCGGGCCGGCTACGTAGGCCGGCAGGTTGATGTAGTCTTCTCGCTTGGTGACGTTCTTCACATAGAAATAAGATCTCTGCCAGACCTTCACCGACTGGATCAGGGGGATGGGCGGGAACGGATTGTTCTCGCTCGCCCTCCTCATGGCGATGAAGGCTCCGTAGGGGGCGGGCACGCCGGCGACGACTGTGCCGAGCTTGCTCTGGAAGAACTCTCCCCAGAGCTCCAGCGTGGGGAGCAGCCCCAAGAAGCCTTCGCAGAGGGAGACGAAGGCCGACAGCAGCATCACCGCATTGGGCGTGAGGTGATGCAGCTGGAGGTTGTAGAAGTCGAGGAAGGAACGCAGAAACCTGCTCGCCGGGAGGCCGAAGCCGCGCAGGCAGTGCGAGCGGAAGACGACCCGCTCGCCCTCCTCCGGCGCCGGCGAGATCTCCCTCTCGGGCGCCAGGCGGACCTGTACGCGGTCGGCGCCGGGCAGGCGCCGGGTCTGGCGAAGGAACTCCACGTGATCCTCATGGACGTTGGAGCCGTCCCAGGAGCTTGACAATGTCATGGGAGCGAGGTGGCGTGGAGACGCGACGGCGCTGAGACAGGAGGCTGCGGCAGCAGCGAGAGGAAGAAGACGAGAGTTAGGAGGGACGGAGTGGGAGGGAGCGCGCGAACCTCTGTCGCTCCCCCTCCTCCCCCTACTTATAGGCTCACGTGGCGGAGCCGAGGAGGCGTGGCGTGGGGAAGCGTGGGGGTCGATCGTGCCCACCTCCCACGCCCCGCGATTATCGATCCTTAATGGCGAGACGAAAACTGCCTTGAGAAGGCGAGCGGCCCTGTGGGCCACGGGAGATCCGTGCCCGGACCGAGGCTCGCGAGTGGCGGGCCCGGGCCTGCGGCGGCGTCCTATCGCGCGCGTGCGCTCGCAGGATCCTGCCGCCACGTGGCCGCGAGAGGGCCCGTGGTCCGCACGTAGGTCCCCTCTCCTCCCGCCTGCGCGGGGTTATCTGAAGTCGGCGTACGCCCGCGAGGCCGGCTCCTCAGGATAGGAAGCTGACCAAGCTTCTCGTCCCACTGCTCACCTCGGAGCTCGATCAGCTTCGGGGACTACTGTCGGAGTAAATAGCCATGGGTAGCCTAGCCGGCTTCCCCTGGCACTTCTGAAAAAGTTGCGAGCCCGCCCGGCTCACAAGAGTCCAAGACATGGGGCCGCCTTCCCCTAACCGGCTGCGATCAAGGCCGGCTTTCGGAAGGCGGTCCGACTTTAACCCTCACGAGAGGGCCGACTCCAAGAAGCCGGCTGTGAGAAGGCGACTCCTTCGAGCCGGCTCCCCGTAAAGCAGTCAAGACCGTACCCACAAAGTTTGCACCCACCTAATGGCGGAGCGACGGGGCGTGGCTACAGAAGAGCCTGCCACCCCCGAATCCCGGGGCACACCTGGCACAGTGCGTCGTACGAGGTAGGCATGACCCGTCCGGCGCAGCACTGTTGCCATGTTGACCCTGGCGTCACCCACGACGGGCCACCAGCGTGGCCCACAGGCGGTGGGCCCCTTAAATTAGAGAGACGGCCGAAGGCGGCCACGCTTCCAACTAGCCAGCCCAAGACGGAGCCGGCTCCCCGCAGCCGGCTCGCCGCCTCCCTCGAAGAGGACGCCCCATTAAGGAGACAAGACGCGGTAAGGCTACAGCGATCGTCCGACAGGCGGCGGTACTGTAGCCGCGCTTACCACGATGAAGCTCACGTCAGCAAGATGAAGCCACAGTGACCAAGGAGTTGGCAGCCGGCGGGACCCACCAGTCGGCGGGCCCCAGCAGCCGGCGCAGAAGCCGGCGAGCGCAGTCACAGATGGCTGGGCCCCGCGCCTAGCCGGATTACCATTGTACCCCCGGGGGGTAGGCTTATATAAACCCCCCGAAGCACCCATGCAAAGGGTTCGACCCCCTGCTAGTTCTAGACACCATACAAGGAGAAGAAGCAGGCTAGCCATGCCCTTTCTTCATCCTCCCCCCAAAACAGCTCAAGGAGCATTGTGTAGATACTTGATTCATCGAGTGAGCATGCGGAGACCCCGCAGAGCAGCAGTAGGGGTGTTATCTCCACGGAGAGCCCCGAAGCTGGGTAAGATCCGCCGGCGTGCATGTCTTCGCCTTATCCCGCTTCCAGGCACCGGCGATGTCTTACTGGTTGCCACAAAGATAAGCCACCCGTTGGCATATGTCGCACCCACCACCCGACATTCATGTATTCAATAGAGTGAAAGCACAATGACAAACAGCTTCAGTGTAATAAGGATCAGGTAGGAAGAAGTTATGAAGCCAGACAGATCATACATTCACGTTGTGAAGACAAAAGATAAAGCAAGCATGCAATGGCTTCACAATGAGTAACAGTAAGAAAATGAAGTGAAGATGAAACCAGTGACTCATTGAAGACAATGATATGTTGGACCAGTTCCAGTTGCTGTGACAACTGTACATCTGGTTGGAGCGGCTAGGTATTTAAACCTTAGGACACACAGTCCCGGACACCCAGTCCTGAACACACAGTTCAGAACACCAAGTCCTCACCGTATTCTCCTTGAGCTAAGGTCACTTAGTCCTCGCCCAATCACTCTGGTAAGTCTTCAAGGTAGAGTCCCAAAACTTCACAAACTTCGTTCACTGGCAATCCACGATGTCTCTTGGATGCTCTGAACGCGACGCCTAACCGTCTGGAGGATTCATAGTCCTCAAGTGTAATAAGTCTTCAGATCACATAGACACGAAGACTTAAGTGATGCCTAATTTACTCTGGCTCTGGGTGGTTTGGGCTTTTCTCCTCACTAGAAATTTTTCTCTCAAAGGCTTCGAGGTGGGTTGCTCTCAAACGACAAAAGCCGTGCACTGAAATCTGAGCAGCCAGCCATTTATGGTTGTGGGGGTGGGCTATTTATAGCCACTTGGCAACCCGACCTGATTTGTCCGAAATGACCCTGGGTCACTAAGGAACTGACACGTGTTGCAACGGTCAGATTTCAAACTCTCATGGCAACTTTACTTGGGCGACAAGCAAAGCTGACTTGTCCAGCTCTGGACAAGATTCGCTCTCATTGTCTTCGCTCGAAGACATAGGTTTTTGATTTAGGCATCACTTCAGTCATTCTGACTGGTTCTCCTGGACCCCACTTAAGAGTACGGTGGTTCCTATGACTCAACACAGAAGAAAAAGAACTACGAAAGAACTAAGTCTTCGAGCTCCATACGCTTCATAACGTGTCTTCTTTTGTCATAGTCTTCAATGTGAATATCTTCATATACCACCTTTGTCTTCAATGTCTTCATACATTTTTAGGGGTCATCTCTGGTAGTAAAACCGAATCAATGAGGGACTTCTACCTGTGTTTTCCTGCAATTCTCACAAACACATTAGTCCCTCAACTAGGTTTGTCGTCAATACTCCAAAACCAACTAGGGGTGGCACTAGATGCACTTACAGAGCTCGAGGTGCTTCAGTCATGGTAGAATAAGAGTGGGCCCGTCATTAAGGGGGGATGGCAGTTCCTGAACTTGGCAATGCACAGCATGGCGCGAGGCGGAGTGCAGACATTGGCAGCGACCGCATATGCCCATCATCAAAAGTGAGCTCCTTGAGCTGATCTAGGGCAGGGGATCGGAACCAGTCGTCAAGCTTGGCTCGGTCCTTGCCGTTGGAATGGAACTTGCCCATTCTAAGGGCTCTGGTTGGGCCAAGGTGACTGTCGAGGATCTTGGAGAACGCATCCATGCTTTTGCGATAGCCATGGCAGATCTCGTGGGTGTCGATGAGGTTGAGAGGGCTAGAGTTCCATAGGGGGCGCCACCGCCGGGAAAGGACGGTTGTTCGTGCCCCATATTTGATTGGGAGGAGGGAGATGATGACTGTCAACATATCATCGGGGAGGCTGCTGATGAAGTCTAGGCCTGCTAAAGTCGCTTGCGGTTCTAGCTCGCCCCGCCTCCGCTTGTTGGCAGCCCCATTCTCCATCTCCGGAGTCTCCTTGTCAGCGGTGCTTTCTGATAGAAATGGGCGTACATGGAATATTTAGTTAAAACAGGGCAATAGAAAAGTGTATTGGTAACAAAAGTTATTAGGTAGGAATATAGTTAGAAAAGGGAATAATAGTTGGTTGCTTAAATACTACACAATTCATTTGATATTGCTGGGTAAGTCAACATGCAGATAGTTGAAAAGAAAACTTACTTCGAACAAAGTATGGACGGATGATATCGTCGGGGAAGTTACCATATATCTCATGACCAGGCCCTTTTATGTGCAGTGCAATTATAGTGCCAGCTTTCAGTTCATAAAACTTAGAAATTTCTTTCCAAAAGCTAGTGCCAAAATAGGAGTCACCACGTTCATCAAGTCTTACAGTAGCAAAGATTGCAAATCCATGGTTTGTGTGCAGTATGACATCCCTGCAGTCTTGATTTATGTAAAGGGAAAGATTATGCACTACAGATCCTGTTGCATAGCAAGGGATGCGCTGCAGAAAATGGTAGGATTGTTAAAGAAAATATGGTAACATGCAAATATGGGCCCAAATTGAAAGAACTGTACGACAGTCGAAATTGAAGGACAAAAATTTATAATTAAACAGATAGGGTAAACATGATGTCATGGAAATATGAGAGTAATCGAAAGAACAATACATCATTAATTTGCCTAATATATATAAAGAAGAGGGGAAATCCCCTTTGATGTATATGGTGCATGTGGCACCTTTTATCCAAATGTAGTAATATTTAGAATATGTTCAGGAAAGTAGGCCATGCCAGCCGATTTAGGGTGAGATTGAACATACCGCGCGCATCCTCAAGTCATCCAGTACGGTGAGATGGAATGTCTGGCGGAGGCCGCAAGGTCCTGATGTGTCCGTGCACTGTACACTCTATGAACGGAAGAAAACCCTCAAATCATCTCGGATAAAAATGAATTCACGGTGATTTCGGCCGGGTGATTAAAGGAGGCAGATGAACTGGGATAAGAGATGAGATAATATATCATTAAATTAGTTACCTTGTTGTCCATGAGAAAGAACCCTTAGTACGGCAGATTCCCCAACCAAGCGGAGCTGGCTCGACCGCGAGCAGCGTCGAGAAAGTCGATGGCGATAGGCGGCGGCAAGAGGAAGAGGCGCAATGCGGTGGGCTTTGCCAGCAGCTTGGCAGCAACGCCAGGCGTCGAGCTAAGTGTTTACCGCCATGATAGGCGGTGCCATGCATAGACGCGGAGGAGCTTGTGCTGGTGTGAATGGGGACCGGAGGGGTGGCGGGCAGGGTGAGGGTTTTAACGTGGGGATGGTGAGGGTTTTCTTTTTTATTTTTTGAATTGGGTGGTGAGGGTTTTCTGTCCCACAAAGAATTTTGGAGGCGATGGTTTTCTAGAGCCAACCGTGTGTGATTGACGCAACAGGCAAAATGAAAGTCATTGCACATGGTTTCAATTTTGGGAACCGTGTGTGATTGACTTACTACCTTTGTCCTGGTTTATTGGTCCCCTTTGTAATTTTTACCAAATTTTGACCAAATATTTAACTAAGAAATGTTTATGCATGTCACCAAAAATTATATCTTTGAACACTATGCTCAAATACCCATCCAACGATATAATTTTTGCTGACTTGCACTAACATTTTGTCAGTTAAACCTTTGGTAAAAATTTAACACAGATTACAAAGGGTGCCAATAAACCAAGACGGGGGTAGATTCCATCAACCGAACTAATTGCATCCATATCCCACGGTTAGACATAAGTAAACATAGATTAAACATACTCAGACATAGATAATAAGCATACACGTACACAAGCATAGTACAACCATAAGTACATATATAGTTCAACCGTCATTAAGCATACTCAAGCGTACATAGTTTGATCCCACATCTCATGCCGGCACGATTCTGAAGCTTCTCCAGGTACTCAGCATACACGTCGTGCGCCACCCTGCGAGAATACTTCTGCTTGAAGGAGCCAACGACCCATCCTCTTGCATGCGCCAGAACACTTAGATATGCATCATGAAGCTTGTGGTTGCAAAATGGGCATCGATAGCTGCCGTTCCAGGCCCTAATATGCCTGTTATGCATTCCCGCATAAAGCCCCCTCTGGATTTGCCTCTTGTACCTCCTCTTGCCATCTTCATCCTCATTGTCCACATCGTCAGACAGCACCTATACAAATAGTAAAACAAATTTGGCATCAAATCAATAATTACATGCCGTGAAGTAGGATTAGGAATTTATGTCTATTTATTTATACATATCCAGAGATTATGGTTTGATTTTTAAGCACAATCATCTATGTGCAGATCAATCTTGAAGAAAATAATGGCACAAACATATGTAGGTCATTCAAAATCAATTATCAAGTCCTGGCTAGGAATTATTAGCACGAACACTAACCCTAGTCGGATTTCTAGCAGAAATCATTTGCACAGATGAAACAACTAAACATTTATCACTTGTACCATTCAAACAATCAATACACTACACGGATATAAAGAAACTTACTCACATAACCATAGGATTTCTATTCCAAAAATGGGGAGGTGGGAGTAACCAGAGAAACCCTATGATCTATTTGACACATAAATGGATATAGATGACTAACCAGCTGTCCGTCGTCCTCGGAATCTTCGCCGGAGTGGTCGTCGGAGTCGTCATCGGAGTGTTCGTCGGAGTCGTCATCGAGGTCGTCACCAGAGTTGGTGTGGAACTCTGCCTCCAGCTATGGAAGCTCGACGCCGTCGACGACGTCAGGGTGCAGCGATAACTCGCCGGCAGTGATGGAAACCTCTCTCTCCATCCCCACGCTGTGCTCTGGTGCTTTAGCAGCCCCGGCGTCGCCACTCCCTCCGATGGGGCGCTTCGGTGACATCCTCATACACTGACGGCTTTGAGGACTAAGAGCGGCGTCAAGCATGCAAGCGGAGAGAGAGGATTGTGTATGTGGCGAGGATGGGGGGTGCGGCCGCTCGGGCGTACCATTAATATGGAGTAGTAGGAGTTGTGGGAGAGAGGCGGGCGACGGTCAAACCGATGGCTCGCCTCCCGGTGAGCCTGCACCGGACTGCTGGCATGCCTACCAAAGTTTCACACAGCTACTCGCACGCCTCCTGATGATACTATGCAGCGAGCACGCCTCCGTCAATTCACACACCTGCACACACGCCTCTCGGTCTGCCTACGCAGCAGACTGCTAGTATGCGTCCCGTCAACTCACGCTTGCTCGCACGGCACACGGGTCGCGCGGCGGCACGTATATTGTTTTTCTATTTGGATGATTAATGTTGCCGCTTTATTGCTTAACCGAAGCATGGAATGTATCCATTGTTGGTCTAACCCTCACGGTTCGAATAAATAATCCGTCTGGGATATTGGTTCCCAATTATTAATAATCTCCCGTTTGTAATTAGATTACATCAAAACTGGTCTCAAATTTGACAAAAAAAGTACAATGCCATTTTGTATTGGTGTCCATATGACAACACGATAAGTTTCATGAACTCCAAATAAGTTTTGGATGTACTAAGCTTTAAAAATCAAGATTCTCAATGTTTGAAATTTGTTGCATGGGGAGTAAACATGCACCTAGTGAGACACATGTGTTTTTGTAATCCATTTAGGTGCACTGTCACGTGTGTATGTAGCTCAAATCTGATTTTTGCACATTATACCCGTACAAAATCAATCAATTAATGTACTAAAACGTCTTACTGATCTCCGTGATTTTTTCGAAATTAAAATGTCCCTCCTTTGGTAACATATGTTCATAGTGGGATAATTAATTTAACATGCATCGTAGTTGCGGGGGATTCGCGGGGTGTGTGGGGGTGTGTGCGTCTGGGGGTGGCGGGTGGCTCGCAGTACACTATGAGTTGTGAGCCACCGTGTGGGTTAGCCGTTCTGTTAGGCAGGTCGGTGCCACATCAGACTCGTGAATTCATTATTTAAAACATTACACGACCCTTTCGTACATACATGTTTTGGCCACATGCAGTCGATGGTTGTCCTACATGAAACTCGATACTCGTGTGTGACGCATTCTGTGGGCCCGCGAGGTCATGGTCCATTACTTTGATGAACAGCCGGCAGTGAGGTTAATTTGACCAGCAAGGTAGAATCTTTTTTGTTTGTGTTATGGTGGTATATAGTACGCGTCGAAGAGGTGCGAGGGGACTAGCCTATATACTATACGTACGCGTCTGTGAACAAGTACACCTCACTCAGTGTCGGGACTTTTCGGTTTCCGAGGCACGTGCCACATCAAAATTGTGAAATTGGCTATTCAAACATCACACAACACCTCTTTGGGCCACATGCATGCATGCGGTAGTTATCCTAGCTAGGACACTCACGTGTGATGCTTCCATCTGTGGGCCCATGAGGCCATCGTCGATACATGCATGCATCACTTTGACCTACATTGGGAGAGGTTAATTAATTTCACCATCGATGAGGATTCTTTTGTGTTGTACATATTACGGCAGGAGCATATAGCATGCGGTGAAGAGGGGGGAAGGGGACCATCATATGTAGTACGCTTCATGAACCTCGCTCTGTGTGGGTGCATGGTTTACGGTTTTTGAGGCATGTGGCAC
This sequence comes from Triticum urartu, assembly GCF_003073215.2. NCBI lineage: Eukaryota > Viridiplantae > Streptophyta > Magnoliopsida > Poales > Poaceae > Triticum > Triticum urartu. The sequence goes on from NC_053025.1 coordinate 190,907,775, forward strand.
ATCAAAGTTGTGCATTTTGGGTATTCAACATATATATGTTTGGCTCACATGCAAAGCGGTGGTGGTTGTCCTCTCACACCCACTTAAGCGATTATCAGCGATATTGATGCTTTCCATCTGTGGGCCCGCTTGGTCCATCACTACTTTTTGCCTGACAACAAGAGAGGTTAATTTTACTTAGGAGGGGATTTTTTCTTGTAATATGGTATATATATAGGTCATGCTCTGGGGTGACATGCATGATATAGTTTGAGCGCACACACATGCATGTATACGCATGAATCCCTCCCATCAAGTCGAAGTGGCTAGTACAACCACACGTCATGAACCGATCTCGCTTTGTGTGGAGAGCTAATGTACGATTTTTGACGCACGCGCCACATCAATGTTGTGAAATGGTATTCAAACATGCATGCATGCATCACCTCCATACATATGCATGCAGTGGTTGCCTTCGAACGGTACACTCCCTCACGTGGTTATCGACGACAAGCCTATATATTCGTGGGCCCGCATGGACATCCATGATCACCTTGACCGACAAGAATATAGGTTACCATGGCGAATTCTTCATTTGGTTCATGTTATGATAGTATAGGTCATGGTGAGATTCAGACCTAATTAAGTTTGAGCGCATATACTATGCACGCATGCATGCATGAATCCCCGTCGTTGGCTTGAAGTGTGGTGTAACATACATAGGCATCGTCAACCTAACCCCCACTCAGTGTGGGGATTTCTAGTTTGAAATCATGGTGCCACATCAAAGTTGTTCCATTGTTACTCAAAAACACACCTCTCCATACATATGTTTGGCCCACACGCATGCAGTGGTTGTCTTCGGGGACTAGCTGCTTGCGTGATTATTGGCGAGCTAGCCCATCTCCGAGGTCGCATGGACGTCCATCACTTTGACAAACAACAAGAGAGAGGTTGTACGACCAAGGTGGATTATTCTTGGTTCGTTTTATGATCCATCTTGGTCAGATATGCCTCTCTGGCCGCCGACTCAAAGTGTGTGTGGGGGCGCTTCTACATACTTCGCACTTTGCTAGGTGAACCTCGGTTGGGGGGCATGCATTCATAGCTTAGGATTCCCTTCGTGGCGACATGAGGGGGGGCTGCTAGCTACTTTGCACTTTTGCCTAGGTGAACCTCGGTTGGGGGGGCATGCGTTCATAGCTTAGGATTCCCTTCGTGCCGACATGAGGGGGGCTGCTAGCTACTTTGCACTTTGCTAGGTGAACCTCGGTTGGGGGGCATGCAATCATATCTTAGGATTCCCTTCGTGCCGACACGAGGGAGGAGGGCTGCTAGCTACTTCGCACTTTGCTAGGTGAACCTCGGTTGGGGGGCATGCATTCATAGCTTAGGATTCCCTTAGTGCCGACATGAGGGAGGGGGATGCTAGCTACTTCACACTTTGCTAGGTGAACCTCAGTTGGGGGGAGGGGGCATGCATTCATAGCTTAGGATTCCCTTCGTGCCGACACGAGAGGGTGGGGGCAAGCAATATCGTGCGCTTTTCAAGATAGGTGCCACATCGAAGTTGCATTTGGTATTTGAAAATCAAACCACCATTTTCATACATAAATTTGGTCCACATGAAAGTGTGTTTGTGTTATGACCCTCTCCCGCGTCATTTTCACCAAATTTATGAACATTAGACAAGTCGGATGACGCAACAGACACGGTTCACTCAAACTGACCGTGTGCATTGGGCTCCATGAGGCTTTCCCTCTCAAAAATATGTTGGGGAACGTTGCAGAAAAACAAAAAAATTCTACGGTTTCACCAAGATCCATCTATGAGTTCATCTAGCAACGAGTGATCAGATTGCATCTACATACCTTTGTAGATCACGCGCGGAAGTGTTCAAAGAATGGGGATGAGCAAGTCGTACTCGACGTGATCCAAATCACCGAAGATCCGAGCACCGAACGGACGGCACCTCCGTGTTCAACACACCTACGGTCAGCGTGACGTCTCCTCCTTATTGATCCAGCAAGGGGGGAGGAGAGGTTGATGAAGATCCAGCAGCACGACGGCGTGGTGGTGGATGCAGGGGTCACCGCATCAGGGCTTCGCCGTTCTACTACGAGAGGGAGAGGTGTAGCAGGGGAGAGGGAGGCGCCAAGACTCAAGGGTGCGGCTGCCCCTCCCTCCCCCCCTTTTATATAGGCCCCCTAGGGGTGCGCCGGCCCTAGGAGATGGGATCTCCTAGGGGGGCGGCCAAGGGGTGGAGTGCCCCCCCAAGCCAGGTGGGGCGCCCCCCCCCCCCACCCTAGGGTTCCCAACCCTAGGCGCATGGGGTGGGCCAAGGGGGGTGCACCAGCCCACTATGGGCTGATTCCCCTCCCCACTTTGGCCCATGGGGCCCTCCGGGATGGGTGGCCCCACCCAGTGGACCCCCGGGACCCTTCCGGTGGTCCCGGTACAATACCGGTGACCCCCGAAACTCTCCCGATGGCCGAAACTGCACTTCCTATATATAATTCTTCACCTCCAGACCATTCCGGAACTCCTCGTGACGTTCGGGATCTCATCCGGGACTCCGAACAACTTTCGGGTTACTGCATATTATATCTCTACAACCCTAGCATCACCGAACCTTAAGTGTGTAGACCCTACGGGTTCGGGAGACATGTAGACATGACCGAGATGGCTCTCTGGTCAATAACCAACAGTGGGATCTGGATACCCATGTTGGCTCCCACATGCTCCTCGATGATCTCATCGGATGAACCACGATGTCGAGGATTCAAGCAACCCCGTATTCAATTCCCTTTGTCAATCGGTACGTTACTTGCCCGAGATTCGATCGTCGGTATCCCAATACCTCGTTCAATCTCGTTACCGGCAAGTCACTTTACTCGTACCGAAATGCATGATCCCGTGACCAAACACTTGGTCACTTTGAGCTCATTATGATGATGCATTACCGAGTCAGCCCAGAGATACCTCTCCATTATACGGAGTGACAAATCCCAGTCTTGATCCGTGTCAACCCAACAGACACTTTCAGAGATACCCGTAGTATACCTTTATAGTCACCCAGTTACGGTGTGACGTTTGGTATACCCAAAGCACTCCTACGGCATCCGGGAGTTACACGATCTTATGGTCTAAGGAAAAGATACTTGACATTGGAAAAACTCTAGCAAACGAACTATACGATCTTGTGCTTTGTTTAGGATTGGGTCTTGTCCATCACATCATTCTCCTAATGATGTGATCTCGTTATCAATGACATCCAATTTCCATAGTCAGGAAACCATGACTATCTGTTGATCAACGAGCTAGTCAACTAGAGGCTTACTAGGGACATGTTGGTGTCTATGTATTCACACATGTATTACGATTTCCGGATAACACAATTGTAGCATGAATAAAAGACAATTATTATGAACAAGGAAATATAATAATAATCCTTTTATTATTGCCTCTAGGGCATATTTCCAACAGTCTCCCACTTGCACTAGAGTCAATAATCTAGTTACATTGTGATGAATCGAACACCCAGGAATTCTGGTGTTGATCATGTTTTGCTCTAGGGAGAGGTTTAGTCAACGGATCTGCTACATTCAGGTCCGTATGTACTTTAAAAATATCTATGTCTCCATCTTGAACATTTTCACGAATGGAGTTGAAGCGACGCTTGATGTGCCTGGTCTTCTTGTGAAACCTGGGCTCCTTGCCAAGTGCAATAGCTCCAGTGTTTTCACAGAAGAGTTTGATCGGCCCCGACGCATTGGGTATGACTCCTAGGTCGGTGATGAACTCCTTCACCCAAATTGCTTCATGCGCTGCCTCCGAGGCTGCCATGTACTCCGCTTCACATGTAGATCCCGCCACGACGCTCTGCTTGCAACTGCACCAGCTTACTGCCCCACCATTCAAAATATACACGTATCCGGTTTGTGACTTAGAGTCATCTAGATCTGTGTCGAAGCTAGCGTCGACGTAACCCTTTATGAGGAGCTCTTTGTCACCTCCATAAATGAGAAACATTTCCTTAGTCCTTTTCAGGTACTTCAGGATATTCTTGACCGCTGTCCAGTGTTCCTTGCCGGGATTACTTTGGTACCTACCTACCAAACTTACGGCAAGGTTTACATCAGGTCTGGTACACAGCATGGCATACATAATAGAACCTATGGCCGAGGCATAGGGGATGACACTCATCTCTTCTATATCTTCTGCTATGGTCGGACATTGAGCTGAGCTCAATTTCACACCTTGTAACACGGGCAAGAACCCCTTCTTAGACTGATCCATATTGAACTTCTTCAATATCTTATCAAGGTATGTGCTTTGTGAAAGACCTATGAGGCGTCTTGATCTATCTCTATAGATCTTGATGCCTAATATATAAGCAGCTTCTCCAAGGTCCTTCATTGAAAAACTCTTATTCAAGTAGGCCTTAATGCTGTCCAAAAGCTCTATATCATTTCCCATCAAAAGTATGTCATCTACACATAATATGAGAAATGCTATAGAGCTCCCACTCACTTTCTTGTAAACGCAGGCTTCTCCATAAGTCTGCATAAACCCAAACGCTTTGATCATCTCATCAAAGCGAATGTTCCAACTCCGAGATGCTTGCACCAACCCATAAATCGAGCGTTGGAGCTTGCACACCTTGTCGTCATTCTTAGGATCGACAAAACCTTCCGGCTGCATCATATACAATTCTTCCTTAAGGAAACCATTAAGGAATGCCGTTTTGACGTTCATTTTCCATATCTCATAATCATAGAATGCGGCAATTGCTAACATGATTCGGACGGACTTCAGCTTCGCTACCGGTGAGAAAGTCTCATCATAGTCAACCCCTTGAACTTGTCGATAACCCTTAGCGACAAGCCGAGCTTTATAGACGGTCACATTACCATCCGCGTCTGTCTTCTTCTTAAAGATCCATTTATTTTCTATGGCTCGCCGCTCAACGGGCAAGTCAGTCAAAGTCCATACTTCGTTTTCATACATGGATCCTATCTCGGATTTCATGGCTTCCAGCCATTTGTCGGAATCTGGGCCCGCCATTGCTTCTTCATAGTTCGAAGGTTCACCGTTGACTAACAACATGATTTCCAAGACAGGGTTGCCGTACCACTCTCGTGCGGAACGTGTCCTTGTGGACCTACAAAGTTCAGTAGCAACTTGATCTGAAGTTTCATGATCATCATCATTAACTTCCTCTCTAGTCGGTGTAGGCACCTCAGGAACATTTTCTTGAGTTGCACCATTTTCCGGTTCAAGAGGTAATACTTCATCAAGTTCTACTTTCCTCCCACTTACTTCTTTCGAGAGAAACTCCTTCTCTAGAAAGGATCCATTCTTGGCAACAAAGATCTTGCCTTCGGATCTGAGGTAGAAGGTATACCCAATAGTTTCTTTAGGGTATCCTATGAAGACGCATTTTTCCGACTTGGGTTCGAGCTTTTCAGGTTGAAGTTTCTTGACATAAGCATCGCATCCCCAAACTTTTAGAAACGACAGCTTAGGTTTCTTCCCAAACCATAATTCATACGGTGTCGTGTCAACGGATTTCGACGGAGCCCTATTTAAAGTGAATGCGGCAGTTTCTAAAGCATAGCCCCAAAATGATAGCGGTAAATCGGTAAGAGACATCATAGATCGCACCATATCTAATAGAGTACGATTACGACGTTCGGACACACCATTACGCTGAGGTGTTCCAGGCGGCGTGAGTTGTGAAACTATTCCACATTTTCTTAAGTGTGTGCCAAATTCGTGACTCAAGTATTCTCCTCCATGATCTGATCGCAGGAACTTGATTTTCCTGACACGTTGATTCTCAACCTCACTCTGAAATTCCTTGAACCTTTCAAAGGTCTCAGACTTGTGTTTCATTAAGTAGACATACCCATATCTACTCAAGTCATCAGTGAGGGTGAGAACATAACGATAACCACCGCGAGCCTCAACACTCATTGGACCGCACACATCAGTATGTATGATTTCCAATAAGTTGGTTGCTCGCTCCATTGTTCCTGAGAATGGAGTCTTGGTCATTTTACCCATGAGGCATGGTTCGCACGTGTCAAATGATTCGTAATCAAGAGACTCTAAAAGTCCATCTGCATGGAGCTTCTTCATGCGTTTAACACCTATGTGACCAAGGCGGTAGTGCCACAAGTATGTGGGACTATCATTATCAACCTTACATCTTTTGGTATTCACACTATGAATATGTGTAGCATTACGCTCGAGATTCATTAAGAATAAACCATTCACCATCGGAGCATGACCATAAAACATATCTCTCATATAAATAGAACAACCATTATTCTCAGATTTAAATGAGTAGCCATCTCATATTAAACGAGATCCTGATACAATGTTCATGCTCAAACTTGGCACTAAATAACAATTATTGAGGTTCAAAACTAATCCCGTAGGTAAATGTAGAGGTAGCGTGCCGACGGCGATCACATCGACCTTGGAACCATTCCCGACGCGCATCGTCACCTCGTCCTTTGCCAGTCTCCGCTTATTCCGCAGCTCCTGCTTTGAGTTACAAATGTGAGCAACTGCACCAGTATCAAATACCCAAGAGCTACTACGAGTACTGGTAAGGTACACATCAATTACATGTATATCACATATACCTTTCGTTTTGCTGGCCTTCTTGTCCGCTAAGTATTTGGGGCAGTTCCGCTTCCAGTGACCACTTTCCTTGCAATAAAAGCACTTAGTCTCGGGCTTGGGTCCATTCTTTGGCTTCTTCCCGGCAGCTTGCTTGCCGGGTGCGGCAACTCCCTTGCCGTCCTTCTTGAAGTTTTTCTTACCCTTGCCTTTCTTGAACTTAGTGGTTTTATTCACCATCAACACTTGATGTTCCTTTTTGACTTCTACCTCTGCTGATTTCAGCATTGCAAATACTTCAGGGATGGTCTTTTCCATCCCCTGCATATTGAAGTTCATCACAAAGCTCTTGTAGCTCGGTGGAAGCAACTAGAGGATTTTGTCAATGACCGCGTCATCCGGGAGATTAACTCCCAGCTGAGTCAAGCGGTTATGTAACCCAGACATAGTGAGTATGTGCTCCCTGACAGAATTGTTTTCCTCCATCTTACAGCTGAAGAACTTGTCGGAGACTTCATATCTCTCGACCCGGGCATGAGCTTGAAAAACCATTTTCAGCTCTTCGAACATCTCATATGCTTCGTGTCTCTCAAAACGCTTTTGGAGCCCCGGTTCTAAGCTGTAAAGTATGCCGCACTGAACGAGGGAGTAATCATTGGTACGTGTCTGCCAAGCGTTCATAACGTCTTGTTCTGCAGGGAGAACAGCTGCGTCACCTAGCGGTGCTTGTAGGACATAATCTTTCTTGGCAGCTATGAGGATGATCCTCAGGTTCCGGACCCAGTCCGTGTAGTTGCTGCCATCGTCTTTCAGCTTGGTTTTCTCTAGGAACGCGTTGAAGTTGAGGACAACGTTGGCCATTTGATCTACAATACATGTTGTAAAGATTTTAGACTAAGTTCATGATAATTAAGTTCATCTAAATCAAATTATTCAATGAACTCCCACTCAGATAGACATCCCTCCAGTCATCTAAGTATAACATGATCCGAGTTAACTAGGCCGTGTCCGATCATCACGTGAGACGGACTAGTCAACATCGGTGAACATCTTCATGTTGATCGTATCTTCTATACGACTCATGCTCGACCTTTCGGTCTTCTGTGTTCCGAGGCCATGTCTGTTCATGCTAGGCTCGTCAAGTCAACAGTCAACCTAAGTGTTTGCATGTGTAAATCTGTCTTACACCCGTTGTATGTGAACGTTGGAATCTATCACACCCGATCATCACGTGGTGCTTCGAAACAACGAACTGTCGCAACGGTGCACAGTTAGGGGGAACACTTTCTTGAAATTATTATGAGGGATCATCTTATTTACTACCGTCGTTCTAAGTAAACAAGATGCAAAAACATGATAAACATCACATGCAATCAAATAATAAAAGTGACATGATATGGCCAATATCACATAGCTCCTTTGATCTCCATCTTGGGGCTCCATGACATCTTGTCACCGGCATGACACCATGATCTCCATCATCATGATCTCCATCATCGTGTCTCCATGAAGTTGCTCGCCAACTATTACTTCTACTACTATGGCTAACACGTTTAGCAATAAAGTAAAGTAATTTACATGGCGTTTCTCAATGACACGCAGGTCATACAAAAAATAAAGACAACTCCTATGGCTCCTGCCGGTTGTCATACTCATCGACATGCAAGTCGTGATTCCTATTACAAAACATCTCATACATCACATATATCATTCATCATCATTCATCACAACTTTGGCCTTGGCCATATCACATCACAAAATACTTGCTGCAAAAACAAGTTAGACGTCCTCTAATTGTTGTTGCAAGTTTTACGTGGCTGCAATAGGGTTCTAGCAAGAACGTTTTCTTACCTACGTGAAAGCCACAACGTGATTTGTCAACTTCTATTTACCCTTCATAAGGACCCTTTTCATCGAATCCGCTCCAACTAAAGTGGGAGAGACAGACACCCGCCAGCCACCTTATGCAACTACTGCATGTTAGTCGGTGGAACCGGTCTCACGTAAGCGTACGTGTAAGGTTGGTCCGGGCCGCTTCATCCCACAATACTGCTGAAGCAAAATAAGACTAGTAGCGGCAAGAAAGTTGACAACATCTACGCCCACAACAAATTGTGTTCTACTCATGCAAAGAGAACTATGCACAGACCTAGCTCTGATACCACTGTTGGGGAACGTTGCAGAAAAACAAAAAAATTCTACGGTTTCACCAAGATCCATCTATGAGTTCATCTAGCAACGAGTGATTGGATTGCATCTACATACCTTTGTAGATCACGCGCGGAAGCGTTCAAAGAACAGGGATGAGGAAGTCGTACTCGACGTGATCCAAATCACCGGAGATCCTAGCGCCGAACGGACGGCACCTCCGTGTTCAACACACGTACGGTCAGCGTGACGTCTCCTCCTTCTTGATACAGCAAGGGGGGAGGAGAGGTTGATGAAGATCCAGCAGCACGATTGCGTGGTGGTGGATGCAGGGGTCACCGCATCAGGGCTTCGCCGTTCTACTACGAGAGGGAGAGGTGTAGCAGGGGAGAGGGAGGCGCCAAGAATCAAGGGTGTAGCTGCCCCTCCCTCCCCCCCTTTTATATAGGTCCCCTAGGGGTGCGCCGGCCCTAGGAGATGGGATCTCCTAGGGGGGCGGCAGCCAAGGGGTGGAGTGCCCCCCAAGCCAGGTGGGGCGCCCCCCCACCCTAGGGTTCCCAACCCTAGGCGCATGGGGTGGGCCAAGGGGGGCGCACCAGCCCACTATGGGATGATTCCCCTCCCCACTTTGGCCCATGGGGCCCTCCGGGATGGGTGGCCCCACCCGGTGGACCCCCGGGACCCTTCCGGTGGTCCCGGTACAATACCGGTGACCCCCCGAAACTCTCCCGATGGCCGAAACTGCACTTCCTATATATAATTTTTCACCTCCGGACCATTCCGGAACTCCTCGTGACGTCCGGGATCTCATCCGAGACTCCGAACAACTTTCGGGTTACTGCATATTATATCTCTACAACCCTAGTGTCACCGAACCTTAAGTGTGTAGACCCTACGGGTTCAGGAGACATGTAGACATGACCGAGATGGCTCTCTGGTCAATAACCAACAGCGGGATCTGGATACCCATGTTGGCTCCCACATGCTCCTCGATGATCTCATCGGATGAACCACGATGTCGAGGATTCAAGCAACCCCATATTCAATTCCCTTTGTCAATCGGTACGTTATTTGCCCGAGATTCGATCGTCGGTATCCCAATACCTCGTTCAATCTCGTTACCGGCAAGTCACTTTACTCGTACCGTAATGCATGATCCCGTGACCAGACACTTGGTCACTTTGAGCTCATTATGATGATGCATTACTGAGTGAGCCCAGAGATACCTCTCCGTTATACGGAGTGACAAATCCCAGTCTTGATCCGTGTCAACCCAACATACACTTTCGAAGATACCCGTAGTATACCTTTATAGTCACCCAATTACGTTGTGACGTTTGGTATACCAAAGCACTCCTACAGCATCCGGGAGTTACACGATCTCATGGTCTAAGGAAAAGATACTTGACATTGGAAAAACTCTAGCAAACGAACTATATGATCTTGTGCTATGTTTAGGATTGGGTCTTGTCCATCACATCATTCTCCTAATGATGTGATCTCGTTATCAATGACATCCAATGTCCATAGTCAGGAAACCATGACTATCTGTTGATCAACGAGCTAGTCAACTAGAGGCTTACTAGGGACATGTTGGTGTCTATGTATTCACACATGTATTACGATTTCCGGATAACACAATTATAGCATGAATAAAAGACAATTATCATGAACAAGGAAATATAATAATGATCCTTTTATTATTGCCTCTCGGGCATATTTCCAACAAAATATCTACCCGCCTGCAGCTTTTTTCTGTTTGATAACACACGGTTATTGTGTTTCGACCGCGTGTGATGTTTGTTGTTCCCAATCCCGCCTGCATCCCTCAAAAATATATGCCCGCCTCGAGGATTTTTCTGTTTCATAACACACGATTGTTATCTCTGGACCGTGTGCGATGCACCATCATCAAAATTTTCAATAGCCCCGGCATTTCACTCTCATGTTTGACTCCCGCGTAGTAAAACTTTTAGTACCCACATCATTTCCTCAAACACCCCCTGCCCCCCTCCACACACACACACACACACACCAAAACCTCCTCGGGCGTGCGCACAATAAAGGTCCCCGCCGCCGCCGCCGCAAGGCCTCCATTGTCAGCATCTGCCAGTTTGCCCATGCATCTTACCCACCGATCTCCATACCCAGGCCGCCCTGAGTTTCTTAGATGACGCCTGCTAAACGCCCCCTTTCCCACAGATCCCCATCCCCCACTCTAGAGCGTCGTAGCCTAAGCCCGGCTACGCTTCCTATAGAGCTCGAGGAGCGACTGCCCCAAAAGAGGTGTATCGCGGTCTCTTTGCCCGACGTCGCCGAGGAAGCTGACGACCATTACTGGCGGTAGGCACTCAAGCAGCGGGCTAGATTATGCGGGCATGTCTTGGCCGCCGGCTACGACATCGAGGTCATCGACAGCAACGGCCTGAGGTGGGCTATGTCACAAGTTAAGTGGCCCACCCCAACCCCTTGGGTTCAACCGCCATCTATCTCATCCATGGCCCCATGGCGGATCTCCTCTAGCTCGCTGTCAACAATTTGCCATCCTACATCGCCATCGAGCCCCTTTTGTCATTTCTAAAGGACACGTTCTGCGATGCTGGCTTGGGATCCACAACTTCCAAGTCAGACCTCATCGACGGCGACCACGAGGAGGGCACCCTCTTTGGCTCTTCCAAGGGGAAAGAGCCCATCTGCTCTTCCAAGGGGAAAGTGCCCATCTGCGACATCAGGGAGGGCACCCTACAGCCGTGCTCTTCCAAGGGGAAGGAGAGCCCATCTGCGACAACATGGAGTGCATCCAGGGTCTGTGATCTTCCCACAGGAATGAACCCATCTGTGATAAGTGAGGAAACCCATGATTTGTTTTGCCATGCCTCTTCACAGGGGGAAACCCATAATTTTTTTTGTCGGGTCCCTTTTGTAGTGTAGTGAGAATATGTCCAGTTTTAATTGCTATATCTGGTTGTTTGCAGTATGCCTTGTTTATTTCAGTTGTTCAGAATGTGATGCTCTATATGTGCAATCATTTACTTTGCAGTACATTTCATCAATCCAGTTTTAAACATACTGATAGGAATACATATATTTGCCTGATGTTAAGCCTGTTATAGCTAGCATATGCCTCTTTTAAAGTTTTTTTATTGTTCGGTTGTTTGTAGTTAGCATATGTCCAGTTTCAAATGCTATCTTTGGTTGTTCGTAGTATGCCTTGTTTATTCAAGTTATTCACAACGTGATGTTTTGTATGTGCAAGTATGAACTGTGCAGTTCAATTTCATCAGTACCAGTTTTAACAATACCACTATGAATGACTACATTTGGTTGCTGCATCTTGTAGTTAACACACCTTTCCATTTTTTAACAATCACTAGTGTACTTAGACCGGCACAATACCAGTTTGAATGACTATGTTTGCTTGTTGTTAAATGTTAGCCCTGTTGCAGTTAACACACCTTTCCACTTGCTTTGCTTTACTAGCGTTCTTAAACCTGCACACTAAAGCTATCTTTTGGAGATTATTTTGTCTGCCATGGATAATTTTGGTTAATGTTTAGCCTGTTGTGCTTAACATGCTTCTCGATGTACCTACACAGGACAATTTTGGGAACGAATGTTGTTTTCCATCGAGGTTAGTTTCATCCCATGGCTTATATATGCTCACTGTTCAGGATATCAGTAGCTAGTACCATATAGGCCGGGGGCTGATAAGGGACTAATTGGTGAATCAGACTTTTAACTAAATATATCTGCAACCCATTTATCGTTAGGTTAACTAGGGCCATATGTAATATATCTAAGGTTACATAGCAACATGCACTGTACTTAATGTCTAAATATGCAATCCTAGGCTACATAGCAACAAGGAAGAGTGTTACATTAATGTTCTGATGATGCCTAGATATACATAGAAGAGCATCAACAGCAACAACAACAACAACAACACATCCCTGTTTGGATACTCAACTTAGCTAGAGGTTAGAGTTAGTTTTGTAGCTCATGACTAACCCTGAACTAACTCCATCCAGAGAGTTGTTTGGATGGCAGGGTTAGATTGACAATAAGTGCACTAGGAGAACTAGCTCCAATTAGCACCTCTTGGGTTGGATAGTTTTTTTGGGTGGGTTATAGATGCAACTAGCTCAAACTAGCCCTCATGTTTAGATATACTTTAGGGCTATTTGAGCCCGAACTAGCTCAAACTAACTGTAACCCATGGATACAACAGCAAATAATCAATCGATAATTTGTAAGAATGTACTAAACTCCTTCCGGCCCATAATATAAGATGTTAATTCATCTAATATGTGAGTATATTGGATGTTATAAGATATTATAAAAGAGCGTTGTACTACATCATTGTGCAATTGTTGTTTATCTTCTAATATTAACTTGGTGCTTTTAGGTACATATGTCATTGGTAAAGATCCGCGCTTTGACCCTTTCTGCGTATGGGGCAATGAGATATCGATGCACCAGCATCAAGTGAGGAAGCTGATAAATATTGTAAGTAAAATAGGTCCAAAGATGGCAATTAAACTATTTGTTTACACTTTATCCAAGACAGCATCGAACTGCAGGATGGTAAGTAAGAACTCTGCAGCCTTCTTTTTACTGCCCATAATGAGTTGTGTTAGATGACAATGTCTGAATATTTTTCCTTTGCAGTGGTTGCCAAAGCAGTTAACTCAAGATTACCTGTCAAACTACATGATTGGTGGGCATGCAAAGGTTAAAGTACTTCTACCAGAACAGATGATTATCTAGATGTTTTCATGAAGACCGTGAAGTATGGACGGTCGGCCATCACAAGGGGTTGGACTAGAGTCGTGTGTGCCTTCTGCATGGAGGATGGCACAATATGGGCATTCCGCTTCACCTTGTTCAGCAACCAGAATGTATTTCGCCTCTTTCTTTACCGTCTTTAATAGTACAAGTATAAAACTGTGGTTCATCATTCTTTATTTGGTTCTTATGTAATTCTTGAACATATGTACCTATGAATCGAATAATGCATTGGTTGTTTGAACCTGGTGGATATGAATAAAGTTGTAGCATACATTCAAGTTCAAATTCAAATCTGGTACAATTTTAAATAGTACCAATTAAATTACGGTGAAATTACGCTCTCCAGGTCATTACGGCACACACGGTTGGTAAAACACAAACATTTGTGATATACACCATAATCTGAGATGGTTCACAGAGAGGAAACGTGTGCAAGCATGCACACAGTTGCCGTTTGCAAAGCGTGTGCGATGTCAGACAATATCACAAATGATGCGGGCAAACTAAACGTTTGTGTTAGTTGCCTTATCGTACATGATTCGCAACCATGAACTATTTCTGATGAAGTATGCATCATAAACGTTGCACCACAAGATAGCATGTGCGATAGTTGTCGTGTATGACGATGTTACGACGATTCAATGTTTCGTAATCCCGTTCGATAGTTGTATGACGATTAGCTAATCTTCTTATTATTGTCGCATGCGGTTAGGGAAAAGCGAATGTGTGTGATTGTATCCTTATCATACACGTTCTATAATAGTGAACCGTTTGTGATGGGACGTGCATCGTAAATGTAGCACCACATAATACCGACTGCGATGGCAATGCGAGCACAGACAAATAGGAGTATTGTAGGGTCCCTATCCCTAACAGTTTCTGGGTCGTGTGGGAAGGACCCCCCCTATCACCGTCACTCACTAGGCGACGGTTCCAAATGTCATTGCGGAAAGGGGTTAAAAACTGTTTGTATAGCATCGACGCGTACCAGTGTGAGTTCTTTATGACTAATGTTGAGTCCATGGATTATACGCACTCTCACCCTTCCACCACTGCTAGCCTCTCTAGTACCGCGCAACTTTCGCCAGTACCATGCACCCACCATATACCTTCCTCAAAACAGCCACCATACATACCTATTATGGCATTTCCATAGCCATTCCGAGATATATTTCCATGCAACTTTCCACCGTTCCGTTTCATTATGACACGTTCCATCATTGTCATATTTCTTTTTTTTGACTATTTACTGCAAGGCAACAGCCTCACAGTCCTTTATTAAAAGATAAAAGGGGAATAGGTTACAAGTTTAAGAATTTACAGAGGAGAGAAAAGATACTTACAAGAAAAAGCTAAGAAAGGTTAGCTATCCAAGATAGGAAACTATCTCTATATTTACATCTAATCCTATGAGATAGAAGAGCGATGTCATGAATAAAGTTTCTTCTCCAAGCTCGAAATGATGGTTGTTCATTTCTGAAAATCTTCCCATTCTGTTTTATCCAAATATTCCAGGTAGCAGTGAATACAACCTCAGAGAAAAAAGGGAGACCAAAATCCTTCCTAACTACTTGTGCCATTTCATATGTGGTTTGGTTTGGTTGAACTGTCCAAGAAATCCCAAGATAGTTCCAAACCCTTTGGCTAAAGTTGCAAGCAAAGAAAAGATGAGCCCGATCCTCATGTTGTGCAAGGTTGCATAGCATGCATGTGTTATCCTGGATGATCCAATGTCGATGTTGCATCATATCTCTAGTATTCAAGCGATCCATTAACAGGAGCCAACCAAAAACTTTGAGCTTTAGCGTGCATGCACACTTCCAAATCCACCGTAGTATTGGATCAACCACTAGGTGTGTGAAGCAAAAGTCATAATATATCTTTGACATAAAGACTCCAGACTTTGAGGGCCACTTCCAAATATCCTTGCTCTCACCATCCAGATTGATCAAAGGCAGGAGGGCCTCTAATTGTGTGAGTTCAGAGAAGGCCTCCTACGATAGAGGCAAATGGAAATGATCCAAGATATCGGGCTGCTCCATAAAGTCCTTGACTGTGATTGCATCATCCACCACAAATGAATATAGCCTCGGGAAACAGTCCTGCAAGAGAACAACATGATTTCCCAGCTACCAACGGTCAAGCCAAAAAAGCACCGTGTCACCAGCAAGAACTTGTGGAACAGCAAGCTTGCAGAACTTGGGATATAAGCGCATGATATCACGCCACCAAAATGAACCACAGCTCTGTGTGCTTTGGGGTGGTGATGCTGCGTAATAAGTGTCCCAAATTAAAGATACCCAAGGCACGTCCACTTTATTGAAGAACTTGAATAGATGCTTTAGTAGTAGAGCCTCATTTTGGATGGCCAAGTTAAGAACACCCAAACCCCCAAAATTCTTACGGCGACAGACTAAATCCCAAGCAGCCAGTGATTGACGTGGATTATCCGTGTTGCCTCTCCACAGACATTATCTCATGATTCGTTCTAACTGTTGTAAAATGCCCTTTGGGAGAGATAATGTGCACAAAAAATATATTGGCATCAAGCACAACACCGACTGAAGAAGCTGCAGTCGGCTCCCTTGGTTAGTAAGCATGATGAGGCAGATAAACGGCACTAAACTCGATTGACAAGAGGCAGCAGATCATAGATTGTAGGCCTAGAAGTTCCCATTGGCAAACCTAGGTACGTGAAAGGCATCGCCCAAACATCACATCCAAGCAGAGAGGCCACTCTAGCACCTTCCTCATCAGACATGTTTATAGGAATGAGAGAGGACTTACTAAAGTTAACCCGCAAACTAGTGGACTCAGCAAAAGTGACCAGCATTTCCTTGAAGGCAATGAGTTGCTCATCGATCGTGGACAGAACAATTAAAGTGTCGTCGGCATATTATACTATCGGATAATCATTGGAGTTGGTTGGGATTGGCAGAGATAGAATATTCCTGGAGCACATCTCATTGACAACAGATTGCAATAAATCCACGGCAATCACAAAAAGCAACGGTGGGAGAGGATCCCCCTGACGCACGCCCATTCTGCAGACAAAGTGTTTACCTGGCACACCGTTGAGAAGCACAGAAGAAGATCCATTAGACAAGATAGAATTGATCCAACCAGTCCACCGGGAGTCAAAACCCTTGCATTGCAAAATTCTGAGGATTAGGTCATGTTCAATTGTGTCGAAGGCTTTAGTGAAATCCAGCTTTAAGAGGACAATGGGGCGCTTCGAGGCCTTGCATTGGTGTATATACTCAAAACACCATGCTAGGCAATCTTGGATCGAACGAGACCGAAGAAAACCATACTGATTGCGGTGGATGCACCTTAGGATCACGTTCTAGAGACGATTAGCGAGTAGCTTAGTTAAAAATTTCAAGCACGTGTTGGTCAGTGAGATTGGCCGAAAATCTCCAACAACTTCAGGGCTCAGCTTTTTCGGTATAAGGGTAATTAAGGAAGTATTAAGACATTCCAGGCTACACCTTCCCTCATAAAACTCCTTCACCAGTTGCATGAAATCCTCTTTTAGGATTGGCCAGCACCTCTTTAAGAATAGACCAGAGAAACCATCGGGACCAGGGGGCGGTCCTGCGGCATGTGCTTAATGACAGCATCAACCTCAGAATCAGTAAAAGGCTGGGACAGATCCTCAAGGCCATCAACTCTCGGAATTAATGTGTCCAAGTCAAAACCCATGCGAATTCCTTTTGCATTGCCCATTCGTTGATTAAAATTAGATCAAAACATGCTCACAAGTTGTTGGTGATCCGAGACAACTTCACCATCAGCATTCTTAATTGAGGAAATTGTGTTTCTCCTATACCTCTCCGTGGCCATGGCATGGAAAAACTTCGAATTTTCCTCACCAACTTTAATGTTGCGTATAGTACAACGCTGCTTCCAATATACAAATTGCTAGTGCAAAATATCCTTCAGATGTAATTTCACAATTCGCCTGAAATTAAACTCCGGCCTAGACAAAGGTCTAATCTCTTCCAGACCATCGAAGAAGAGAATTACTTTGTTGCAATCAGAAATGAGTGCTTTATAATTGTGGACAAATTCATGTGCCATTTCTTGAGTGCATACCGTAGCGCCTTGAATTTAGAGGAAATGGTTAGGGCAGCCGAGGGTCTGTCCACAGATTTGTTCCAAACCTGGGCCACACGGTCATAAAAGCCAGGCAAGTCAATCCAATAGTTTTCAAAACGGAAGATTTTAGCCTTTGGGATAGCAGTAGCAATGGAGACCACACATGGAACATGATCGTAAGTCGTGCGTGCAAGGGGCAAGACCAGCGTGTTTGGATGGTCCGCGGTCCATGCAACTGAAGTAAAGAACCAATCGATCTGTTCAAGTAGAGGTTCAGTTTGCATATTCGACCAAGTGAATTGTCGTCCTTTAATTGGTAGCTCAACGAGGCCCAGATGGCCAATCACTTCATTAAATAGAAAGATATCGTTAACATTACCCCCGGGCAGGTTTTGATTTTCCAACGACCGCATAAAATTGAAGTCCCCTAAAAGTAGCCAATTATCATCAGAGTTGATATTTAGGTTATATAACCATTGAACAAAATCATCCCTGGCCACCCTGGCATGGACCATATACTGACACTAGGTTCCAAACTTCAGAAGTATGTTTAGAATGAAATTCCATAATAATACCATAATGTCTTGCCTCAATTAATTTTCCTTCAAAGAAAGAAGAATTCCAAATGATGATCATACCAGCCGAGGCCCCTACCGAAGGCACATAGGAGAAATTATCAAAGCGCCGAGGATAGACTTTCCTAATAAACCTATGATCAATATGCATGCGCTTTGTTTCTTGCAAACAAACGACCGAACAACCACTTTCATCAATCTTTTGCTTTACCGCTAACTGTCGTGCTTCAGAATTAAGGCCACGCACGTTCCAACATAATACCTTCCAGTCTCTAAACCCGGACTGATTCATTACAAACCATAATATAAAGCAACAAAAGTAGATCATGTAATGACCTACACTGACAAACTAAACAGTTTGGATAGAACCCCAACAGAAAACATAAGAGCAGATAAATGGTGTTTAAATTGGTACGCCATGGACCATAAAGCCGTCCGGTGCAACTAATCATCAGAACCCTTGCTGCTGGTGGAGGTAGAAGGATCAACCTCAAGCTTTTCCTTGGAGATCAACTCAGGAGCAATGCACAAACGTGCCCCAATACGCTGAAGATCAGAAACAGGCGTTGGCGGAGGCACTGACTGATTCTCCTCTGGCTGAGATGATCTAGTTCGACGCCTCTTGAAAGAACTCTGGGTTTTGGCCTACTGGGAAGCTCTGCTTGGAGATCTATGATAGCCATCGCGTAGCGCACTTAAACGTGCGCTGCGGCACACCTTTGTATCAACAAAAACCTTAACAGCTCTAGGTTTTTTGCCACACTTGGTAGTAACCTCAGGTATAGCTGAGAACTCAAATGACTCACTGACAGGTTCAGAGATATCATCAAAGCAGAGTGCCCTTGCAACTGGCCTCTTAACTAGAGAAACCTGGTGTGGAATGCAGGATGAGGGCTCTGTCACAGGCTACAAAGAGAGACTAACATCTGCCCCTCAAAACAAATATCCCAAAAGCTCTTAGACAGCAGTAGATTACCAAAATCAATCATGAACACACACTTTGGGATGTCAGCAGAGAAAATAGTCGGCATTAGCTTCTGGAATGCTCTCTCCCATTGCATCACAGGTGGCAAGACAGGGCCAAGAACAGTGAGAACTCTGCCAACATGAAGAGGTGGCTGTAGCTGGACTGCTGGTTTCTGCAAGATCGCTAAGTCGTCAACTAGCTGAGCATTAACAGAGTCATCTGAAACCTGTAGGATGATAGATTCCTGGGATTGGTTCACATCAACCTGGTTTTCCTCCACAACCTCCTGCTGAATATTCAGATCATCATGAGGACCCTCTTGGAAATTTGGACCATTCTCCCGCGCTGGAGGTGGCAGCTCATCCCAACCAATTTCAGGAAACTCAGGCATAACCCAATTGTGGTTATTAAACTGCAGATGTCTAGGGAGTGGGTGAGGATTTGTGACGCCCCGAGACCGATGTGCCAGGTGTCCTTCAGTTATTCGTCGGCATTGCCATGTCATTTGCTTGCGTGTTGCATCTTGTCATGTCATCATGTGCATTGCATCTTCATGTTTTCAAAACCTGCATCTGTCCGGGTTCCCCCAGTGCCATCCATTGTCCGTTCTGAGCCCAAACACACTTGCACACGCCCGCGGCATGTCCGAAATAGTATTTTATAAGTGTCCGGAGAATGTTCTCGGAATGGGATGAGAGTTGATGTGTGGTCTTGTTATAGTGTAGGTAGACCGCCTGTCAAGTTTCATCGCAATCGGAGTTCGTTTGACGCCCCAACGATTAACTATAGCGGCAGTATAGCCGGTCTAACGTCGGACGTTTTCGGTCTCCGGAAACAGTCGCCGGGCCTCCCTCTCTTCTTTTCTCTCATCTCGAGACCGTTTACACAGTCCACTACCTACCACGAGGCCCAACCTAACCTCTCTCGTCAGTCCGCGGCCCTCCTCGCGCGCGTCCGAAAGTTGTCCCGGACCCGACCCGGACAGTCGTCACCGTTGGATCCGGATCATCCCCAAACATCTACAAAACGTCTCCGTTTTCTTATTTGATCTCCCTAGCCTGTTTATCCGAGACCGTCCGATTATGATCAGAGGACCCGAGTAGCCCCTAAACTAACCTACCTGCTATATAACCAGACCAAACCCTAAAATCTAGGGGAACTGTCCCATCATTTCCTCCTCGCCGCCGCCACAGTCAAATCCTCGGAATCCCCTCATTCCCCCCGACCCAATCCCACCAACCAGACTCCACCCGAGGCCTCCCCTCGATCCAACTCGTCTTCGCTCTCCTCGTCGACCAGGGAGACGAGCTCCTCCCGAGACCAGCAGATGAGCCCCCGTCGCGACCCTCTCCTTCTCCTCCCTCTTCCCGTGCTCCTCCCGTTTCTCCCCCTCTCATCTCTCTCTGTTCTCATGTTTCTCTGTCGACAGGAGCATCCGCGCCATGGCCTCGCTGAGCTTTGCCCGCACCAGCGCCTCGACGAGATCCTCGCTTGCCCCGCGCCATGGACCCGCGCCCAGCCTTCCTTCCCCGCGTCGTTCCTCGCGCGCGGGACCTCCCCAACTTCGCCAGAGCACTGCGGTGTCCGCTTGATCCTCTGCTTCATCGCCGCCATGGGTCACGAGAGCCTCGACCCCCCTGCAATGTCGCTTCACCAGGACATATCGACCACCCGGATCCGTGTCTCCGCCGTCTTGCCCGTTCCGGCCGGATCCCGCCGGCTGGGCCCTGTCCCCGGCCACCGGTGCCCTCGCCGGAGACCACTGGCAAGCCGCCGCGCCAAGTCCGCCTGCAAGCCGCTCCAGCGCCGCTGCCTCCTCTGCTTGAGGCCACCGCGTCGGTCACCGGATCCAAACCCAGACGCCTCCCCCACCCGCTCCCGCGTCCGGTCGTCGTCGATCCTCGCCTGCATCGCCTCGCTAAGTCCCTGCAATCGCGCCGGAGTTCACCTGTTGCTGTTGCTGTTTCTTCAGAGCGAGCAGTTTGCCCGCTCGCCTGCGCCTCGCATTGACCGAGCACGATGCCACAGCGACCGCGCGTGGGCCTCCTCTTACCTCGCCCCGGCCCAGAGCTTCCTCCAGCAAGTCCGGCCCAGCACCAAGGCGCAGGCCCAGCTCCCTTCGCCCACGAGGCCCAGCTCCGCGCGCCCCTGCTAGGCCCAATGTGAGCTTTCCCCTCCAGATCCCCTGTTCTTGTTGGGCCAGCTAGATTCGGCCCGAGTGCCTATTTTTTTCGCGGCTGAATTTACTATTTATCCAGAGACTGCAGTTTTATAGAAAAACCCTCCATGTTCATGCATATAATAACTTAATAACCGTGCATCATATTAAAATGATTTATATATGAAACTTTCTCAGAATTTTGTCTAGTTTAATAATATGTCACTTTCACCCACGTTTAAAATGTTTAAATTGCTGTTTGTTTAAATTTGCTCCTATGCCATGCTAAAATGATTTAATTCATAACTAAATAACCGTAGCTCCAAATTTAATAATCTTTATATGTAAATGGGGTAGAAAAATGCCTAGTTTAACATGGTGGCTTTACTTTGCATGTTTAACAACTCTAAAATTGTGTTTAGGGCAGAACAGTACCAAACCTAATATATGCATATGAGGAGTTTCCGGAATTGTAGTTCGTTGTTTCCGGCCTCATTTAAACTTGACTAGATAGGTAGTTTTCATTTGCTTCACCCTCTTGCCATGCTAACAACATTTAATCTTGATGGGTACATAAACGAGAGAGAACTAAATAAGTCATGTGGTGTTCCGTCAATATGCAACTCGTTGCATATTGAGATCCACTTAATTTGTAGTATTGTTTGTGCACTTTGCCATGCCATGTATCTTTAAACCGGACATGCATCATACTTGGTTGTGCATCATGCCATGATTATGTGATGGTTGTTTACTATGCTGTGTGCTTCTTTCTGGTGTTTGCTTCTTCGGGTTGGATTCGATAACGTCGCGTTTGTGAGGACCCGTTCGTCTACATCCGTTTATCTCTTCATGGACTCGTTCTTCTTCCTTGCAGGATTTCAGGCAAGATGACCATACCCTCGAAATCACTTCTATCTTTGCTTGTTAGTTGCTCGCTCTTTTGCTATGCCTATGCCGTGATACCTACCACTTGCTTATCATGCCTCCCATATTGTTGAACCAAGCCTCTAACCCACCTTGTCCTAGCAAACCGTTGTTTGGCTATGTTACCGCTTTGCTCAGCCCCTCTTATAGCGTTGTTAGTTGCGGTGAAGATTGAAGTTTGTTCCTTGTTGGAACATCGAGATGTTGTTCCTTGTTGGAACATCGAGATGTTGTTCCTTGTTGGAACATGTTTACTTGTTGGGATATCACAATATATCTTATTTAATTAATGCATCTATATACTTGGTAAAGGGTGGAAGGCTCGGCCTTATGCCTGGTGTTTTGTTCCACTCTTGCCGCCCTAGTTTCCGTCATATCGGTGTTATGTTCCCGGATTTTTGCGTTCCTTACGCGGTTGGGCTATAATGGGAACCCCTTGACAGTTCGCCTTGATTAAAACTCCTCCAGCAATGCCCAACATTGGTTTTACCATTTGCCACCTAGCCTTTTTCTTTCCCTTGGGTCGGCCAGCCCGAGGGTCATCTTATTTAAACCCCCCCGGGCCAGTGCTCCTCTGAGTGTTGGTCCAAACTAGAGTCCTGTGCAGCGCCCCCTCGGGGAAACTCGAGGTTTGGTTTTAGTTGTATGGAGCGCTCATCTGAGTGTGCCCTGAGAACGAGATATGTGCAGCTCCTATCAGAATTTGTCGGCACATTCGGGCGGTGTTGCTGGATTTATTTTAACTTGTCGGAGTTGTCTTGTAGAACCGGGATACCGAGTCTGATCGGAATGTCTTGGGAGGAGGTCTATTCCTTCGTTGACCGTGAGAGCTTGTCATGGGCTAAGTTGGGACTCCCCTGCAGGGATTTGAACTTTCAAAAGCCGTGCCCGCGGTTATGGGCAGATGGGAATTTGTTAATGTCTGGTTGTAGAAAACCTGAAGTTGACCTTAATTAAAATACATCAACCGCGTGTGTAACCGTGATGGTCTCTTTCCGATGGAGTCTGGGAAGTGAACATGGTTGTTGGAGTTATGCTTGACGTAGGTTGTTATAGGATCACCTCTTGATCATAGTTTCATGATTGTGCTTTGCCTTCTCTTCTCGCTCTCATTTGCGTATGTTTAGCCACCATATATGCTAGACGCTTGATGTAGCTCCACCTCATACCTTTTACCTTACCCATAAGCTTAAATAGTCTTGATCGCGAGGGTGCGAGATTGCTGAGTCCCGGTGACTCACAGATACTTCCAAAACCAGTTTGTAGGTGCCGATGTTACCGAGAAGGTGATGCAACCAAGCTCAGGAGGAGCTCGATGAAGATCTTGTCCTTTGTGTTGTTTCGTTCTAGTTGATCAGTAGAGGAGCCCAGTTGGGGTCGATCGGGGACCTTGTCGCTTTTGGGGTTCTTCTTTTATTTTGGTTTCGTAGTTGGACCATGAGTGTATTGGATGATGTAATGCTTTATTCATGTATTTGTGTGAACTGGTGATTGTAAGCCAACTATGTATCTCTTTCCCTTATGTATTACATGGGTTGTGTGAAGATTACCTCACTTGCGGCATTGCTTTCAATGCGGTTATGCCTCTAAGTCGTGCTTCGACACGTGGGAGATATAGCCGCATCGAGGGCGTTACAGGATTGCCGTCGAAGGGCATCGGATCCTCATCAGGTGGCAGTATATCAGCAAAATCCGCAGAGAAAATGTAGATGGGAGCAGACCAAGAAATGTGTGAACCTCCAAAGTCCACAAACTCCCGATAAACCACTTCGCGCGGGACAAGAGTGGTTGCCGGAAAAGAAACATACGCCAATGTACGCACGAGCAGTGGATCATCCTGGTGCCAGTGGTGGAAGCAGCCAAAGGTACTGATTGCATCTGCAATATACTGTGTACGCCTATAGTCCAGGGGTATTCCAACTATCATAACCCAACCCCTGTGAAAACCCTGAATAGCTCCGAAATTGATACCCTCATCATGTGGCACAAATCTAACAAAGTGATCAATGTCCAGCTGAAACCTGAGGATGATCTACCAGCGCCTGCCTAGCAACCAGACTACGAAAGCGAAAAAGTCCAACTCCTTGGATCCAAGGCTGGGCATCAAGAACAACGCGGCCAAGATTGTTGACAATGAAATCACTGACCATATTTCTGAAGATTGCAACTTCTTCAGGCAGGGGTGCGGGCTTGACGATGGCAATGGCGTACTCCTCATGCTGATGGTCAGGAGCCACTTCAGGAGAGTAGAAGGTTCGCGGAAGCCGCCGTGGTCCACCGTCGATGATCTCGAAGCCCGGCGGGACGAAAGGCGCAGGGTCAAGGGCGAAGGTAGCCATTTCTGGATGCAGAGGAGAAGCTGATGGCAGCGTAGGAGCCGCGGTGGATAATGGCGCGGCTAGGCTGGGCGATGGTGGTGAGGTGGGTGGAGCTGGTGTGATGGGAGGTAGCTCGGCAGGAAATGGCGGAAGAGATGGTGTTGCAGGTGTGATGGGACTGGGCAAAGACCCAACTTGGCTAGCTGCGTGGCAAACCGAGGCATCGGGCGAGAAAATCTCAGCTGGCCGGCCCGGCGAAGTAGGATTGACCCGCGGGACCCACTTGTAGGTCGGTGAATGCGTAGCGTCGGAGCATCCTTTGGCTCGGTGGCCCAGCCGAAAGCATCTACGGCAGCGAATTGGACTGGTGCACGAATTGGAGTAATGCAGCATAGATAAATAATTCTCATATTTCCAAACCTTGAAAACAATATCATCAATGAGATCATTAAGTTGAGCAGCATCGTCTAAAAGATCCGGTGGTTGGTCATCCATAACAGCCTGAGCAGATATTCCAACTGTGGCAACAAAAAAATCCAAAATATCCTGAGATGGCTGGGCCATAACAGATTGGGCCGTGACAGCCCCGCCCAGAGCTGTAGAGCCATTGTGGGCTATGAAACCATGTTGGGCTGGGGACCCATGCTGGGCCATGCAACCATGTTGGGCTGAATCCGATGCAACCAGATCACGTATTATTGTGTCTTGTGGAACATGCTCATTTTGAATTAACTGAGCGGGTGCAGATCCGGATATGACGGTGATGTTCCTGGCAGGGACGTTGATCGTCCCGAAAGAGATGGACGGCGTCGCCACCGTCCACTGGAGGTTGGTCACCGGTGGTGGGGGCAAGATCACTTTCTCTTGGGGATTCACGACGTAGTCGGCCTCAGAGATCACATCCACCATAGACTGTGAGGCAGGGTACCTATAACCCTTGCAAGCAGGATATTGCTGGAACGTGGCGAAAGAAAGATTCTTCCTGATTGACGAACGTGATCTTAAAGAAGATTTAGCCGGTGGTTTATGCATAGCTAGCAACCCCAAAGTGGCACACTTCTTAGAGGGACTCACAAGAATCCACTCAGCGTCACACTCCTTTTTCCAGATCTTAAATTCATGAGTCCAATTAGGGCCACCATTCCCCCAAAGATGAAAATAGCATTTGAATTGTGGACACGCAAACGATCTCGACTAGAGAATGCATAGGCCAACTTGCTTGCATGAGACAAAAAAGGAGAATACCTTGTCTCGGATGAGTTGTACCGAAAATTCAATTGCCGAATCCCCAATCGCTGATTCCAAAGCAGCCGCCACAGAATCATCATTAAGATGGAATATATGTCTGCTGAAAGACACGACCATAATGAAATGGCCCGTGTCATCCGTGGAATGAATAGATCTCCCACAATGCTTGAAAACCTTGTCCTCAAAGATGGCGCCCACCGAGAAAATCAGATCCAACGTCGATCCACCAGAAGGACCCATATGAAATGGGTATAGACGTGTAGATCAGATGCCGCTGGAGTAGATGGGTGGATCAGAAACAAAAATCACTGGCTAGAAGAGGAGATCGCCGGAAAACCTAGGCCGGAGGTGGGAGAGGTGGGTGGGTGGGTGGAGAGCCATCTTTGTCTTATCATGCTCAAACATTTCCAAGCTCATTTTTTTACCAGAATTGTTGTCATATTTCTTTGCATGATCATGTATTTGACATTGTATTTGTGGCAAAGCCACCGTTCATAATTCTTTCATACATGTCGCGCTTGAGTCATTGCACATCCCGGTACACCGCCGGAGGCATTCATAAAGAGTCATATTTTGTTCTAAGTATCAAGTTGTAATTCTTGAGTTGTAAGTAAATAAAAGTGTGATGACCTTCATTATTAGAGCATTTCCCCATGTGAGGAAAAATAAAAGGGAGGCCAAAGAAGCCAAACAAAAAAGAGATAAAAAGAGAGAAGGGGAAATGTTACTACACGTTTTCCACACTTGTGCTTCAAAGTAGCACCATGATCTTCATGATACAGAGTCTCCTATGTTGTCACTTTCATATACTAGTGGGAATTTTTCATTATAGAACTTGGCTTGGATGTTCCAACGATGGGCTTCCTCAAATTGCCCAAGGTCTTCATGAGCAAGCAAGTTGGATGCACACCCACTTAGTTTTCTTTTGAGCGTTCATAAACTTTCATCCATTGCATGGCAATCCCTACTCACTCACATTGATATCTATTGATGGGCATCTCCATAGCCCGTTGATACGCCTAGTTGATGTGAGACTACATCCTTCTTTTTGTATTCTCCGCAACCGCCATATTCTATTCCACCTATAGTGTTATGTTCATGGCACATGCTCATGTATTGCGTGAAAGTTGAAAAGGTTTGAGAACACCAAAAGTATGAAACAATTGCTTGGCTTGTCATTGGGGTTGTGCATGATTTGAATATTTTGTGTGATGAAGATGGAGCATAGCCAGACTATATGATTTTGTAGGGATAAGCTTTCTTTGGCCATGTTATTTTGAGAAGACATAATTGCCTTGTTATTATGCTTGAAGTATTATTGTTTTATGTCAATATCAAACTATTGTTTTGAATCTTATGGATCTGAACATTCATGCCACAATAAAGAAAAATTACATGGATAAATATGTTAGGTAGCATTCCACATCAAAAATTTTGTTTTTACCATTTACCTACTCGAGGACGAGCAGGAATTAAGCTTGGGGATGCTTGATAAGTCTCCAACGTATCTATAATTTTTTATTGTTCCATGCTATTATATTATCTGTTTTGGATGTTTTATATGCATTAATATGCTATTTTATATTATTTTTGGGACTACCTATTAACCTAGAGCCCAGTGCCAGTTTCTGTTTTTCCTTGTTTTTGAGCTTCGCGGAAAAGGAATACCAAACGGAATAAAACCTTCGCGATAATTTTTCTTGGACCACAAGACACCCAGGAGACTTGGAGTGGAAGTCAGAAGAGCCATGAGGCGGCCACAAGGGTGGAGGGTGCACCCGGGGGGTAGGGGCGCCCCCTACCTTGTGGGCCCCTCGGTGACCCCCTGACCTAGATCTTCCTCCTATATATTCACATATATTCCCAAACCACCAGAAGCATCCACGAAAACACTTTTGCACCGTGGCAACCTTCTGTTCCCGTGAGACCCCATCTTGGGACCTTTTTCCGGCATCCTGCCGGAGGGTGATTCAATCACGGAGGGCTTGTACATCAACTCTATTGCCCTTCCAATGAAGTGTGAGTAGTTTACCTCAGACCTACAGGTCCATAACTAGTTGCTAGATGGCCTCTTCTCTCTCTTTGATTCTCAACACCATGTTCTCCTCGATGTTCTTGGAGATCTATCCCATGTAATCTTCCTTTGCGGTGTGTTTGTCGAGATCCGATGAATTGTGGATTTATGACCAGCTTATCTATGACTATTATTTGAATCTTCTCTGAATTCTTTTATGCATGATTTGATATCTTTGTAATTCTCTTCGAACTATCGGTTCGGTTTGGACAACTAGATTGGTTTTTCTTGCAATGGGAGAAGTGCTTAGCTTTGGGTTCAATCTTGCGATGTCCTTTCCCATTGACAGTAGGGGCAGCAAGGCACGTATTGTATTGTTGCCATCTAGGATAAAAAGATGGGGTTTACATCATATTGCTTGAGTTTATTCATCTACATAATGCCATCTTACTTAATGCACACTACTGCATGATGCTGCTAATGCGACACTGCGGTCAGACACCCTTCGAGAAACTGTGTGCGATGCCATAATCGCAAACGGTGTTGTATGAAAACTGTCAGAAATGTGTAAAACGTTTGCAATGATGGATGCATCAAACACGGTTCAGGTTTTAGTTGCGTGTGTGATGAAGGGCATACAGTTCAATTCAATGAACTGTTTGCGATGAGGAGGAACAAAAGAAACGGGCAGCCAGATGGAGGTGTGTGCGATACACAGCATATGGTTCACTCGGATGAACTGTTTGTGAATAGGCACCACAAAAGAAACGGTCAGCCAGATCAAAGGTGTGTGCGATATACGGCATGCGGTTCACTCGGATGAACTGCCTGCGTTGACACAGGAGAACAGAAACGGCTCAACTTAACAAGATGTGTGTGATACGCGGCAAACAGGTCTGTAATAGAAATGTGTCTGAAGACCGATAAGAACACAGACGGTTGTTGCTAATAAGATGTGTGTGTTGTGCGATGGGATTGCATACAAAACAACAACATATATACACACACACTTATAAGGACATGCTTGCATAACCAAATTAAACATCCACTTACATAGGTAGCTACTACAACCATGGCATTTTCACACACCAAAGTAAACTATTACATGCATAATTACATAGGTGGCTATTACACACATGACATTTACACACACACCAATAAAGTAAACTATATATTACATGCATGATTAACTAGCATAAACGATCATCTGATCATCATCTACTTGTTGTGACACTTGCTCTTTGAGGGAGTCCTGGATTAGGGGGTCTCCGGACAGCTGGACTATATCCTTTGGCCGGACTGTTGGACTATGAAGATACAAGATTGAAGACTTCCTCTCGTGTCCAGATGGGACTCTCCTTAGCGTGGAAGGCAAGCTAGGCAATACAGATATGTAAATCTCCTCCCTTGTAACCGACTCTGTGTAACCCTAGCCCCCTCCGGTGTCTATATAAACCGAAGGGTTTAGTCTGTAGGACAATATACAATCATACCATAGGCTAGCTTCTAGGGTTTAGCCTCTACGATCTCGTGGTACATCAACTCTTGTAATACTCATATCATCAAGAACAACCAAGCAGGACGTAGGGTATTACCTCCATCAAGAGGGCCTGAACCTGGGTAAACATCATGTCCCCTGCCTCCTGTTACCATCCGCCTTAGATCCGTCGGTTTTGACACCGACATTGGTGCTTTCATTGTGAGCTCCATTGTGTCGTCACCGTAAGGCTCGATGGCTCTTTTGATCATCGATAGCGATGCGGTCCAGGGTGAGGTGTTCCTCCCCGGACATATCTTTGTATTCGGTGGCTTCGCACTACGGGCCAATTCGCTTGGCCATCTGGAGCAGATCAAGAGCTACACCCCTGGCCATCAGGTCAGATTCGGAAATTTAAACTACACTGTCGATATCCGCGGAGACTTGATCTTCGACGGATTCGAGCCCGTGTCAGGTGTGCCGCACAATCACGACGAGCACGACGTAACTCTACCGTCGGACAGTGTTCAGGAGATCGCATCTGCAACTACTCCAGCCTTCAATCCGGAGCAAATTGCGCCATCCAAGGACAGAGGGATAGACCCCGCCATGGAGGCCGCACTCTCGGCGGCGATGGAGCCGGATACTGACTTCACCCCTTACGAGAGCCGTGTCGTCGAACCACAGGATTCGTCTCCGGCCACGAGCTCCGAGCTGCCTGCATCCGTGCCTATCGAATCCGACTGGGCGCCGATCATGGAGTTCGCCTCCACGGATATTCATTAAGGTCTCTCTCCTTGTTAGGAGAACCTTGGCTGAACTATGTCCGGCTAGAATGGGATGCGGACGACGAAGAAATTCGCTGCCCACCCACCACCCACTTAGTAGCCACTGTCGACGATTTAACCGACATGCTCGACTTCGACTTCGAAGACATCGACGGTATGGACGACGATGGAGGAGACGAACAGGAACCACCGCCCATAGGTCACTGGACCGCCACCTCATCATATGATATATACATGGTGGACACCCCCAAAGAAGGCAATGGCGACGAGACAACGGAGGAAGACCCCTCTAAGAAGCAACCCAAGCGCCGACGTCAGCGGCAACGCTCTAAGTCCCGCCATAGCAAAAGTAGTGATACCGGCACAAGAGACAATAACACTCCGGATAGTGCCGATGACAACAATAATCCCCTCCAGCACGATTTAGAGCAGGAGGGTGAACAAGCTAGCCCTCCAGAGTGGGTAGCGGATGGAGAATCGGAGGAGTACAATTACATGCCTCTCTCCGAAGACGAGGTGAGCCTCGGCAACGAAGAATTTATCGTGCCTGAGGATCCCGTCGAGCAGGAGCGCTTCAAGTGCCAGCTTATGGCCACAACAAAAAGGCAGAAGAAAAAGCAACAACAGCTTCAAGCTAATCAAGATCTGCTAGCAGACAGATGGACCGAAGTCCTTGCGGCTGAGGAATACGAACTCGAGCGCCCCTCCAAGAATTACCCAAAGCGCAGGTTGCTACCCCACCTCGAGGAGGAAGCATTGAAACTTACATCACCAGTGTACGATGCGGCTGACCAGCCACCTCGTGGCCGAGCCAGAGAGGCATTTCGGCCTGAAGTTCAGCCTGCACCCCGCCGCCACTCAAACAAAAATACCAAGGCCCGGGGTAACACACGGGACCTGCGAGACGTATTGTAAAACAAGGTAAAACATGCAAGATCGATCTACGGATCATGGGGGCACGCACCAATACGCGACGATGATCGTCACGCCAGATACACTAAAAGCAAATCCGGCCGAGCCGGACACGGCAGTCAAGACTCGTATGAACCGCGTCGCGATATAGCCCGGCACAGAGGCGTCACACACCCCTTATGCTTCACTGATGAAGTAATGGATCACGAATTCCCAGAAGGGTTTAAACCCGTAAACATCGAATCATACGATGGTACTACAGACCCTGCGGTATGGATAGAAGACTTCTTCCTCCACATTCATATGTCCCGCGGGGATGACCTACATGCAATCAAGTATCTCCCGCTCAAACTCTAAGGGCCGGCTCGGCATTGGCTCAATAGCTTGCCGGCAAACTCCATAGGAAGTTGGGAGAACCTGGCAGAGGCATTCCCGGACAATTTCCAGGGCACTTACGTGCGACCGCCGGACGCTGACGATTTAAGTCATATAACTCAGCAGCCAGGGGAATCGGCCAGGAAATGCTGGACCCGGTTCCTAACCAAGAAGAATCAAATTGTCGACTGTCCAGATGCAGAGGCCTTAGTGGCATTTAAGCATAATATGCGTGACAAATGGCTCGCCCAGCACCTCGGCCAAGAGAAGCCAAAATCCACGGCAGCCCTCATGACACTTATGACCCGCTTTTGTGCGGGCGAAGATAGCCGGTTGGCTTGTAGTACCAATACAGCAAGCAAACCTGGCATATCACAAGCCAGGGATAGCAACGGAAAACCATGACGCAACAAACACAAGCACCCCAAATATGGTGAAAACGCCAAAAATACGGCAACTAATGCCGGGTTCAGGGGCTGAAAGTCCGGTCAGCGGAAAGGGCGCCCAAAAATACAAATCCGGGTCCATCTAGTCTAGACCGCATACTCGCTCGCCCATGCCAAATTCATGGCACCCAGAAACGCCAGCCACCCATACCAACAGAGAATGCTGGGTCTTCAAACAAGCCGGCAAGGCAGGCGCCAAAAACGAAGAGGGGTCTCAAAGCGATGATAGCGACGAAGAGCCCAGATCGCCGAACACAGGAGGGCAAAAGAATCCCCCCCCCATATTTAATCGGTGAATGTGGTAAATACCACCCAAATTGCCCACTTGGAACAGAGATGCACCCTTAGGGACGGCGACTCAACGGAACTCGCCCTCCCACAATATAAGCTAGGGTCGGTCACCTTCAACCGCACGGATCATCCGGTTAACGCCAATCGGGGCAATCCAGCCGCACTAATCCTCGACCCAGTTGTAGACGGGTTCCACCTTACTCGAGTCCTTATGGACGGAGGTAGCAGTTTAAATCTGCTTTACCAGGACACAATGCGCAAGATGGGCATCGATCATTCAGCAATCAAGCCCACCAAATCCACTTTTAGAGGCATCATACCAGGTATGGAGGTTAGCTGTACAAGCTCCATTGCCCTCGAGGTAATCTTCGGATCACCAGAAAATCACCGTATCGAAGAGTTAATCTTCGAAATCGCCCCTTTCTGCAGTGACTATCAAGCACTGCTCGGGCGAACCGCGTTCACTCGATTCAACGCGGTGCCACATTATGCCTACCGCAAGCTCAAATTGCCCGGTCCACGCGGCGTCATCACGGTTCATGGCAAGGCTGAACATTCCTTCGGCACCAACAAATACATCACTGCCTTAGCAGCGAGAACAACGAGCAGCACCTTGCAACCGAACCTTGAGTCGACGCCCAGGCTCTCGGACACCGTCAAGGGGCTCCGAACTGCTTCGTGGAACGATACCCCGGCTCGTCCAGAGCTCAACTAAACACTCTGGCGAAGGCCATGACGGACCGAACTCAACGGTTCAACCGCCCTCCGGCACGCAAACATTTCTTATATTTCCTTCACAGGTTCACCTTTGCACCGATTAGGACGGACTCCACAGAGGCAGCTCGAACGCGTCAGGGGATCCTTAGACATTCCCCGCAGCGAACATCCGGCTACAATACAGATCCGCACTCAACCTCTTCCCCTGGTCACAGCAGGTTCTGCTATCACAACTCCTTTTTTTATCACATTACTTGTACCCATATGCATAGACGTATTATTCAAATACAACATGTGGATTTATATGACGTTTACCTGCTATTTATTTCTTATCGAAATCATTTCGTCAAATAGCATGTGTACACAGCGATATGCCTTAAATATGCCAGGGGCTTCGTTTTCCCCGTAACATGGCAATAAAAGTCCGAACACCTTCATGGAAGTTCGGCACCCCGAACTTATAGCATTATATGCATCAGCTCCGAATCATGTCTTGGGTCAATAGTTGGGTTTGCCCGGCTCCCATGTTTTGGTACCTTAAGTTCCGCTATATCGGCTAAGGTAGCACTGGGAGAACTACTGCGATTGTGTCCCGGTTCTTCCGGATAAGCACCTCGGTAGAGAAAGCCGAAAACTGACTATCATGATACGGCGAGAGCTAGTCAGCTGTTCGAGCGGTCACAAAATCTTTAAGGATTTCTCCCTCATAATGCCATAACCAATGTAGCGTGCGATGGATCAGCTTTTTCTCCGATCGGGCGCTTATAGAGCCCCTAGTACGGTCTTCCAAACACAAGGGGCTGCGCCGACCATACTAAAGCTCCTATGGCTAAGTGAGAGCGATAAAGCCCTATAGTCCGATTGCCTGGTTCGTTGTGCTAAGCACCTCCTTCGAAGGACCCAAAACTGGGATAAAGAGTGCTCAGGTTTATCCCGAACACCCCCGTACTTTTTACGTGGGGGCAGAAGCCGACGACTGGCCAACTCTCGGCCTTAACATACAAACGGCCGCACAGGAGGGTAAACTTTTATATAACAGGCGACATATACATGACCTTGTTCAAACATTATAAAGGACAACATGATCGGTATTCATGGAAATATAATGTCCTTGGTACACAGCTCCGCTGCAAGGTAGGATCCTTTCAGGACACTTTTATAATACAATTCGGGCTTGCGGTGCTCCTTCCCCACTGGCGGTCCCTCGGTCACTAGCTTTTCGGCATCCATCTTCCCCTAGTGCACCTTTGCAAGGGCGGAAGCCATTCGCGCTCCTTCTATACAGACCGACCGCTTGATGACATCAAGTCGTGGGAAAGCGCTTACAAGCCGCCTCACGAGCCCGAAGTAGCTGCTTGGAATCGGCTCGACAGGCCATAGCTGGATAACCATATCTTTCATGGCTAGTTCCGCCGCCTTATGCAGTTCGATCAACTATTTCAGTTGATCGGCAAAAGGCACCGGATAATTCGGTGCCAAATACTGCGACCAAAAGAGCTTATCGGCGGTGTTCCTTCCTTCAGCTCGGTAGAATTGAGCGGCATCTGATATACTGTGAGGTAGCTCGGCAAATACACCTAAGAAGTCCGGATTCACAATCAGAAACATAGTTTTCCCTTCAAATACTTGCTTTACATGGGAAAAGCCTTACCCGCCGCGATCTTCCTCGCCTCTTGGGCCCCCTGCAAGGCGCTTTGGGTTTCCCCCCGGGCGTCGCTTGTGGCTTGACGCGCCTTGGTGAGTTCGGACTCTTTTTCCGTTAAACTCTGCTCCGAGGCCTCGCATTTACTTATGGCCTCTTGCAGCTCCTCCTCAGCTTTAATAACTCTGGCTTCGTGTTTCTCACGAAGAGTTCGCTCCATGGCCGCCTTTTTCTCGACCTCGACTTCGGTCATAACCCCTAGCACAAATTATGCGGCTTATTTCATAGTGAACATTTATTTCACAATAAATGCACGCAATGCTTGTGCATACCTTGTTTATCCCTCAACTGCATTTTTAATTGGCCAATTTCTTCTATGGCCCGCTCCAGACTTTGATTCAGTCCGGAGATCTCCGCAGTACGAGAGGCAGCAGCCGATACAGGTATCTTCTTGGAATAGAAGCGAAATCAATCTCACTCAATGAGTCTTCCTGTGATCATCAATGCGATCCCCTGTCTGGTTCCTTCTTTCACCGAACAGGGTATCAGGGGCTACTATCTATACTATGACACTCTTAGACAACTTATAAAACAGACCTCAAAGCCTCTTATAAGGCTGATACAGGCTTGATTCAGTCCACTCGCGGTTGACTGAATCTTCTCAATCACCACACCCATAAGGGCACGGTGTTCATCAACAATGGAGGCGCCTCGTAACGCCACCAACAAAGCATCCGACACCTCTGGATGGACAAAGGTCACCGGCGGAACAGGCACGCTCCCTCCACCTGAAGGAGGCTGCCTTCTTGATTCTGGAGCCATATAAACCTCTGGAATCGCATCCGGTGAGGAGACGAACTCAAGGTCGCCCCCACCGTCAGACCCTATGGGAATCTTTTCCCCCACGTGTCCGGCCCCTGTGATTTGATCTCCAGGCGCCGCCTTCACGGTTTCTTCCTTTCCTCCTTGGCTGGGGTCCTCCTGGGACGAAGCCTCAGTGTTATGCACCTATTTGGAGGAAGGGGCCTTTTGGGGTGTCCCACTCTCCATAGCATTCGAGCTCAGCAGGTCCTCTGATGAGGATTGTTTGGTACGGGACCTCACCGGACTACCAAAAAATATAGCTTAAGGTTAAAATACTAAGCCACCATGAGTCCGGACGCTTAAACGTACTCAGATTTTATATACTTATGAGTTGACCAGGGGCTAGGCCCCGGGATCCCATGCCAGGTCGCTGTCGGCGGTGGCAGTGGACTCCTCCTGAAGAGAATCCCTTCCCCCTCTTGGGCAGTTCGGCCTCCAAGGGTGCGGAGGTCGTCCTCTTCCTCCTTCCCCCCACAGGGGATTCATCTTCCTCCTCCTTTTTATCCTCTTCGGAGGCGGAACGTGCATCAGAGCCTTCGGGTATTATGTCTGAAGTGCCACGACGACAAAGACCGCCCCGGGTCTTTTTGGCCTCCTTTTCGACCGTCTTCTTCGGCACCTTGTAGGGCATCGGGACCAACATCTTCGTTAGAAGTGGGATGGCCGATTCTTCGGGCAGCGGGGCCGGACAATGGATCCGCTCCGCCTTCTTCGTCCAACTCTGGGGGATTTGAATAAACATGCGTTAAGCGCTACCTTTGGGTCATGCGGATGGAAAAGTCTGATAAACTCACCGAACTTGCAGGGCGGGACAGTTGGTACCCGCGGTCTTCGGTGGAGTCCGGCCATGATTTGCTGGACTTGAAAAGCACCTTCCAAATGTCCTCATGCGAGGAGCCGAAGAACCTTCGCAAAGTACGGTGCCTGGCCAGATCGAAATCCCATAGATTGCAAGTCCGGTGTTGACAAGGCAGTATCCGGCGGACTAACATCACCTGGACTACGTTGACAAGTTCAATGTTCTTATCTCCCATATCTTTAATACGCGTCTGAAGCACCGACAGATCGTTGGACGAAGACCAGTCCAGGCCTTTCTTGACCCAGGATGTAAGCCGCAGAGGGGCGCCGGATCGAAACTCGGGAGAGGCGGCCCATTCCTTGCCGCACGGCTCAATGATGTAAAACCACTGCTGTTGCCACTCCTTGACAGAATCATTAAAGGTTCCCGTTGGCCATATGACGTTGGGCATCTTGCTCACCATAGCGCCCCCGCACTCGGCGTGCTCGCCGCCCACCGCCTTGGGCTTCACATTGAAAACCTTCAGCCATAAACCGAAGTGTGGCGAAATGCAGAGGAAAGCCTCGCACACGACAATAAATGTTGATATGTTGAGGAAGGAATTTGGGGACAGATCGTGAAGATCGATACCATAATAGTACATGATGCCGCGAACGAACGGGTGGAGGGGAAACCCTAGCCCGCGGACAAAATGAGGGAGGAATACAACCCTCTCATGGGGTTCCGGTGTAGGGACGATCTGTCCCGCCGTCGGGAGACGGTGGCTGATTTTCTTGGCTAGATACCCAGCCTCCCGAAGCTTTTTGATATCCTTCTCTCGGACAGTAGAGGCCATCCATTTTCCTCCTGCTCCGGATCCAGACATTTTTGGAAGGCCTTTTGTGGGCAGAGAAGATGAACGCTTGGGCACTGGAGCCTGAGCAGAAGGGAATGAACCGGGAAGAAGGCGTGGGTGAAAAGAATGAATCCTTGTCCCTTTATAAGGGCAGAAGAGGCGGTGTGCCTCCCCACTCACATGGTAAAACCTCTTATTCCCCAAGCGCCGTTATTGATGGCGCGGTTGGGTTACCCACATCCGTATTGATAAGAATCCCATAATAAGGGGGAACACGATCTCTGCTTTGACAAGACGTGTCAAGAAAACCGCCTCACGATATGTGCAGTGCTGGTTGAGAAAAACGGTTCGAATAATGACCGGGCCATGGCGTGATGTCATGCTATCAAAACATGTCAGCGGATTAGATTTGTGGAAATATTATTCTGTCTACGGTGGTATGTGGAACTTGTTTTGCAGAGCCGGACACTATCATTGTGTTCAGAATCTTCCATGGAGTATTCGGAGGAGGAACCCGCCTTGCAATGTCGAAGACAAAACAACGCGCTGGACTCGTCGTCATTGAAGCCTGGTTCAGGGGCTACTGAGGGAGTCCTGGATTAGGGGGTCTCCGGACAGCCGAACTATTGGACTACGAAGATACAAGATTGAAGACTTCCTCCCGTGTCCGGATGGGACTCTCCTTGGCGTGGAAGGCAAGCTAGGCAATACGGATATGTAAATCTCCTCCCTTGTAACCAACTTTGTGTAACCCTAGCCCCCTCCGGTGTCTATATAAACCGGAGGGTTTAGTCCGTAGGACAATATACAATCATACCATAGGCTAGCTTCTAGGGTTTAGCCTCGACGATCTCGTGGTACATCAACTCTTGTAATACTCATATCATCAAGAACAATCAAGCAGGACGTAGGGTATTACCTCCATCAAGAGGGCCCGAACCTGGGTAAACATCGTGTCCCCTGCTTCCTGTTACCATCCGCCTTAGACGCACAGTTTGTGACCCCCTACCCGAGATCCGCCGGTTTTGACATCGACACTCTTCTTGTGGCTCGATCCGGGCTCGTCGATTTGGGTAAC
The DNA here is from genome assembly GCF_003073215.2 of Triticum urartu. NCBI lineage: Eukaryota > Viridiplantae > Streptophyta > Magnoliopsida > Poales > Poaceae > Triticum > Triticum urartu. The sequence goes on from NC_053025.1 coordinate 190,945,852, forward strand.
GACACACTTCCTCATGTCAACGATCCGCCTGTGCATCTCATATCTTGTGTACACGCTCTTGGCCGCGAACCTGAGGTGAGGTTCATCCAGTTTCCGCATCTAGGCCTCGTGCCAGGATACGGGACTTGTTCTCTGGGCATCCTGCTTCATCTTTTCATAGTAGGGGTCGATGATGGCTGAGGCGAGTTCGACCAGGGAGTCCTGCTTCATGCTGCCCCAGACCCTGTAGTGGTCACGGTTTTCGACAAGGTTCTTGCAGGCCAAGCCCATAACACTGAGTGCTTTTACATCGTGTTTGGTATCCACCGTGACGAACTTGTAGTCGGTGCTGTTGACAAACCTGTTGAAACGGTCGCAAGACCCTGTGGCCATGCAGTAGTGGTAGATGAGGACATGATGGCGCATGCACAACTAGGCGACGGCAACCTTCTGATATATGTCGGGACGATCGGCGGTGTACTGGGTGTCGATGCCGACCACCTTGTACTTGTCTCCAGCAAGCAACTGCTCAACGCTGTTGATGTAGTCGTCCACCATGGCCGGGTCGATGGTGTACACCACCGAGAGATCTGTCACCCTCACGTGGGTCTCCACTCTATGCTCGCCGAACTCCATTGGAGCGTCGTCGGACATCCCTTCTCTATGTGTCGTCATGGGTGTGCTTGTTGTGTTATGGGGCGCGACCGAATGGTTGAAGAGACTAAGGTTATAATGGCCGCAGGAATTAAAGGGGAAGCCGGACGGCCAGGAATATCGGCAGGTCCTGATGGCAGTTCTAATTTGCAGCGCGTAACTCCATCGTGCCGCACGTAACTGCATGGTGTGGCAACGCGCGCGTGCTACCTCTTGAGCACTGCGTTGGTTTTTCATTGAAGAGGAAAGGGTGGTGCAGTAAAGCAGCATAAGTATTTCCCTCAGTTTTTGAGAACCAAGGTATCAATCTAGCAGGAGACCACGCGTGAGTCACCTTGTACCTACACAAACAAATAAGAACCTCGCAACCAACGCGATAAAGGGGTTGTCAATCCCTTCACGACCACTTGCAAGAGTGAGATCTGGTAGAGATAATGATAATAAGATAAATATTTTTGGTATTTTTATGATATAGATTGAAAGTAAAGATTGCAAAATAAAATAGATTGGAAACTTATATGATGGAGAATAGACCCGGGGGCCATAGGTTTCAATAGTGGCTTCTCTCAAGAGCATAAGTATAATGGTGGGTGAACAAATTACTGTCGAGCAATTGATAGAAAAGCGAATAATTATGAAAATATCTAGGCATGATCATGTATATAGGCATCACGTCCGTCACAAGTAGACTGAAACGATTCTGCATCTACTACTATTACTCCACACATCGACCACTATCCAGCATGCATCTAGAGTATTAAGTTCATAAGAACTGAGTAACGCCTTAAGCAAGATGACATGATGTAGAGGGATAAACTCATGCAATATGATGTAAACCTCATATTTTTATCCTCGATGGCAACAATACAATACGTGTTGTTTCCCTTTCTGTCACTGGGATCGAGCACTGCAAGATTGAACCCAAAGCTAAGCACTTCTCCCATTGCAAGAAAGATCAATCTAGTAGGCCAAACCAAATTGATAATTCGAAGAGACTTGCAAAGATAAACCAATCATACATAAAAGAATTCAGAGAAGATTCAAATATTGTTCATAGATAAACTTGATCATAAACCCACAATTCATCGGATCTTGACAAACACACCGCAAAAGAAGATTACATCGAATAGATCTCCAAGAGAATCGAGGAGAACTTTGTATTGAGATCCAAAGAGAGAGAGAGAAGAATCCATCTAGCTACTAGCTATGGACCGAAGGTCTGACGTAAACTACTCACACATCATCGGAGGGGCCATGGAGTTGATGTAGAGGCCCTCCCTGACCAATGCCCCCTCCGGCGGAGCTCCGGAAAAGGCCCCAAGATGGGATCTCTTGGGTACAGAAGGTTGCGGCGGTGGAAATAGGGTTTCGTGGTGCTCCTGGATGTTTGTGGGGTATATGGATATATATAGGAGGAAGAAGTAGGTCGGTGGAGCAACGAGGGGCCCACGAGAGTGGAGGGGGCGCCCAGGGGTGTGGGAGCGCCCCCTGCCTTGTGGCCTCTTCGATTGATTCTTGACGTCCACTCCAAGTATCCTGGATCACATTTGTTCCAAAAGTCACGTTCCCTAAGGTTTCATTCCGTTTGGACTCCGTTTGATATTCCTTTTCTATGAAACACTGAAATAGAAAAAAACAATTTGGGCTGGGCCTCCAGTTAATAGGTTAGTCCCAAAAATAATATAGAAATGTAAAAATAAGCCCATTAACATCCAAAATAGATAATATAATAGCATGGAGCAATCAAAAAATAGATACGTTGGAGACGTATCAAGCATCCCCAAGCTTAATTCATGCTCGTCCTCGAGTAGGTAAATGATAAAAACAGAATTTTTGATGTGGAATGCTTCCTAATATATTTCTCAATGTAATTTTTCTTTATTGTGGCATGAATGTTCAAATCCGAAAGATTCAAGATAAAAGTTTAATATTGACATAGAAATAATAATACTTCAAGCATACTAACTAAGCAATCATGTCTTCTCAAAATAGCATGGCCAAAGAAAGTTATCCCTACAAAATCATATAGTCTGGCTATGCTCTATCTTCATCACACAAAATATTAAATCATGCACAACCCCGATGACAAGCCAAGTAATTGTTTCATACTTTTGATGTTCTCAAACTTTTTCAATCTTCACGCAATATATGAGCGTGAGCCATGGATATAGCACTATGGTGGAATAGAATGGCGGTTGTGGAGAAGAAAAAAAGGAGAAGATAGTCTCACATCAACTAGGCGTATCAATGGGCTACGGGGATGCCCATCAATAGATATAAATGTGAGTGAGCAGGGATTTCCATGCAACGGATGCACTACAGCTATAAGTGTATGAAAGCTCAACAAAAGAAACTAAGTGAGTGTGCATCCAACTTGCTTGCTCACGAAGACCTAGGGCAATTTGAGGAAGCCCATCATTGGAATATATAAGCCAAGTTCTATAATGTAAAATAGTGGGAAGGTGACAACATAGAAGACTCTCTATCATGAAGATCATGGTGCTACTTTGCAGCACAAGAGTGGAAAAATGATAGTAACATTGTTCCTTCTCTTTTTTCTGTTTTTTATTTGGGCCTTCTTCTTTTTTTGGCCTCTTTTTTTTCTTTTTTTTCTTTTTTTTAGATTCGTCCGGAGTCTCATCCCGGCTTGTGGGGGAATCATAGTCTCCATCATCCTTTCCTCACATGGGACAATGCTCTAATGATGATCATCACACTTTTATTTTCTTACAACTCAAGAATTACAACTCGATACTTAGAACAAAATATGACTATATGTGAATGCCTCCGGCGGTGTACCGGGATATGCAATGAATCAAGAGTGACATGTATGAAAGAATTATGAATGGTGGCTTTGCCACAAATATGATGTCAACTACGGGTATGTTTGGTTGCAGTCATGGACTGGAATGGCATGGGTCCAACCCGTTCGCGGGCCTCATTCTCGCGTTCAGTAGGCAGGTGGAACGGTCACCACCTGGTTCCCACGGACCGAATATTCGTCCCAGATCCGGAACCGGGTGAGACCTCCAAATTGGGCGGGCGACGCAGAATTGGTCTCTTTCCTCACGCTCCCGCAGCCTTATCCTCTCTCGTGCGGGCTCCTCTCCCTCGTCTCTCCCCTCCATCGATCTATGCCGCCGGCCTCTCCCCTCCTCTGGTCTGCGCCGCCGGCCCTCGTCGTCTCGTCCACCTCCGAAGCACAACCTCCCTCTCCTCTGAAGCATGTGTGCAGCAGGCGAGCGGCTACGAGAAAATCTTGAAGCTGGGCAACAGCGGCAGTACACGCCGGGAGGGTCGTGCTGCCGCACTTGATGCAGGCGCCGTCTGTTAACCGCCTGAGCAAGCGCCGCCAGAAGCTGCGGTTGCGCGTGGGGATGCCAAAGCCAAGCCTCGCATCCAGCCGGCCATCATGTTCAACTTTCGTATATTTCTTCTAGCTATTGTTTATCTTGTGCTTTGAGTCTGATTGGTGTACCTACACTCTTGTTCGTCACATGGATGGATGGATTCGTTTCGTTGCTGGTCAAAAAAAATTGCTTGAGTCTGATTTGTTGATGCTCACACCCCTGTTCAGAAATCGAACTCAATGTTTACTGAGCATTTTTGCATGGATGGATGGATGACCACTTACAAATCCATCTCATTCCATTCTTAAAACCAAACACCAAAACATAATCGTTCCGTTCCTTCGATTTATCCATACCAAACACAAAGATGGAACCGACCCATTACACTGGAATGGAACCATGCCATTCCATTACACTTCGTTCCCGAACCAAACACACCCTACATGATCATGCAAAGCAATATGACAATGATGAAGTGTGTCATAATAACGGAACGGTGGAAAGTTGCATGGCAATATATCTTGGAATGGCTGGAAATGCCATAATAGGTAGGTATGGTGGCTGTTTTGAGGAAGGTATATGGTGGGTTTATGGTACCGGTGAAAGTTGCGTGGTACTAGAGAGGCTAGCAAATGTGGAAGGGTGAGGGTGAGTATAATCCATGGACTCAACATTAGTCATAAAGAACTCACATACTTATTGCAAAAATCTATTGGTTATCTAAACAAAGTACTACGCGCATGCTCCTAGGGGGATAGATTGGTAGGAAAAGACCATAGCTCGTCCCCGACCGCCACTCATAAGGAAGGCAATCAATAAATAAATCATGCTCCGACTTAATCACATAATGGTTCACCATAAGTGCATGCTACGGGAATCACAAACTACAACAAAAGTATTTCTCAAATTCACAACTACTCAACTAGCATGACTCCAATATCACCATCTCCATATCTCAAAACAATTATCAAGTATCAAACTTTTCGTAGTATTCAATGGACTTATATGAAAGTTTTTATTATGCCTAAAAGCGAATTGCCATGTTGTTCTAAAGGACTCTCAAAATAATATAAGTGAAGCATGAGAGATCAATTATTTCTATAAAATAGAACCACCGTCGTGCTCTAAAAGATATAAGTGAAGCACTAGAGCAAAAACTATATAGCTCAAGAGATATAAGTGAAGCACATAGAGTATTCTAATAAATTCTAATTCATATGTGTCTCTCTCAAAAGGTGTGTACAGCAAGGATGATTGTGGTAAACTAAAAAGCAAAGACTCAAATCATACAAGACGCTCCAAGAAAAACACACATCATGTGGCGAATAAAAATATAGCTCCAAGTAAAGTTACCAATGAACGAAGACAAAAGAGGGGATGCCTTCCGGGGCATCCCCAAGCTTAGGATTTTTGGTGTCCTTGTATTTTACCTTGGGGTGCCATGGGCATCCAAAAGCTTAGGCTCTTGCCACTCCTTCTTCCATAATCCATCAAATCTTTACCCAAAACTTGAAAACTTCACAACACAAAACTTAACAGAAAAATCTCGTGAGCTCCGTTAGCGAAAGAAAACAAAATGCCACTTCAAGGTACTGTAATGAACTCATTATTTATTTATATTGGTGTTAAACCTATTTTATTCCAACTTCTCTATGGTTTATAAACTCTTTTACTAGCCATAGATTCATCGAAATAAGCAAACAACACACGAAAAACAGAATCTGTCAAAAACAGAACAGTCTGAAGTAATGTGTAACTAACACAAACTTCTGGAACCCCAAAAATTATAAAATATATTGCCGGACGTGAGGAATTTATCTATTAATCATCTACAAAAATAGTTAACTAAATAGAACTCTCCAATAAAAAATGACAGCAATTCTCATGAGCGCTAAAGTTTCTGTTTTTTACAGCAAGATCAAAAAGACTTTCCCCAAGTCTTCCCAACGGTTCTACTTGGCACAAACACTAATTAAACACAAAAAACACAACAAAAAAGAGGCTAGATAAATTATTTATTACTAAACGGGAGAAAAAAGCAAGGAATAAAAATAAAATCGGGTTACCTCCCAACAAGCGCTATCGTTTAACGCCCCTAGCTAGGCATAAAAGCAAGGATAGATCTAGGTATTGTCATCTTTGGTATTAGGAAAGAAAAGAGAAAATTTCTTTTGAGTTAGCACGTGTCCATTGATAGTGGAAGAAAGATTAAGCATGTTATGGAAATTGGCATCTAATCTAGCCCTCATTTCTTTGATAGTTTCATTTTGGTAAAAGCACAAAAGAGAGGTAGATTCAACCTTCTCACTCATGGGGTGCCCAAATATAGTTTTCATCCTTTCTTAAGTATCAATGGGATCCCCCTCAAGAAAACCTTCTTCAAAGATAGAATCTAGAACTTTCTTGAATGAAGAGGGTAAATCAATATAAAAGCTTTTCAGGTAAACCTCAATTTGATATTGGGGCACATAGCTAGCTCGAATTCTTAATAGCCTATCCCAAGCGTCTTTCAAAGATTCATCAAGTAAATAACGAAAAATTCCGGGATCATCTTCATCAAAATTATTCAAACTCTCATTGATAACCTCAGTAGGTCTCTCCATAGCGTCATTATTTATGAGCTAAGAGAGGACAGAAGGACTATCCAAGGTAAAACCCGGGAGAGAACCCTTAGCCCTTTTTGAATCAGCCATGGTACAAGAAAACAAATGGGAGAGAGACGAATAAAACGGCAAGGGTGAAGTGGGGGAGAGGAAAACGAGAGGCAAATGGCAAATAATGTAATGTGAAGGATAAGAGTTGTGATGGGTACTTGGTATGTTTGACTTGGCGTAGATCTCCCCGGCAACGGCGCCAGAAATCCTTTTTGCTACCTCTTGAGCACTGCGTTGGTTTTCCCTTGAAGAGGAAAGGGTGGTGCAGTAAAGCAGCGTAAGTATTTCCCTCAGTTTTTGAGAACCAAGGTATCAATCCAGTAGGAGACCACGCGCGAGTCACCTCGTACCTACACAAACAAATAAGAACCTCGCAACCAACGCGATAAAGGGGTTGTCAATCCCTTCACGGCCACTTGCAAGAGTGAGATCTGATAGAGATGATAATAATAAGATAAATATTTTTGGTATTTTTATGATATAGATTGAAAGTAAAGATTGCAAAATAAAATAGATTCAAAACTTATATGATGGAGAATAGACCCGGGGGCCATAGGTTTCACTAGTGGCTTCTCTCAAGAGCATAAGTATTACAGTTGGTGAACAAATTACTGTCGAGCAATTGATAGAAAAGCGAATAATTATGAGAATAACTAGGCATGATCATGTATATAGGCATCACATCATGACAAGTAGACCGAAACGATTCTGCATCTACTACTATTACTCCACACATCGACCGCAATCCAGCATGCATCTAGAGTATTAAGTTCATAAGAACAGAGTAACACCTTAAGCAAGATGACATGATGTAGAGGGATAAGGTCATGCAATATGATGTAAACCCCATCTTTTTATCCTCGATGGCAACAATACAATATGTGTCGTTTCCCTTTTTGTCACTAGGATCAAGCACCGCAAGATTGAACCCAAAGCTAAGCACTTCTCCTATTGCAAGAAAGATCAATCTAGTAGGCCAAACCAAACTGATAATTCGAAGAGACTTGCAAAGATAAACCAATCATACATAAAAGAATTCAGAGAAGATTAAAATATTGTTCATAGATAAACTTGATCATAAACCCACAATTCATCGGATCTTGAAAAACACACCACAAAAGAAGATTACATCGAATAGATCTCCAAGAGAATCGAGGAGAACTTTGTATTGAGATCCAAAGAGAGAGAAGAAGCCATATAGCTACTAGCTATGGACCCGAAGGTCTAAGGTAAACTACTCACACATCATCGGAGGGGCCATGGAGTTGATGTAGAGGCCCTCTGTGATCATTGCCCCCTCCGACGGAGCTCCGGAAAAGGCCCCAAGATGGGATCTCTTGGGTATAGAAGGTTGCGGCGGTGGAAATAGGGTTTCATGGTGCTCCTGGATGTTTGTGTGGTATATGGATATATATATAGGAGGAACAAGTACGTCAATGGAGCAACAAGGGGCCCACGAGGGTGGAGGGCGCGCCCAGGGGGTGTGCGCGCCCCCCTGCCTCGTGGCCTCCTCGATTGATTCTTGACGTCCACTCCAAGTCTCCTAGATCACGTTTGTTCCAAAAATCACGTTCCCGAAGGTTTTATTCCGTTTGGACTCTGTTTTATATTCCTTTTCTACGAAACACTGAATAGGCAAAAACAGCAATTTGGGTTGGGCCTCCGGTTAATAGGTTAGTCCCAAAAATAATATAAAAGTGTAAAAATAAGCCCATTAACATCCAAAATAGATAATATAATAGCATGGAGCAATCAAAAATTATAGATACGTTGGAGACGTATCAGCGCGGCGCAACCGCATGCATATGGGGGCCCTGACGTGATCATGTGCACGCCCAACCGCTGGCAGAGCGCACGTGGAGGGACACGAGCAGAGCGCTCCGCGGTCGCCTCATGGAAAAGTTGTCCACAAGCCGAGCGCCCCGACGGACACGAGCAGAGCACGCCAACGGACACGACCGAGCGCGTTGTGGCGCCTAACGGCGAGCACAACGCACGGCGGCACCTAACGGCGAGCAGAGCTTGCCGAGGGATGCGAGCAGAGGATAGCACAGTGATACGTGGCAAATAAGACGAATTGTACGAGTGATGTCGGAGACATCAAGCACGAATCATATTAGAGTTGCGTGTGCGATACGTGGCAGACAATTGATCCATCAGAGCTGTTTGTGATGGAACAAGCCATGTGTGTTGCGGGAAAATGCTTGCTGGTGTATAACCTTAAATTTAACCAAAAAAGTGTTAATGCATGTTACAAATATTGTATAGCTGGAAACTATGTTCAAATACGACTCCAACGATATAATCGTCGGTGAGCCCGTTCCCATGCAACCTCGTAGGTTCCCGCGCAAGCTTCCCGCCCGACTCCGTGAAATCCCCCAAAATCCAAATGCTTACCGGCCTGCTATAAAAACCCTCATGGCCGGCGAGTCCTGCGTCGCATTTTCCCCTCCCTCCCTGTAGCTTATCTCGTCTGCTTCTTCCATAATCGCCAATGGCACCGGTCCATCGTCGTTGCTCAGCCACTCCGCTGTCATCAAAGGACAGCTCCAGCTGGGAGGCTACACCGCGGTAGCGGCACAATCCCCAGCGTAGTGTAGTGCGCGTGGCGTCCTTGTTGGATGTGCGCGGAACACCCATCACACGCTCTGTCGCCGCTGCCCGTCGGCAGCTGTTGCCGGCCGCCGTTGCCGCCAAACCACCGTTGAAAGCCAGGGCCATCTCCTGCTCCGTCGCCGCGGCCCGAAGGCGAGAGGTGGCCGTCATGGCCGCCACCCCACTGCAGGCCACCGTGGCCATCACTCGCTCCGCCACCGCGGCCCGAAGGCATGAGGTGGTGGTCGTGGCCGCCACCCATCGTCGGCCGCCGTGGCCGCCAGCCCACCGTTGACCACCGGATCATCACCCGCTCCGCCACCGCCGCCCGAAGGAGGGGGGCGGAGGTGGAGGCCCACACGGGCGTCAGTGACCTTGCGCGCTACATTGAGTTCCTGTGGGAAGAGGAGGAGCGCCTCGTCGAGCATGCAAAGAGCCTTACCGCAGTCATGGCCGCAGCACACGCCGCCGACGAGGCGAGGAATTAGGAGATCTACGAGCAGTCCAGCCGCTTCGAGTGGGATCGTCTGGAGCGGCAGTGGACGTTCGAGCTGGTGAGCGTCGCTGAACATGCAGCAGCGACAGGCACCATATTGCATTTGTCCAGCTCGTTGGTAGGCTCCTCCTCCTCCTCTGCCTCTTACTGAGCGCGCTCGGCAGAGGAGAGGCTGCTGGAAGTAGCACAAAGCCCCTCCGTGGTAGCATGTAGTACTATTTAGGGGCTATTTTGTTCAGTTCATCTGACTATAGATGTGTGGTCGAACTGTACAACGTACTTAAAATTAGCTAGTATATCCAGTTGAACTAGCTATTTTCAGTACGTGGTTGGCAACAATTGGGCAATGATTTCTAGCTTAATTACTGAAATTTAGTTGCAAAAATTACATGGTGCTAATGATTTCTAGCTGCATATTTTGACAAATCACAGTGTTACAAGGATTGACAAATGGCAATGTTACTAGATCAACAAATGTAAATCTTTCTAGTTTGACAAATGGCAACATACTCAATATGACAGATGCAAATCTTACCAAATTGTTTGTACGTGGTTGCACACGGGTCATCCAGAACAACCGTTTACATTGAAGGGATGCACAAATCCTGTGCTGCTCTCACTTTGCATATGGGTGCTCTATCTAAATCGTTTGCGATCAAGAGCTGCAGAAATCTTGCTCGGCACATTTTCTCTTGGCTTCCTAGGGAAGCTATCGGTTTGCATATGGGTGTTCTAACTAAAACATTGCGATGAGTGATTTATATTTAAAAAGTGAATTAAACTGCGGCTTGGGCACCATTAATGGAGAGGACGCGGGCAAGGCGGGCGGCCATGGAAATCAAATGGCTCACTTCCCAGTGAGCCTGCGCAGCGTACTACTCACACGCTTCCTGGTGAGCCTACGCACTCGAGGACAGCTTGCACGCCTCTTGGTCAGCCTGCGCACCGGACGGCGCTCGCACGCCTCCCGTTCAGTCAAGGTCAAACAGTTCTCTGCACGGCACCTCCTACAATCATTAAAACCAAGACATGTGGTCTCACATGAATGGTTAACAAAATTTTGGATTTACTAGAATTTAAAAACCAGGCATCTCAATGTTTTGCTGGCAATCAACGGTGCCCCGATGTTTGAAATTCATGCCCATTTCTTGCATGGGACCTAAGCATGCACCCAAGGACACAGATTTGATTTTTCAACCAATTTATATGCACTGGAGCATGTGCATGTAGTTCAAATTTGAATTATGCACATAAAATGCATTGAAAACTTAGTTAATGCATAAAAATGTCCAAACGAACCCTGAATATTTCCAATTCTTTTATGATCATTGCAGATAAAAGGTCTAGCAATTCCCCTGAAAGCAATAAGAGGCAATGGATACCGTTTCGTCCCCAAAGGTGGGACGTTCCCTACTAAAACTCATCATGCTTGTTGTGAGAAGCTCCGGTTTGTGAGAAGCATATACTCAAACCTGCCCCATGTGGGACAAAATTTGTACCACGGCATGTTGATGTCGCTCCATGATAGCATGCCAAGTTTCATGAATTTCAGACGAGTTTTGGATTTACTAGAATTTAAAAACCAGGCATCTCAATGTTTTGCCGGCAATCAACGGTGCCCCGGTGTTTGAAATTCATGCCCATTTCTTTCATGGGACCTAAGCATGCACCCAAGGATACATATTTGATTTTTCAACCAATTTATATGCACTGGAGCATGTGCATGTAGTTCAAATTTGAATTATGCACATAAAATGCATTGAAAACTTAGTTAATGCATAAAAATGTCCAAACGAACCCTGAATATTTCCAATTCTTTTATGATCATTGCAGATAAAAGGTCTAGCAATTCCCCTGAAAGCAATAAGAGGCAATGGATACCGTTTCGTCCCCAAAGGTGGGACGTTCCCTACTAAAACTCATCATGCTTGTTGTGAGAAGCTCCGGTTTGTGAGAAGCATATACTCAAACCTGCCCCATGTGGGACAAAATTTGTACCACGGCATGTTGATGTCGCTCCATGATAGCATGCCAAGTTTCATGAATTTCAGACGAGTTTTGGATTTACTAGAATTTAAAAACCAGGCATCTCAATGTTTTGCCGGCAATCAACGGTGCCCCGGTGTTTGAAATTCATGCCCATTTCTTTCATGGGACCTAAGCATGCACCCAAGGATACATATTTGATTTTTCAACCAATTTATATGCACTGGAGCATGTGCATGTAGTTCAAATTTGAATTATGCACATAAAATGCATTGAAAACTCAGTTATGCATAAAAATGTCCAAACGAACCCCGAAAAATCAAAAAAAAACCACACAACACTCATGTTGTTCTATGTTGACACGAGAAAAAAATTGAAAGCAATAAGAGGCAATGGATACCGTTTCATCCCCAAAGGTGGGACATTCCCTACTGAAAACCATCATGCTTGTTGTGAGAAGCTCCGGTTTGTGAGAAGCATATACCCAAACCTGCCCAATATGGGACAAAATTTGTACTATGGCATGTTGATGTTGCTCCATGATAGCATGCCAAGTTTCATGAATTTCATATGAGTTTTGGATTTACTAGAATTAAAAAACCAGGCATCTCAATGTTTTGTCGGCAATCAACGGTGCCCTGGTATTTGAAATTCATGCCCATTTCTTGCATGGGACCTAAGCATGCACCCAAGGACACAGATATGATTTTTTAACCAATATATATGCAATGGAGCATGTGCTTGTCGTTCAAATTTAATTATGCACATAAAATGCACTGAAAACTCAGTTAATGCATAAAAATGTCCAAACGAACCCTGAAAATCACAAAAATTCACACAACACTCCTCTTGTTCTATGTTGACACGAGAAAAAAAACTGAAAGCAATAATAGACAATGTATATCGTTTCGTCCCCAGAGGTGGGACGTTCCCTACCGAAAACCATCATGCTTGTTGTGAGAAGCTCCGGTTTGTGAGAAGCATATACCCAAACCTACCCCATATGGGACAAAATTTGTACCACGGCATGTTGATCCCGCTCCATGATATCATGCCAAGTTTCATGAATTTCAGACGAGTTTTGGATTTACTAGAATTAAAAAAACCATGCATCTCAATGTTTTGCCGGCAATCAACGGTGCCCCAGTGTTTGAAATTCATGCCCATTTCTTGCATGGGACCTAAGCATGCACCCAAGGACACAGATATGATTTTTTAACCAATTTATATGCAATGGAGCATGTACATGTAGTTCAAATTTAAATTATGCACATAAAATGCATTGAAAACTCAGTTAATGCATAAAAATGTCCAAACGAACCCTGAAAATCACAAAAATTCACACAACACTCCTGTTGTTCTATGTTGACACGAGAGAAAAAATTAAAGCAATAATAGGCAATGTATATCGTTTCTTCCCCAAAGGTGGGGCGTTCCCTACCGAAAACCATCATGCTTGTTGTGAGAAGCTCCGGTTTGTTAGAAGCATATACCCAAACCTGCCCCATATGGGATAAAATTTGTACCACAGCATGTTGATGCCGCTCCATGATATCATGCCAAGTTTCATGAATTTCAGACGAGTTTTGGATTTACTAGAATTTAAAAACCATGCATCTCAATGTTTGGCCGGCAATCAACGGTGCCCGAGTGTTTGAAATCCATGCCCATTTCTTGCATGGGACCTAAGCATGCACCCAAGGACACATATTTGATTTTTCAACCAATTTATATGCACTGGAGTATGTGCACGTAGTTCAAATTTGAATTATGCACATAAAATGCATTGAAAACTCAGTTAATGCATAAAAATGTCCAAACGAACCCCAAAAAATCACAAAAATTCACACAACACTCCTGTTGTTCTATGTTGACACGAGAAAAAAATTTGAAAGCAATAAGAGCCAATGGATATCGTTTCGTCCCCAAAGGTGGGACGTTCCCTACCGAAAACCATCATGCTTGTTGTGAGAAGCTCAGGTTTGTGAGAAGCATATACCCGAAGCTGCCCCATATGGGACAAAACTTGTACCACGGCATGTTGATGCCGCTCCATGATAGCATGCCAAGTTTCATGAATTCCAGACGAGTTTTGGATTTACTAGTATTTAAAACCAGGCATCTCAATGTTTTGCCGACAATCAACAGTGCCCCGGTGTTTGAAATTCATTCCCATTTCTTGCATGGGACCTAAGCATGCACCCAAGGACACATATTTTATTTTTCAACCAATTTATATGCATTGGAGCATGTGCATGTAGTTCAAATTTGAATTATGCACATAAAATGCATTGAAAACTCAGTTAATGCATAAAAATGTCCAAACAAACCCCGAAAAATCACAAAAATTTACACAACACTCTTGTTATTCTATGTTGACACGAGAAAAAAAATTGAAAGCAATAAGAGGCAATGGATATCTTTTCGTTCCCAAAGGTGGGACGTTCCCTACCGAAAACCATCATACTTGTTTGTAGCGACCCGACCTCGGACGGTCAAGTCTCTGTGCTTAAGTGTCATCCCTGGATCGCTATGCTGACACACACAGTACTCGAGGATTTATAATAGAGGTAAATCACATGTACAAAATAACGTAAATACGATTACCTCAATCCAAAAAGAGCGGAAGTAACGACAAGGTTGTGGATTCCCATCAACACCAACGGCAAAGTTGAGTGTAGAAATCGTAACCCTAACGTATCACTTACTCGTCGTAAGAATCCTGCAACATGAGACGTTGTAGCCACAAAGGGTCAGTACATTGAATGTACTGGCGAATTCACACCATAGGATAATGATGAATAATAGCTATCACTACATGCATATTTGGCTGGTGGAGGCTCTATGGTTAACATGTTTTTGCGAAAAGCAAATGTTTCCCTGCTGCAAAGGAATACATTTTATTTAACTACAAAGTTGGTTGAAAACATTGAGAATGGTAAACCCCATATCAATCCCAATTAAAAGGTAATTAATAACCCAACAAAATTAATTTAGAGTGATGAGATCAACATGACAATCCAAGAACCAGATACTCAAGATGTCCGTAACTGGGGACATGGCTAATCATGATTATTTTGTACACTCTGCAGAGGTTTGCGCACTTTTCCCCACAAGATTCGATCTCCTCCGTTGGATTTCTCACACTACATAATGTTTGAGAAACGGATGACCGAGACACAGTCTTTCCGAAGAGGTCCCCTTAACCGATAGATAGGCCTGTACACCTACAATCCCCTACATCTGCTAGCCCATCATGGAAAGGTTTCCCACAACTTACTCAACTATGCCAGAGCCCATAATGGCATGTGGCTGCACACGGAAGTTTCTAGCATGAATAATCTTATGATCCCTTTGAGCCTGGGTGGCAGTCCATAGTGGAATCACACGGTACCCCGGGATTTCCAAAAATACAGGCAATCACTGGATTCCCCAGGTGCCTCAATCCACCCAGATGTGTATTAAAGTTGCCACCTTAAGTTAACCATTAATTAACAACTCACATCTGTCATGGATACACTCAAACCCAATCCACGTTTACGAGCATAGCATGGCAATATAAGCATAGCACAGAAGTAACTCCCAAGGTTTGAATGCAGGACAATAGGTTCCTACCTCATCAACTACTTCCCAAAACCCACATGTTATCAATTCCTAACCATGCAATGTTTGAGGGTTGAAACTAATACATAAAAACTGGGTATTAAAGGGATATGATCAAAGTGTGAACTTGCCTGTACTGTTGATGAAGATGATTCGCACTCAAAACTCTTGATAGTTCTACTCGTCACACTCCGGTCAATCTATCGTAAGCAAGCAATAGCAACCACACATAAGCAATCACTCAAAAGATCAGGAAGAGTGAAGAAGACGATTCGGAAAACATCAAAACCAAACAAATAAATCTTGCAACATAAAACAATTTCTAACAGTACCAAAATTAGGTAGATTTGGCCTTATCAGAAAGTTTAGGTCAAGAGCTTCGATTTGCAAAAAGAATCAACTCAAACGGAGTTATAAAACTCAAGTTATGATCAAAAGAAGTTTGAATATGAATCTGAACAAATTTCAAAATTTGAGAATTTCAAAAAGTTGATGTAACGGGTTCACTGGATAGGTGAAAACAAGACAAAATTATAGGCGTTGGTTTCATCTAATTTGGATGAACGAGTAAAAAGTTATAGCTATTTGAAAAATCAGGGCCAAGCTGTTTTACGGAAGAAAATTAGCTACGAATTTTTTTAGGTGTAATGTATAAATACGTAGACTAATGATAATCTAATTATTCTATCATACTAGTTTAGAAATAATAAACTACGGAAGTATAAAAAAGAAAAAGAGACAAAGAAAGATACCTTTATAAGGCAGAGAAAAGATGCCTTCGGAGAGAGAAGACAACTTCTAGAAGTCACGCCGGAGAGGAGAAAAATATTTTTTTTCTTAAATGAATCTAGTCAAACCAAAATATTAATTTAACCCGAATTGGATGATTTTTGGAGGCTCTATAGGTCTATATTTATAGGTGGAAAAGAGGTTTAGGGGTCAAAGGCTAGACAATGTGGGACTAAACATATACGCACATAAATGAAAAGAAAACGAAACAAAGAAGGCGCGTCGCATGGGCCTAAGCGCGTAAGGAGGTTTGGCCGGCCGCGCAGGTGATATTTTTTTAACAAAATTAGGCCTAAGTAAAAAAACTGAAAAGGCTGGCTGGGCCTGGCCCATTTAGGAAAAAAATGAGGCGCCCGCTGCCACTATGCTACGCGTGTGGGCGATAAATAATTATGGGCCGCATGTACAGTTTCTTTTAAAAAAACAGAAGTAAAAGCGAATAACAAAAATAAATTAAAATTTTATATAGGCATATTATATATCAGAATTTTCAGAAAAAGATTTTCCACGACCTGAACATTTTACTAACGTCAAATAAAATCATCTACAAAATTTCAAATAAAGCAAAGAGTGCTACTGATGCAATAAAACCCAATAAAAATCATTTTAAAAATACCAAAATGGTTTCAAAATTATCTCTCTCCAATTTTCTGATGTAGGGAATCATGTTACCCCAATTTCCATATATTTTATTTTTGGAGAAAAATAATTTGAATAAAACCCAAATAACTTCAAATTGAAAATAATTCCAATGGAATTTTGAATTTAATTCCTTTAAAACTTCCAACTCATATTTCATATATTTTGAAGAAGTCATTTTATCTTCTCTCATGAAAATCATTGAGTTGCTTAAAGTTTTTCTGGATTTGAAATATTTCCAAGTGAAATTCAATTATTTTCAAAAACCCTTTTCATTTATTTAAATGGAAGAAGTCATGTCATCTTCTGTCTAGGGTTTTGTATTTGAAAAGAATTTGAATTTACGGAGATCATAAAAGCAAAACGAAAGTTTGGGGAAATCCTTTTATTCCCTCTCATTTAACTTTCAAAAAGTTTCGAATTCACTCACTTTCAGTCAATCAATCACACAACAATCAAACAAACAATCAAAACTATTTATTTAATATAACATTCCAAAATTTAGAATTTTGGGATGTTACAAACCTACCACCCTTAAAGTGAATCTCGTCCACGAGATTCGGAGAGGCTAGAAAGAAATAGGTTAGGGTTCCGAGTCTTCTCAAAATCCATCGATCATCTTCGGGGTCTCGGGTGCTACCACCCTTAGAAGCATTGCTACGGTTCCATCAAAACTCATATTCTCCGTCCTCTTTGTTGGCAGTGTCGATCTTCTCAGATCTTTAGGATAATTCCTTCTCAGGGATCTTCCGATAGTGGCATAACCTTTACCGCAATTCTTCTGTCCTTTCATCTTGGTAAGGTTCTTCCATGACTGGGTCTTCTTAGGTGACGGGTCTGGCGCCAATACTAATCAACTATCGATATCTCATGGTGGTCCACCATTTATGGTTTCTCCTGCAGACAATGGGTCTAGGTTGAACCTCACCGTATGTCCTACGATTGGCAACAACTGCCTTGTACAAGGAAAAAATACTTATACCATTCTAAGGTTTAAACAAGGTTTTGATCGTCGTCTCTCTACTATGGGTAAGTCACTCAGATTTACCATCCCATATAGCAAGGTGAATAATAAGAGTAAGTTGGTATGGTGATCAATCCATCCCGCACCCAAATCATTACCTTGTATATGGTTTAGTGAATCTCGCATTTTAACACTCGGTCATCCTCACAAGCATTGCAGAATTTCTCTTGTCGACGAACTAGGTTCGGATAAACCCATTGATTCTGCAAGCCAAACAAACATCTATCGTTTCTTTGCAACTCTCAGGTTTTGCGTTACTCCTATAAAATCGTTGGTGGGTAAGGTCGTAATCTCTTCCAGGGTTTTTTCCTTCAGCAAGAGTGTGCTTGCTTCTTGGCAGGTCCTGGAGCCTGTGGGTTATGGCCCATCTCATCACTTGTAAACCTTGAACTCATCATCGGGGCAACTGTTCATCATTCCAACATCCAGCTTCCTAGCATTCTTAAATCCATCCAATTGTACTGTCTTTCTTCCTTCTATTTGTACCAAACTCATACGTGATTACTCAAACTCATCATGGAGTTACAATTGCTCTATATTTCCAACATCATACCTCCTTTATATCCAATAATACTTCCTCCCTTCATACTCCTGAGGTATCCCACATATCGAATTAAAACTCATACTTATTCTGTTTGAAATCCACTTTGCGGAATATCATTATCTTTTCCAGGGGTCAAGGGTTCTTACAGGGTACTACCACCCTTGAAATGCACAAATTCATCCATAGACCATATTTCTCATATCCTCGAAAATGATCAAAATCATTCTTCATAGAGTGACTACTCATAAATTCCAAATTAGTACCAACGATGCTAACTTTATTGATTCTCAAATTATTACAATCTCATGTATTTCCCTTACATGCCTCAACTCAACACCTCAATTTAAAGAAAATGTTCTCACTTCTACTACTATACTTCTCACAGACTCAACTATTTATCACGAGTCTCCTTCTCTTTGGGACAATCTCTGGCAAAGTGCCCTGCTTTATTATAACGAAAACATATTACTTCTGACAAGTCCCGAGGTTTCCTTGTGATTATATAGCCTCCTTGGGTCCTTGGCTTCCTTTTTGGGCAACTTCTGAGGTAGTGCCCTGACTCCTTGCACCTGTAACATGTGATATGACTCACGTTCTTCCTGGAATCCAATCTACTTCTCTTCCTGGACTTTTCCGTTCCAATCAGGGCTTCTATTTCTTGTGGGTCATACTCTACTTCCCCTGTCGGGAATTCTACTAGATCCCCATTAAAACATTTTTGGGAGATGTGTCCTTCTCCACATGAATAGCACGACTTGGTGCAGGGTTTAATTGGGTCTTCTTTGGGTGTGTTCTCCACTTCTTCCTTCATCACTTGTTCTTCTAAAATTTCCATGAGGGCTCCTTTCATTGCTTCTTTCTTCTATTGGATGGTTCTTTGAACCACGGGGTAAATGTGACATTGTGCAGGATAGTGGGTAGTCCATTCACATAAGAAACAAGTAATCTTCCTAGTTGGGCATTCTTTATCTGGGTGACTTTCATCACAATTAGTGCATTCATCGTTGTGTTCCTTATGGTTGTGTCCTATTTCTCCACAAAGCTTGCATGCATAGGGTTTCTTCATATCATTTCCATAAGGCTTCAATTTCTGGGACACAAACCAGGACTTTCGCAAAGTCAACTTAAATTCTTTCCAAGTGGTTACTCCTTCACATCCATTGATGGTTTGGTACATCCTCCACCAAGTAGAAGCACCTCTTTCAAAGCACTGAAGAGCATGCTGGGTCATATCCTTTCCAACTATAGGGTTATTCTTCATATGATTCTCCATGTTCTGAATCCATTGGTCCGTCTCCAATTGACTCATTGGTCCAGAAAATATGGTTTCATCTCCATTCATCCTCTATTGGTTCCAAGGGTTTGGGGTGAGATAAGAGAGATAGAGAGGGATACACACAATGCAAACAACAGTTTTGAAAAGACAGATTTTATTGTGGCTGCCGGAAAACATTAAACAAATGACAGCTCACAATCGTCGCATCTAACGTAGGTATATAACAGGGGTTTGGTCTTCTAAAGGTCAATAAATCTTCAAGGTCGTCTAACTCTTCAAGTCTTGTTCATGTCTTCGATGGCTTCTTCCGATCATGCTTGTCCTTCTCATGTTCTTTTACCAGATCCTCTCTATTGACAAAAAGTTTCTCGTGATGTCCTTTAATATTCCTGGAGTAGCGTTCCAAACTTCTGGGTTTCAACATCCTTGCATGAACCATGGTCCTACTGTCCTTCGTTTCCTGACGAATCTCCGATATCTCAAGGTTTTGTTCCTCCATTTTGGCTACTTCAGCTTTTGGGTCCTAAGTTCTTCACGAAATGCTTCCTTGTCAAAATACGGCTTCATAAAGGTCCACCCTAAACTTCTTGATGTAATACTCCAGATCATGGTGATACACCAGTTAAGGTTAAAACTTCATATCTTACTGATAGATACTCCATTAGTCCTTTTTGTCATCCAATCCTTCCGAAGAAATGCATGCATGCTTAACTCAGCACGGTGACAATAGCATAAGCAGGTGATTCATGGATAGCCGTGTTTCTGCTCTTGTCATTTCCATGAGCTATCATTCCATAATTGATATCTCCTGCCTTAGGGTTTTCTTGACAAAACTTTGAGTTCTAATGCTCCATGTTCCGGTCTTTCTCCAATACACCTTGATCTCGGGTAGTGACAGCTTCCATAGTTTGCCAAGTTCCATAAGGGGTGCCTTCCTAGGTCATACAAATCTGGAAAATTCTACAGGGCCTTCAAATTGTCCTAGTCTTCAGAGTCTTCAACCGTCGTAGTTTCATTATTATAATGCTCGGTAAAATCCTCTTCATTCTGAAGTGGTCTTAGTTGTACAATATCTTGTCCTTCTCGGAGTGGTCTCATCAGTGAAATCTTCGCGTGGTCAAAAGGGAAAAGGGGTATGGTCTCACTTAAAGAGAATATTTGAATAAGCTCAGAAGAGAAGAGAGGTAAAAGATCTTTTTGAAAAAGAAAGTTTTAGAGAAAATCCTTCTTATGGGCTTGCCAGTTTCTAGGGGTCACGTCCTACAGTCAACATGTGCTCTGATACCATCTTGTAGCGACCCAACCTCAGACGGTCAAGTCTCTATGCTTAAGTGTCATCCCTGGATCGGTATGCTGACACACACAGTACTCGAGGATTTATAACAGAGGTAAATCACATGTATAAAATAACGTAAATACTATTACCTCAATCCAAAAATAGCGGAAGTAACGACAAGGTTGTGGATTCCCATCAACACCAACGGAAAAGTTGAGTGTAGAAATCGTAACCCTAACGTATCACTTACTCGTCGTAAGAATCCTGCAACATCGGACGTTGCAGCCACAAAGGGTCAGTACACTGAATGTACTGGCAAATTCACACCATAGGATAATGATGAATAATAGTGCTACCTCTTGAGCACTTGCGTTGGTTTTCCCTTGAAGAGGAAAGGGTGGTGCAGCAAAGTAGCGTAAGTATTTGCCTCGGTTTTTGAGAACCAAGGTATCAATCCAGTAGGAGGCTACGCGCCAGTCCCTCGCACCTACACAAAACAAATAAATCCTCGCAACCAACGCGATAAGGGGTTGTCAATCCCTACACTGTCACTTACGAGAGTGAGATCTGATAGATATGATAAGATAATATTTTTGGTATTTTTATGATAAAGATGCAAAGTAAAATAAAAGCAATGAAAATAACTAAGTATTGGAAGATTAATATGATGAAGATAGACTCGGGGCCATAGGTTTCACTAGTGGCTTCTCTCAAGAGCATAAGTATTTTACGGTGGGTGAACAAATTATTGTTGAGCAATTGACAGAATTGAGCATAGTTATGAGAATATCTAGGTATGTGTGACGCCCCAAGACCGTTGTGCCAGGTGTCTTCCAGTTATTCGCCGTCGTTGCCGTGTCTTTCGCTTGCGTGTTGCATCTTGCCATGTTATCATCCGCATTGCATCATCATGTTTTCAAAACTTGCATCCGTCCGGATCTTCCGGTTCTCTCCGTTGTCCGTTCTGAGCCCAGACATACTTGCACGCGCCCGCGGCATGTCCGTAATAGTATTTTATAAGTGGCCGGAAAATGTTCTCGGATTGGGTTGAAAGTTGGCGTGTGGTCTTATTATAGTGTAGATAGACCGCCTGTCAAGTTTCATCGCATTCGAAGTTCGTTTGATAGCCCAACCGTTAAACTATAGCGGCATTATAGCCGGACAAACGTCGGACGTTTTCGGTCTCCGGAAATAGTTGCCGGGCTGCACTCCTCTCCTCTCATCTCAGCCCAACCTCTTTTCACAACCCACTTAAACCCCCCTTCGTTCCGGACTGTCAGATCGCGATCGGAGGCTCCGAAACGCTCCTAAACCCCCCCTAAACCCAAACCCTAGCCATCCCTGCCTATATATGGACAACCCCTTCCAAATTTGGCAGCCTAGCCTTTCCCCTACCTCCCTGCCGCCTCCATCCTCAAATTCCGTGCCACCAGCCGCCTTCCCCCTCCAAATTCGGTGCCAGCCACCTCACCAGCGCCACTTGGCAGCGTCCCAGTGGCTGCGCCACCACCCAGCCGCCGGATCGGCCTACCGCAGGCCGCCACCTGGCTCCCCGTCGCTCCAGCCGCGCCTCCCATCGCACGGGCCCGCTCGGCCCATCCGCGGCCCGCTCGTCCCGGATCCCGCCGCCGCAGCCCGCGGCTCGTCCCCGAGCTCGTTGCCGTGTACCTCCCGTGTGTCCCCGTCGCCCCAGGCCACCGGAATGCCGCCGTTCCTCGCGCCAGCCGTCGACCACGGGTGCTCCGCCGCCAGGCCAGTGCCCCGCCGCCCTCTCCCTCCTCACCATCCTGCCTCTCTCCCTCACCCTGCTCTTATCTCTTCCCGTAGGAAACCGCCGCCGCCGCCATGGATTCTCGCCTCCGCGCCCCGGAGTCGGCTCCTCCGGCCAGATCCGGCCTCTGCCGGCCCCGCCCTTGCCGGATCCGCCCTGCGACCCATTCCCGGCCTCTCCAGCTTCGCTAAACCCCGCCGTCGTCGGAGTTTTGTCGCGCCGCCGCCTTGTTCTTCTGCCCGTGAGGAGCACGGGAGAAGGACGATGATGACGCTCACCCCTCTCGCCCGCGTGGGCCACCGCACGCCCCGGCCTGGCCCAGCTCCCCGCTCGGTCCCCAAGGCCCAGCTCCTCTTCGCCAAATCCGCCGGCCCACCGCTCTACTTCCCCTTCGGCCCGTTGGCCCAATGTGAGAAGCCACCTTTTTCCCCCGCCCTGTGCGCTGCATAGTATCTTGCGCCCAGCAATTTCAGCCCACTTGTGTTTTTTTACAGATCTGTGAATTTTGCTTTATTCCAGAGACGGCAGTTTTACAGAAAAGCCCTCATACTTCATTCATTTAATAACTCACAAACCGTGCATCATATGTAAAAACTCCAAATATGAAAAATGCTTAGAATTTTGTGTAGTTTAATATTTTGCCACTTTATTGCATGTTTGAAATGTTTAAAATTCTGTTTGATTAAATTTGCTCCTATGCCATGTTAAAATGCTTTAATTCATAACTTAATAACCGTAGCTCGGTTTTAAATAATCTTTATATATAAATGGGGTAGAAAAATGCCTAGTTTAACATGGTGGCCTTATTTTGCATGTTTAACAACCCTTAAATTTGGTTTAGGGAAGAACAGTACCACACCTAAAATATGCATATGGGGATTTACCGGAATTGTTGTTCGTTGTTTCCGGCCTCATTTAAACTTGCCTAGTTAGGTAGTTTACATTTGCTTCACCCCTTGCCATGTTAATCAACATTTAATATTGTTGGGTACATAAACGAGACCGAACTAAATAAGTCATGTGGTGTTCCGTCAATATGCAACTTGTTGCATATTGAGCTCCACTTAATTTGTAGGATTGCTTGTGCACTTTGCCATGCCATGCTTCATTAAACCGGACATGCATCATACTCGATTGTGCATCATGCCATGTTCATGTGTTGGTTGTTTACTATGTTGTTTTCTTCTTTCCGGTGTTGCTTCTTCGGGTTAGATCCGATAATGTCACGTTTGTGAGGACCCGTTCGTCTATGTCTGTTTGTCTTCTTCATGGACTCGTTCTTCTTCCTTGCGGGATTTTAGGCAAGATGACCATACCCTCGAAATCACTTCTATCTTTGCTTGCTAGTTGCTCGCTCTTTTGCTATGCCTATGCCGCGATACCTACCACTTGCTTATCATGCCTCCCATATTGTTGAGCCAAGCCTCTAACCCACCTTGTCCTAGCAAACCGTTGTTTGGCTATGTTACCGCTTTGCTCAGCCCCTCTTATACCGTTGTTAGTTGCAGGTGAAGATTGGAGTTTGTTCCTTGATGGAACATGGTTATTTTGTTGGGATATCACAATATCTCTTATTTAATTAATGCATCTATATACTTGGTAAAGGGTGGAAGGCTCGGCCTTATGCCTGGTCTTTTGTTCCACTCTTGCCGCCCAAGTTTCCGTCATATCGGTGTTATGTTCCCGGTTTTTGCGTTCCTTACACGGTTGGGTTATAATGGGAACCCCTTGACAGTTCGCTTTGAATAAAACTCCTCCAGTAAGGACCAACCTTGGTTTTACTATTTGCCTCACCACCACCTACTTTTCCCTTGGGAGTCGCGCTCCCGAGGGTCATCTTATTTTAACCCCCCCCGGGCCAGTGCTCCTCTGAGTGTTGGTCTGAACTGAGCTGCCTGCGGGGCCACCTCGGGGAAACTTGAGGGTTGGTTTTACTCGTAGCTAGTCTCATCTGAGTGTGCCCTGAGAACGAGATATGTGCAGCTCCTATCGGGATTTGTCGGCACATTCGGGCGGCTTTGCTGGACTTGTTTTACCATTGTCGAGGATGTCTTGTAACCGGAATGTCGAGTCTGATCGGATTGTCTTGGTAGAAGGAATATCCTTCGTTGGCTGTGAGAGCTTGCGATGGGCTAAGTTGGGACACCCCTGCAGGGATTGAACTTTCGAAAGCCGTGCCCGTGGTTATGGGCAGATGGGAATTTGTTAATGTCCGGTTGTAGAAAACCTGAGGTTTATCTTAATTAAAATACATCAACCGCGTGTGTAGCCGTGATGGTCTCTTCTCGGCGGGGTCCGGGAAGTGAACACGGTGTTGGAGTTTGCTTGACGTAGGTTGTTCTAGGATCACTTCTTGATCATAGTTGCTCAAACGTGCTTTTCCTTCTCTTCTCGCTCTCATTTGTGTATGTTAGCCACCATATATGCTAGTCGCTTGCTGCAGCTCCACCTCAAACCTTTTACCCTACCTATAAGCTTAAATAGTCTTGATCACGAAGGTGTGAGATTGCTGAATCCCTGTGACTCACAAATACTTCCAAAACCAGTTTGCAGGTGCCGATGATACTGTGCAGGTGACGCAACCGAACTCAAGGAGGAGCTCGATGAAGATCGTGTTTGTTATGTTGTTCCATTTCCAGTTGATCAGTAGTGGAGCCCAGTTGGGACGATTGGGGATCTGTGTAGCATCAGGGGTAGTCTTCTTTTATTTTGGTTCCATAGTCGGACCTTGATTGTATATGGATGTTGTAATGCTTTATTCATGTATTGTGTGAAGTGGCGATTGTAAGCCAACTATGTATCTCTTTCCCTTATGTATTACATGGGTTGTGTGAAGATTACCTCTCTTGCGACATTGCTTACAATGTGGTTATGCCTCTAAGTCATGCTTCGACACGTGGGAGATATAGCCGCATTGTGGGCGTTACAAGTTGGTAATCAGAGCCTTCCCCGACTTACGAGCCCCCTGCTTGATCGAATCGCTAGCGTTGTTGAGTCTAGAAAAATGTTTTGAGTCATTTAGGATTATATATATGGGAGAGTAGGATTCTTTTTACTCCTCAGTCCCTTCGTCGCTCTGGTGAGGCATCCTGGCATAGAGTTTTGACTCTTCTCTTCTCAAATTTCACTAAAAAATTTAGGATCATGCGGGTATCTTGGAATCATTC
Organism: Triticum urartu; assembly: GCF_003073215.2. NCBI lineage: Eukaryota > Viridiplantae > Streptophyta > Magnoliopsida > Poales > Poaceae > Triticum > Triticum urartu. The sequence continues at coordinate 190,971,655 of NC_053025.1, forward strand.
TGATGGTTTTGTGACGAGAACATTGTTCTTGGTGCCTCCTGACATTTAGGGGTTGTGGAAGTGTCCCGGGGAGTTGAGCTCCGAGGTGTTGTCATCACAATTTTATCGTTGCAGTTCTGGAATACCTGAGTTTCGCCGACATCGAAAATCTCTTTTATGCAGCTGTTGGTGAGATAACCTCGACGCCACCCAGTACTGGGGCGAGAGTTCGGGAGTATTGCCATAACTTGTATAACGGATGCTTTTCGAAGGTTGAGGTAAACGATTTCCGAAGGTTTCTTGGTTATGTGTTGAAGGATGGATACAGCTGGATAATTGAGTAGTTTTGGTTGAGATATTATGCTTCCCCTGTATCCCCAACACCTGATTGCATAACCAGAAAGTTTCGAGAGTTTATAAGTGGGAATTCAAGTAGCTCTTAGGATATCTTTCCGACAGATGTATGATATGAAATTGGGGTTTGACGTCTAGTGGTCCGCCTATCCACGGTTGTTTTTACAGTGGTCTCGTTGTGTCTTAAAGAGTCCTTGGCTATGCTGACTCGGGGACGCTTCGTATGTCATGTGCACTGCCTTGTACATGATGGTGCTGTACGATCGAGTCCGTGTAGGCCCCACCACGAAAACTTCGAACGAAATCTCTATCATATGTTTGTTCCGGCTTATTTTGCAAGCCAATCCTTTGTTTTGTTTTGAGTTGTGGTATTCGAGTTGCTTCGAAGTCAAGTGTTGATTCCATACCTTTCCTAAGCGGTGTTCTCATACTCCGATATGAATACTAATCCTTCTCGATCATCGAGTTTTTCATGTCAATCCTTTTCACCGGTGTATTTCTCTTCAAGTGGATCCGAACATTTCAACATCTGCAAGATCAAGTATCAGTTCTTCTCAACGGTGTTTGTTTCATCCGTCTCCAAGTTGCCTTTGTTTTTCCCGCCCACCCACCCTTTTTCTTCAAGGACTAAGATTTCTTTATCAAGTATCGATCTTATGATTATGAATTATCTCCATTCTTTTTCGTCAATGTTCTTACCCGGTGATTCTCATGAAGATTCTAACGGAGCATCTAGTTCGTCATTCCTCATTCCTTTTCTTCTCCAGTGGATTCAATTCAAGTTTTCTGTGTTGATCATATTCTTTTCCTTGCTTAAAATGCCTTCTCATACCGGTGCACCTCATAATAATTCACTTCTCGCTATTCATTTGTTCCGGAGTGCTCAAGATATCTTAAAATGCTCGTCTTGTCATTCTAGATCCGTTCAACCTATTTTGAGGTTGTTATCTCATTCAAGCCATTTAAATCAACCAGTGCAATCTCTCCTCAAAATCGTTCAACGGTGTATCTTTTCAGTGGGCCCTAACCCACAGGTCTTTTCCTAGGATCTTACCTGACTCTTCTAATTTTCCCGGAGCTTCTCAAATTCTTTTCCAAGTTTGACGTAAGAATGAGTTATCATCAGTCAAATGCTTTCTCCAAGATCTTTCATAATCCTTTTCATCGTTGGCTCAACCTTTCCATTCTTCATTCCGGAGTATCACAACAATTCATGGTGGTGTTTTCTCGTAGTCACGCTCCACATTTGAAGACCGAAGAAGTGTTTACTCTAAATCTTGGTCCGTTCTCTTGAAGATCGTGGTTCTAGCTTGCTGCCATCCTCTCATAATTGTTTTCGGTTTGTGAGAATTCTTTTCAACCATACGGAGCAATTCAAGAGCCTTTTCAGTTTGTTTCTCCGGAGGCCATCATCTCAGAATTATTCATTCTCAGCTTTCAGCTCTTTTTCTCTAAATCTTATCGGTGCATCGTTCAAATATCCTCTAATCAGCTCGTGCTCTCTTCGTTCTCATGTATCCGAATCCCCTCAAGTATCTTTATTTGTTCTCTTATTCTTACCGGTGATTCATCCCTTTTACTTCATTCATTTTCTATTCTTACGGTGGTTCATTCAATATTCCTTTTTATCTTGGTATCATATCAATTCATTTGTTATTTCCAATCATACTGGCGGTTCGTTGAAGTCCTTCTCAAGTTTGTGCTATATCTCTTTTAATCTTTTCTACGAGAATGAGTAGTATGCCAAATCTGTTGCTTGTCATCAATTTAATTGATGAAGGATAAGCATAATGTAATTCTTATTCTTGTTTCATCATGTAAATTCAATTCCTTATCCCGGAAGTTCATCAAAATTCTTATTTTCTTTTGTTCATTTTTTTCTTTTCCCGGAGTTTCAAGATCTCTCATTTATCTCGTCGCAAAGTTCCATTTAATCATTCCAAGGCTTCACCTTATATTCTCAACTTCTCTTTCGTTTGTCATCCTTTTGATTATCGGAGTTATTCATGGAGGTTATACATGATGGTTCACCAAGGATTTAATCCCTTCTCGAAGTGTTCATCGGGATTCTTTTCAAAGGAGCTCAAGCATTCTTCATCTTGCATTCCGTAGTGCAATTCTTTCTACCGTATCATTTGAGGGGGTATTATGTCATTCTTGATAATTTGTGTCCATGTTTCATGATTCACATGTTGTTAAGAATGAGGTATTTTAAGCCCATCAATCTCTTCATTGGAGTTATCTTGGGTTATATTTCACCTAAAGCTTTCCCTAAGGGTCGTTGCTATTTATGGTGCTTATAAATGGCCCAAGTTCTTCATTTATCCTCCCGGTGAAATAAGTTTCTTGTCTCCTTGTTCATATCAATTCAATCTTGTTTCCATTTATGGCAGGTTTTCACCTCAAGTTCTTGAGATGTTTTCCATAAGCCCTCAACAGGCCTGTTCTTTTCGTTGTTGATTTCCCAACAACTCCGTTAAATCCTTCTTTTTAAGGATGCTCTCTCAAATTCACTTGAGGTAGAACATGTTGTTTTCTTCTCCGTTCTTTTCATTGCATTCTTTCATTTGTTCCGGAGGCATTGTGATGCTGCTCTCTTCGAACCATCATCTTGTTTTGTCAAGATCATGTCCAATTCCTTCCATTTACAGTCAAAGTGCTGCCCAAATTTCATCATTCTTATTCCTTCTCTATCTTGTTTTAACCAGAGTGTTGTCGTAATTGATCCTTATCGTTCCTTCTGCATCTCGTTTCTACCGGAGTGCTTGCATGTACTTCTTGTCCTTTGTAACACTTTTCTTATGCCTTTCAACCTACAAGGTTCTAGTAATGTTCCTTGTTCCTCTTTTCTAATGGAGTGTTTTCAACTTTGTTCATCTCCGCTGTATTCTTTTCTCGAAGTAGTTCAACCTCTCAAGGTTCTTTGGTTTCACTCGTTTGTCAAAGAAGCAACTTAGTTTTTCCCCTTCCTTTTCCTCTTCCTTTTCCCTCTGGTGCCATCCTAGATCTCGGGACGAGATCCTTTCGTAGTGGTGGAGTGTTGTGACGCCCCGAGACCGTTGTGCCAGCTGTCTTCCAGTTATTCACCGTCGTTTCCATGTCTTTCGCTTGCGTGTTGCATCTTGCCATGTCATCATCCGCATTGCATCATCATGTTTTCAAAACTTGCATCCATCCGGATCTTCTGGTTCTCTCCATTGTCTGTTCTGAGCCCAGACACACTTGCACGCGCCCGCGGCATGTCCGTAATAGTATTTTATAAGTGGCTGGAAAATGTTCTTGGATTGGGTTGAAAGTTCGTGTGTGGTCTTATTATAGTGTAGATAGACCGCCTGTCAAGATTCATCGCATTCGGAGTTCGTTTGATAGCCCAACCGGTAAACTATAGCGGCATTATAGCCGGACAAACGTCGGACGTTTTCGGTCTCCGGAAACAGTTGCAGGGCTGCACTCCTCTCCTCTCATCTCAGCCCAACCTCTTTTCACAACCCACCTGCAGCCCACCTAAACCCCCCTTCATTCCGGACAGTCAGATCCCGATCGGAGGCTCCAAAACGCTCCTAAAACCCCCCTAAACACAAACCCTAGCCATCCCTGCCTATATATGGACAACCCCTTCCAAATTTGGCAGCCTAGCCCTTCCCCTACCTCCATGCCGCCTCCCTCCTCAAATTCTGTGCCACCAGCCGCCTTCCCCCTCCAAATCCGGTGCCAGCCACCTCACCAGCGCCACTTGGCAGCGTCCCAGTGGCTGCGCCGCCACCCAGCCGCCGGATCGGCCTACCGCAGGCCGCCACCTGGCTCCCCGTCGCTCCAGCCACGCCTCCCATCACGCGGGCCCGCTCGGCCCATCCGCGGCCCGCTCGGCCCGGATCCCACGGCCGCAGCCCGCAGCTCGTCCCCGAGCTCGTCCGCTCGATCCCGAGCTCGTCGCCGTGCACCTCCCGTCTGTCCCTGTCGCCCGAGGCCACCGGAATGCCGGCGTTCCTCGCACCGGCCGTCGACCACGGGTGCTCCACCGCCAGGCCAGTGCCCCGCCACCCTCTCCCTCCTCACCATCTCGCCTCTCTCCCTCACCCTGCTCTTATCTCTTCCCCGTAGGAAACCACCGCCGCCGCCATGGATTCTCGCCTCCGCGCCCCGGAGTCGGATCCTCCGGCCAGATCCGGCCTCTGCCGGCCCCGCCCTTGCCGGATCCGCCCTGCGACCCGTTCCCGGCCTCTCCAGCTTCGCCGAACCCCACCGTCGTCGGAGTTTTGTCGCGCCGCCGCCTTGTTCTTCTGCCCGTGAGGAGCACGGGAGAAGGACGATGCCGACGCTCGCCCCTCTCGCCCGCGTGGGCCACCTCACGCCCCGGCCTGGCCCAGCTCCCCACTCGATCCCCAAGGCCCATCTCCTCTTCGCCAGATCCGCCGGCCCACCGCTCTGCTTCCCCTTCGGCCCGTTGCCCCAATGTGAGAAGCCACTTTTTCCCCCGCCCTGTGCGTTGCATACTATCCCGCGCCCAGCAATTTTGGCCCACTTGTGTTTTTTTACAGATCTGTGAATTTTGCTTTATTCCAGAGACGGCAGTTTTACAGAAAAGCCCTCATACTTCATTCATTTAATAACTCACAAACCGTGCATCATATGTAAAAACTCCAAATATGAAAAATGCTTAGAATTTTGTGTAGTTTAATATTTTGCCACTTTCATGCATGTTTGAAATGTTTAAAATTCTATTTGATTAAATTTGCTCCTATGCCATGTTAAAATGCTTTAATTCATAACTTAATAACCGTAGCTCGGTTTTAAATAATCTTTATATATAAATGGGGTAGAAAATGCCTACTTTAACATGGTGGCCTTATTTTGCATGTTTAACAGCCCTAAAATTTGGTTTAGGGCAGAACAGTACCACACCTAAAATATGCATAACGGGATTTACCGGAATTGTTGTTCGTTGTTTCCGGCCTCATTTAAACTTGCCTAGTTAGGTAGTTTTCATTTGCTTCACCCCTTGCCATGTTAATCAACATTTAATATTGTTGGGTACATAAACGAGATCGAACTAAATAAGTCATGTGGTGTTCCGTCAATATGAAACTTGTTGCATATTGAGCTCCACTTAATTTGTAGGATTGCTTATGCACTTTCCCATGCCATGCTTCATTAAACCGGACATGCATCATACTCGATTGTGCATCATGCCATGTTCATGTGTTGGTTGTTTACTATGTTGTTTGCTTCTTTCCGGTGTTGCTTCTTCGGGTTAGATCCGGTAACGTCACGTTTTTGAGGACCCGTTCATCTATGTCCGTTTGTCTTCTTCATGGACTCGTTCTTCTTCCTTGCGGGATTTCAGGCAAGATGACCATACCCTCGAAATCACTTCTATCTTTGCTTGCTAGTTGCTCGCTCTTTCGATATGCCTATGCCGCGATACCTACCACTTGCTTATCATGCCTCCCATATTGTTGAGCCAAACCTCTAACCCACCTTGTCCTAGCAAACCGTTGTTTGGCTATGTTACCGCTTTGCTCAGCCCCTCTTATACCGTTGTTAGTTGCAGGTGAAGATTGGAGTTTGTTCCTTGATGGAACATGGTTATTTTGTTGGGATATCACAATATCTCTTATTTAATTAATGCATATATATACTTGGTAAAGGGTGGAAGGCTCGGCCTTATGCCTGGTCTTTTGTTCCACTCTTGCCGCCCTAGTTTCCGTCATATCGGTGTTATGTTCCCGGTTTTTGCGTTCCTTACACGGTTGGGTTATAATGGGAACCCCTTGACAGTTTGCTTTGAATAAAACTCCTCCAGTAAGGACCAACCTTGGTTTTACTATTTGCCTCACCACCACCTACTTTTCCCTTGGGAGTTGTGCTCCCGAGGGTCATCTTATTTTAACCCCCCCGGGCCAGTGCTCCTCTGAGTGTTGGTCCGAACTGAGCTGCCTGCGGGGCCACCTCGGGGAAACTTGAGGGTTGGTTTTACTCGTAGCTAGTCTCATCTAAGTGTGCCCTGAGAACGAGATATGTGCAGCTCCTATCGGGATTTGTCGGCACATTCAGGCGGCTTTGCTGGACTTGTTTTACCATTGTCGAGGATGTCTTGTAACCGGGATGCCGAGTCTGATCGGATTGTCTTGGGAGAAGGAATATCCTTCGTTGGCCGTGAGAGCTTGTGATGGGCTAAGTTGGGACACCCCTGCAGGGATTGAACTTTCAAAAGCCGTGCCCGCGGTTATGGGTAGATGGGAATTTGTTAATGTCCGGTTGTAGAAAACCTGAGGTTTATCTTAATTAAAATACATCAACCGCATGTGTAGCCGTGATGGTCTCTTCTCGGCGGGGTCCGGGAAGTAAACACGGTGTTGGAATTTGCTTGACGTAGGTTGTTCTAGGATCACTTCTTGATCGTAGTTGCTCAAACGTGCTTTGCCTTCTCTTCTCGCTCTCATTTGCGTATGTTGGCCACCATATATGCTAGTCGCTTGCTGCAGCTCCACCTCAAACCTTTTACCCTACCTATAAGCTTAAATAGTCTTGATCGCGAGGGTGTGAGATTGCTGAGTCCCTGTGACTCACAGATACTTCCAAAACCAGTTTGGAGGTGCCGATGATACCATGCAGGTGACGCAACCGAGCTCAAGTAGGAGCTCGATGAAGATCGTGTTTGTTATGTTGTTCCATTTCCAGTTGATCAGTAGTGGAGCCCAGTTGGGACGATCGGGGATCTGTGTAGCATCAGGGGTGGTCTTCTTTTATTTTGGTTCGGTGGTCGGACCTTGATTGTATCTGGATGTTGTAATGCTTTATTCATGTATTGTGTGAAGTGGTGATTGTAAGCCAACTATGTATCTCTTTCCCTTATGTATTACATGCGTTGTGTGAAGATTACCTCTCTTGCGACATTGCTTACAATGCGGTTATGCCTCTAAGTCGTGCTTCGACACGTGGGAGATATAGCCGCATCGTGGGCGTTACAGTATGATCATGTATATAGGCATCACGTCCGAGACAAGTAGACCGACTCCTGCCTGCATCTACTACTATTACTCCACACATCGACCGCTATCCAACATGCATCTAGAGTATTAAGTTCAAGAAGATTACATCGAATAGATCTCCACAAGAGAGGGGGAGAACTTTGTATTGACATCCAAAAAGAGAGAAGAAGCTATCTAGCTAATAACTATGGACCCGAAGGTCTGAGGTAAACTACTCACACTTCATCGGAGAGGCTATGGTGTTGATGTAGAAGCCCTCCGTGATCGATGCCCCCTCCGGCGGAGCTCCGGAACAGGCCCCAAGATGGGATCTTGTGGATACAGAAAGTTACGGTGGTGGAATTAGGGTTTTGGCTCCGTATCTGATCGTTTGGGGGTACGTAGGTATATATAGGAGGAAGAAGTACGTCGGTGGAGCAACAGGGGGCCCACGAGGGTGGATGGCGCGCCTGGGGGGTAGGCACGCCCCCCTACCTCGTGGCCTCCCTGTTGGTTGCTTGACGTAGGGTCCAAGTCTCCTAGATCTTGTTCGTTCCAAAAATCACATTCCCGAAGGTTTCATTCCGTTTGGACTCCGTTTGATATTCCTTTTCTTCGAAACCCTAATTGGTTAGTCCCAAAAATAATATAAAAGTGGATAATAAAGCCCAATAATGTCCAAAACAGAAGATAATATAGCATGGAGCAATCAAAAATTATAGATACGTTGGAGACGTATCAAGCATCCCCAAGCTTAATTCCTGCTCGTCTTCGAGTAGGTAAATGATAAAAATAGAATTTTTGATGTGGAATGCTACTTGGCATATTTTCAATGTAATTCTTCTTAATTGTGGTATGAATATTCAGATCCGAAAGATTCAAGACAAAAGTTTAATATTGACATAGAAATAATAATAATACTTCAAGCATACTAACTAAGCAATTATGTCTCTTCAAAATAACATCTCCAAAGAAAGTTATCCCTACAAAATCATATAGTCTGGATATGCTCTATCTTCACCACACAAAGTATTTAAATCATGCACAACCCCGATGACAAGCCAAGCAATTGTTTCATACTTTTGACATTCTCAAACTTTTTCAATCTTCACGCAATACATGAGCGTGAGCCATGGACATAGCACTCTAGGTGGAATAGAATGGTGGTTGTGGAGGAGACGAAAAAGGAGAAGATAGTCTCACATCAACTAGGCGTATCAATGGGCTATGGAGATGCCCATCAATAGATATCAATGTGAGTGAGTAGGGATTGACATGCAACGGATGCACTAGAGCTATAAGTATATGAAAGCTCAAGAAGAAACTAAGTGGGTGTGCATCCAACTTGCTTGCTCATGAAGACCTAGGGCAATTTGAGGAAGCCCATCATTGGAATATGCAAGCCAAGTTCTATAATGAAAAATTACCACTAGTATATGAAAGTGGTAACATAGGAGAGTCTCTATTATGAAGATCATGGTGCTACTTTGAAGCACAAGTGTGGTAAAAGGATAGTAGCATTGTCCCTTCTCTCTTTTTCTCTCATATATTTTTTTATTTGGGCCTTTTCTTTTTTCTTTTATGGCCTCTTTTTTTTATCGTCCGGAGTCTCATCCCGACTTGTGGGGGAATCATAGTCTCCATCATCCTTTCCTCACTGGGACAATGCTCTAATAATGATGATCATCACACTTTTATTTTCTTACAACTCAACAATTACAATTCGATACTTAGAACAAAATATGACTCTATGTGAATGCCTCCGGCGGTGTACCGGGATATGCAATGACTCATGAGTGACATGTATGAAAGAAGTATGAATGGTGGCTTTGCCACAAATACAATGTCAACTACATGATCATGCAAAGCAATATGACAATGATGGAGCATGTCATAGTAAACAGAATGGTGGAAAGTTGCATGGCAATATATCTCGGAATGGCTATGGAAATGCCATGATAGGTAGGTATGGCAGCTGTTTTGAGGAAGGTATATGGTGGGTGTATGATACCGGCGAAAGGTGCGCGGTATTAGAGAGGCTAGCAATAGTGGAAGGGTGAGAGTGTGTATGATCCATGGACTCAACATTAGTCATAAAGAACTCATATACTTATTGCAAAAATCTACAAGTTATCAAAGCAAAGTATTACGCGCATGCTCCTAGGGGGATAGATTTGTAGGAAAAGACCATCGCTCGTCCCCGATCGCCACTCATAAGGAAGACAATCAATAAATAAATCATGCTCCGACTTCATCACATAACGGTTCACCATACGTGCATGCTACAGGAATCACAAACTTTAACACAAGTATTTCTCAAATTCACAACTACTCAACTAGCATGACTCTAATATCACCATCTCCATATCTCAAAACAATTATCAAGTATCAAACTTCTCATAGTATTCAACACACTCATAAGAGAATTTTATTATTAATTTTGTATACCTAGCATATTAGGATTATTTAAGAAAATTACCATGCTATTTAAGACTCTCAAAATAATCTAAGTGAAGCATGAGAGATCAATAGTTTCTATAAAACAAATCCACCACCGTGCTCTAAAAGATATAAGTGAAGTACTAGAGCAAAACTCTATAACTCAAAAGATATAAGTGAAGCACATAGAGTATTCTAATTATTTCTGAATCATGTGTGTCTCTCTCAAAAGGTGTGTACAGCAAAGATGATTGTGGTAAACTAAAAATCAAAGACTCAAATCATACAAGACGCTCCAAGCAAAACACATATCATGTGGTGAATAAAAATATAGCTCCAAGTAAAGTTACCGATAGAAGTAGACGAAAGAGGGGATGCCTTCCGGGGCATCCCCAAGCTTTGGATTTTAGGTGTCCTTATATTATCTTGGTGGTTCCATGGGCATCCCCAATCTTAGGCTCTTGCCACTCCTTGTTCCATAGTCCATCAAATCTTTACCCAAAACTTGAAAACTTCACAACACAAAACTCAAAGTAGAAAATCTCATGAGCTCCGTTAGTGAAATAAAACAAAAGACCACTTCAAGGTACTGTAATGAACTCATTATTTATTTATATTGGTGTTAAAACTACTGTATTCCAACTTCTCTATGGTTTATAAACTATTTTACTAGCCATAGATTCGTCAAAATAAGCAAACAACACACGAAAAACAGAATCTGTCAAAAACAGAACAGTCTGTAGTAATCTGTAGCTAGCGCAAGATCTGGAATCCCAAAAATTCTAAAATAAATTGCTGGACGTTAGGAATTTATCTATTAATCATCTTCAAAAAGAATTAACTAAATATCACTTTCCAAATAAAAATGGCAGCAGTTCTCGTGAGCGCTAAAGTTTCTGTTTTTTACAGCAAAATTAACAAGACTTTCCCCAAGTCTTCCCAACGGTTCTACTTGGCACAAACACAAATTAAACACAAAACACAACCAAAACAGAGGCTAGATAAGTTATTTATTACTAAACAGGAGCAAAAAGCTAGGAATAAAAATAGAATTGGGTTGCCTCCCAACAAGCGCTATCGTTTAACGCCCCTAGCTAGGCATAAAAAGCAAGGATAGATCTAGGTATTGCCATCTTTGGTAGGCAATCCATAGGTGGCTCTCATAATAGATTCATAAGGTAATTTAATTTTCTTTTAGGGAAGTGTTCCATACCTTTCCTTAATGGAAATTGGAATCTAATATTTCCTTCCTTCATATCAACAATTGCACCAATCGTTCTAAGGAAAGGTCTACCAAGAATAATAGGACATGAAGGATTGCAATCTATATCAAGAACGATAAAATCTACGGGCACATAATTCCTATTTGCAATAATAAGAACATCATTAATTCTTCCTATAGGTTTCTTAATAGTGGAATCTGCAAGGTGCGAGTTTAAAGAGCAATCATCAAAATCACGGAAACCTAACAAATCACACAAAGTCTTTGGAATCGTGGAAACACTAGCACCCAAATCACACAAAGCATAGCATTCATGATCTTTAATTTTAATTTTAATAGTTGGTTCCCACTCATCATAAAGTTTTCTAGGGATAGAAACTTCCAACTCAAGTTTTTCTTCATAATATTGCATCAAAGTATCAACGATATGTTTGGTAAAAGCATTATTTTGACTATAAGCATGAGCAGAATTTAACACGGATTGCAACAGGGAAATACAATATATCAAAGAGAAATTATCATAATTAAATTCCTTGAAATCCAATATAGTGGGTTCATTAACATCTAGAGTTTTGATCTCTTCAATCTCACTTTTATCAAATTTAGCATCAAGATCTAAAAACTCCAAATTTTTGGAACGCCTTCTAGGTAAAGGTGGATCATATTCAGTCCCATCATTATCATGATTCATATTGCAAAACAAAGATTTAATAGGGGACACATCAATAACTTTTAGATCTTCATCTTTATTTTCATGGAAACTAGAAGAACACGCTCTTATAAAGGAATCTTTCTTAGCACGCATCCTAGCGGTTCTTTCTTTGCACTCATCAATGGAAATTCTCATGGCTTTGAGAGACTCATTGATATCATGCTTAGGTGGAATAGATATAAGTTTCAAAGAATCAACATCAAGAGAAATTCTATCAACGTTCCTAGCCAACTCATCAATCTTAAGCAATTTTTCTTCAATCAAAGCATTGAAATTCTTTTGCGAAGTAATAAATTCTTTAATATTGGATTCAAAATCAGAGGGCATCTTATTATAATTTCCATAAGAATTTTTGTAGGAATTACCATAATTATTAGAGGAATTACTAGGATAAGGCCTAGGGTTAAAGTTTCCTCTATACGCGTTGTTACCAAACTTATTCCTACCAACAAAATTCACATCCATAGATTCGTTATTATTCTCAATCAAGGTAGACAAAGGCATCATTAGGATCAGAAGAAACACTCTTATTAGCAAATAATTTCATAAGTTCATCCATATTTCCACTCAAAACATTAATTTCTTCTATCGCATGCACTTTCTTATTAGTAGATCTTTCAGTGTGCCATTGAGAATAATTAACCATAATATTATCTAGGAGTTTAGTAGCTTCTCCTAAAGTGATTTCCATAAAAGTGCCTCCCGCGGCCGAATCTAAAAGATTTCTAGAAGCAAAATTCAATCCAGCATAAAAAATTTGTATAATCATCCACAAATTCAAACCATGTGTTGGGAAATTACGTATCATTAATTTCATCCTCTCCCAAGCTTGTGCAACATGTTCATGATCAAGTTGCTTAAAATTCATAATATCGTTTCTAAGAGAGATGATCTTAGCAGGAGGAAAATACTTAGAGATAAAAGCATCTTTGCACTTATTCCAAGAATCAATACTATTTTTAGGTAAAGACGAAAACCAAGATTTAGCACGATCTCTAAGTGAAAAAGGAAATAGCTTCAATTTAACAATATCATTGTCAACATCTTTCTTCTTTTGCATATCACACAAATCAACGAAGCTATTTAGATGGGTAGCGGCATCTTCACTAGGAAGGCCGGAAAACGGATCTTTCTTGACAAGATTCAGCAAGGCAGCATTAATTTCACAAGATTCAGCATCGGTAAGAGGAGCAATCGGAGTGCTAATAAAATCATTGTTGTTGGTATTGGTAAAGTCACACAATTTAGTGTTATCTTGAGCCACCGTGACAAGCAAGCAATCCAACACACAAGCAAACGAGGAACGGGCAAAAAAAGCAAATAGAGAAAGAGAGGGAGGATAGAGAGAGAGGGCGAATAAAACGGTAAGGGTGAAGTGGAGGAAAGGAAAAAGAGAAGCAAATGGCAAATAATGTAATGCGGGAGATAAGGGTTTGTGATGGGTACTTGGTATGTTGACTTTTGCGTAGACCTCCCCGGCAATGGCGCCAGAAATCCTTCTTGCTACCTCTTGAGCACTTGCGTTGGTTTTCCCTTGAAGAGGAAAGGGTGGTGCAGCAAAGTAACGTAAGTATTTCCCTCAGCTTTTGAGAACCAAGGTATCAATCCAGTAGGAGGCTATGCGCCAGTCCCTCGCACCTACACAAAACAAATAAATCCTCACAACCAACGCGATAAGGGGTTGTCGATCCCTACACGGTCACTTACGAGAGTGAGATCTGATAGATATGATAAGATAATATTTTTGGTATTTTTATGATAAAGATGCAAAGTAAAATAAAAGCAATGAAAATAACTAAGTATTGGAAGATTAATATGATGAAGATAGACTCGGGGGCCATAGGATTCACTAGTGGCTTCTCTCAAGAGCATAAGTATTTTACGGTGGGTGAACAAATTACTATTGGGCAATTGACAGAATTGAGCATAGTTATGAGAATATCTAGGTATGATCATGTATATAGGCATCACGTCCGAGACAAGTAGACCGACTCCTGCCTACATCTACTACTATTACTCCACACATCGACCGCTATCCAGTATGCATCTAGAGTATTAAGTTCAAGAGAACAGAGTAATGCTTTAAGCAAGATGACATGATGTAGAGGGATAAACTCATGCAATATGATGAAAACCCCATCTTCTTATCCTCGATGGCAACAATACAATACGTGACTTGCTTCCCCTACTGTCACTGGGAAAGGACACCGCAAGATTGAACCCAAAGCTAAGCACTTCTCCCATTGCAAGAAAGATCAATCTCGTAGGCCAAACCAAACTGATAATTCGAAGAGACTTGCAAAGATAACCAATCATACATAAAAGAATTCAGAGAAGATTCAAATATTGTTCATAGATAAACTTGATCATAAACCCACAATTCATCGGTCTCAACAAACACACCGCAAAATAAGATTACATCGAATAGATCTCCACAAGAGAGGGGGAGAACTTTGTATTGAGATCCAAAAAGAGAGAAGAAGCCACCTAGCTAATAACTATGGACCCGAAGGTCTGAGGTAAACTACTCACACTTCATCAGAGAGGCTATGGTGTTGATGTAGAAGCCTTCCTTGATCGATGCCCCCTCCGGAGGAGCTCCGAAACAGGCCCCAAGATAGGATCTCGTGGATACAAAAAGTTACGGCGGTGGAATTAGGGTTTTGGCTCCGTATCTGATCGTTTTGGGGTACGTAGGTATATATAGGAGGAAGAAGTATGTCGGTGGAGCAACAGGGGGCCCACGGGGGTGGAGGGCGTGCCTGGGAGGGGTAGGCGCGCCCCCTACCTCGTGGCCTCCCTGTTGGTTGCTTGACGTAGGGTCCAAGTCTCCTAGATCTTGTTCGTTCCAAAAATCACGTTCCCTAAGGTTTCATTCCGTTTGGACTCCGTTTGATATTCCTTTTCTTCGAAACCCTAAAATAGGCACAAAAAACAGCAATTCTGGGCTGGGCCTCTGGTTAATAGGTTAGTCCCAAAAATAATATAAAAGTGGATAATAAAGACCAATAATGTCCAAAACAGAAGATAATATAGCATGGAGCAATCAAAAATTATAGATACGTTGGAGACGTATCAAATAGCTATCACTACATGCATATTTGGCTGGTGGAGGCTCTATGGTTAACATGTTTTTTGCGAAAAGTCAATTTTTCCCTACTGCAAAGGAATACATTTTATTTAACTACAAAGTTGGTTGAAAACATTGAGAATGGTAAAACCCATCTCAATCCCAATTAAAAGGTAATTAATAACCCAACAAAATTAATTTAGAGTGATAAGATCAACATGACAATCCAAGAACCAGATACTCAAGATGTTCGTAACTGGGGACATGGCTAATCATGATTAGTTTGTACACTCTGCAGAGGTTTGTGCATGTTTCCCCACAAGACTCGATCTCCTCCATTGGATTTCTCGCACTACATAATGTTTGAGAAACGGATGGCCGAGACACGGTCTTTCCGAAGAGGTCCCGTTAACCGATAGATAGGCTTGTACACCTACAATCCCCTACATCTGCTAGCCCATCATGGAAAGGTTTCCCAAAACTTACTCAACTATGCCAGAGCCCATAATGGCATGTGGCTGCACACGGAAGTTTCTAGCATGAATAATCTTATGATCCCTTTGAGCCTGGGTGGCAGTCCATAGGAGAATCACACGGTACCCCGGGATTTCCAAAAATACAGGCAATCATTGGATTCCCCAGGTGCCTCAATCCACCCAGATGTGTATTAAAGTTGCCACCTTAAGTTAACCATTAATTAACAACTCACATCTGTCATGGATACACTCAAACCCAATCCACGTCTACGAGCATAGCATGGCAATATAAGCATAGCACAGAAGTAACTCCCAAGGTTTGAATGCAGGACAATAGGTTCCTACCTCATCAACTACTTCCCAAAACCCACATGTTATCAATTCCTAACCATGCAATGTTTGAGGGTTGAAACTAATGCATAAAAACTGGGTATTAAAGGGATATGATCAAAGTGTGAACTTTCCTGTACTGTTGATGAAGATGATTCGCACTCAAAACTCTTGATAGTTCTACTCGTCACACTCCGGTCAATCTATCGTAAGCAAGCAATAGTAACCACACATAAGCAATCACTCAAAAGATCGAGAAGAGTGAAGAAGACGATTCTGAAAACATCAAAACCAAACAAATAGCTCTTGCAACATAAAACAATTTCAAACAGTATCAAAATTAGGTAGATTTGGCCTTATCACAAAGTTTAGGTCAAGAGCTTTGATTTGCAAAAAGAATCAACTCTGAAAGGATCGATATGGTTGACTAGAGGGGGTGAATAGGCAACTAACAATTTTTAGCTTTTCTTTAACAATTTAAACTTTGCATCAAGTAGGTTGTCTAGATATGCAACTAGGTGAGCAACCTATATGATGCAACAAGGACAGGAACACAAGCAAGCAAGAGATATGATACAAATAAGCTTGCACAAGTAAAGGCACGAGATAACCAAGAGTGGAGATGGTGGAGACGAGGATGTGTTGCCGAAGTTCCTTCCCTTTGAAAGGAAGTACGTCTTCGTTGGAGCGGTGTGGAGGCACAATGCTCCCCAAGAAGCCACTAGGGCCACCGTATTCTCCTCACGCCCTCACACAATGCGAGATGCCGTGATTCCACTATTGGTGCCCTTGGAGGCGGCGATCGAACCTTTACAAACAAGGTTGGGGCAATCTCCACAACTCAATTGGAGGCTCCCAACGACACCATGAAGCTTCACCACAATGGACTATGGCTTCGCGGTGACCTCAACCATCTAGGATGCTCAAACACCCAAGAGTAACAAGATCCGCAAGGGATTAGTGGGGGGAATCAAATTTCTCTTGGTGGAAGTGTGGATCGAGTCCTTCTCAACCACTCCCGAGCAAATCAACAAGTTTGATTGGCTAGGGAGTGAGATCGGGCGGAAATGGAGCTTAGAGCAACAATGGAGCTTGGGGTTGGAAGAGGTAAGTCAACGGGGAAGAAGGGGACCCCTTATATAGTGTAGGACAAAGATCCAACCGTTACCCACCTACCAGCCTGCGGCCAGCGGTACTACCGCTCCAGGCCAGCGGTACTACCGCAGGGCCGTGCGGTACTACCACTTGCTTCCAAGCGGTACTACCGCACGGTCATGCGGTACTACCATATAGGCCCGCGGTACTGCCGCAACCCCAGCAACAGCAAGGTCAGATCTGGCGCGCAGGAGCTGAGGGCAGTACTTCCGCGAGGGCGGTACTACCGCAAGGCAGAAATCCCCTAGCCAGGGGGGAGGAACCATCCGTGCCTACTTCCACAAAGAAACGGAAGAAGCAAAAACCCGACACAGTAGTACTGCCGAGGGGCGGTACTACTGCCTGACAACATAGCACGGCACTACCGCGGAGCGAAAGCGGTACTACCGCGGTAGGTGCGGATGTAAAAAATTACATCCGCCCCTACTACCGCGAAGGAGCAGTACTAGCCTGGTGGGCAGCGGTAGTGCAGCTCTAGGGGAGCGGTACTACCGTGGGCACCTGCGGTACTGCCGCGCCATCGCACGGTACTACCGCTGGTGCCTACGGTACTACCACTCTCCTGGGAGCAGTACTACCGCGACCCAACTCAGCAGCCAGAACCAGGGAGGCGAGAAAGCGGAGGAAGCTCCAAGGGAAAAGGAGGGGACAAGAAAGAGACGTGTACGTGATGATTCCACCCAAACCTTTCCGACGCGGACCCCCTATTAATAGTACGGCTTTCCTACGACTCAAATCCACCAAAAAGAAACGTAGAAACGACGCCGTCTTCAACAGTCTTCGAGGGGCACCCAACCGTCTTGTGCCTAGCGATGAAATGTCTGGGATACTCAAGGCACACGATTAGTCCGCAAACGTGTTGTCATCAATCACCAAAACTCCTTAGGGATAAATATGCCCTTACAATCTCCCCCTTTTTGGTGGATTGATGACAATACGGGATTTGCACAAGGGAAATAATATTAAGCAACCGCAAACCCCTCCTCTCTAGAATATAGACGGGCTCCCCCTAGATGTGTACCACCTAGATGAGTGCTTTGGACTGCACGACACATATACTAGGATCAAAGCTCCCCCTATATTATAGAGACAAGGCATATCTAGTAATAGGAAGGCTATCACTAGACAAGATAGCACAAACATAAGTTAACTAAGATATATAGAGTGCATATGTCTTACACCATATGTAGGATAGGTCTCGAAGGCACAAACCAAACAAAAGCAAACGAGGCAAACGAGGTTCAAACGACAAAGCAAACAAACACACCAAGCATGACACAACACAAATCCCTACACTCTCTCCCCCTTTGGCATCGAGATGCCAAAAAGGCAGAGAGGACACCTACACACATGGGGTGGCTCAGGCAGAGAAGTCGTCCCACTGCTCCTCGTGCTCCTCGTCAGACTCAGCGGCGGGGACGGGCTCCTCGATGTCTTCCTCTGAACTGGTCCACTTGTATCCCTGCTTTGACATCCAGGCAGCCTCAGGCGTGATGACGTCCTCAGAACCGCCAGACACATCCTCTCCAAAGAGCCTCATAACCTTCTTGTCACGGCGGCGACTCTCCTTGTTTGCCACGTGAGCCCTGTACTGTCCCTTTGCCTGCATGCAGAAGAGAGTCTTCATCTTGTCCTTTAACTTCTTGGCCCATGATGGCTCAAAGGAAGGAGCGGTAGACCTAGCAGCAGGATCCTCAGCAACATGCTCTGCACCAGCCTCCTCCTCACCAACAGCCCTCCTAGCAGAAGAAGCCTCAGCACGAGTGGTAGTGTTGGCCCAGTTGGGCTTTACGCAGAGGCTGATGGACTCATGCCGAATCCAGTCTGGAGCAAGGAACTCATCACCAGGGTACATCTTCTCCCAAGTGGTGGAGAGCAGCAGAAACAGGTACGGTCCATAGATAGGTACCTTGCGAGTGAACACCGCAAACCGAAGCTCACACCACATGATGTGTGAGACATCAAGTGGCTGAGTCTGAGATGAACGTGCCTCTGCACATAGGAGCAACATGTCCACTAGATAGGCATGAACCTTGTCCTTGTCGCCAATGCGTGGGAACAGAGTGTTGCGGAAGATGCGATGCATGATATCCAGAAAGGAGTTCAGCAACCAAGTTGACTTGCCATTGGGGAGCACCTTCTCAACAAGGAATGGCTGAAGCAGGTTCTTGCTGGTAGACTCAGAGTTGGCGTGGGGGCGAACACCAACGGGGGTATGAAGCCCGTCATCAGGAATGTGAAGCAGATCCATGAACTCCTTCCATGTAGCAGACAGCTGACGGTCGTTGGTCATCCAGGTCATCCTCCGCTCATCCCCGGGATGAAAGTAAACTAAGGCAAAGAACAGACAGATAAGCTCAGGGTCATAGTCAAGGTGAAAGGATATCACCGGTTCAATAGAAAACAGCTCCACCAAGTCCGGAGCCTCTCCAAAATAGTCACGAAACTTGTCCTTCCGCATGTGATTCATGTCTATCCACTTGACATCCACGAAGGTATTCTGCTTGTTCTTGATCACATCCAGATAGATGAGAGCCTGTTGCTTGGTCCAGAACAACTCGGTGCCTCTAAGGATAGCCCGAGAATTCACATAGGGATTGATCTTCCGGCTTTCGACATACTCAGTGACTGAAATCTCGTCCATGCCCTTAGCAGGTTCCTTGTGCTTGCTGGCAGTGGTCTTGACATTGCGCTTGGGGGCATTGGAGCCCTGTCGGGCTTCATCTTGGGGGTTGCGCAGACGCTTGGAGCCAGTTTCACGACTGGGATTGGAACGGCGAGAGCCACCACCTGAGACACAAAACGCAAAACACCCACGACAAACAAGAGGGGTCAATGCAAAGACCACAACAAAGCAAAAGAAACATGCAGAGAGCACACAAGATAATTGCCTAGAGAGAGATTTGACCCCTACGGTAGTACTGCCAAGTGCTAGGGAACTAAGATCGTAGTACCGCTCTTAGTCGCGGTATTACCGTGTAAGGTCATGGTAGTACCAGGTCTAGGAGCGGTAGTACGAGCTTAGTGCCTCAGCTAGCGCGGTAGTACCGCGTCTGATGAGCGGTAGTACCGCACGAGCTAGCGCGGTAGTACCGCACCTGATGGGCGGTAGTACCGCACGAGCGGTAGTACCGCACATGAGACACGGTAGTACCGCACCGCGTCAAATCCGAACAAGTTCAAATCTGAGAAAAGCCCGCGAAACCGTGGCGGTACTACGGTTGGACAAATCTACCACAAGACAACATATCAAGTATGATTCCTACGCAACACGACTCTCCTACATCCTACTCTTGCATAGATTTGGCCTAAGATCTCAAGAACAACAAGCATCTCCCCAAAAACCTAGAAGTGAGAGAACAACCAAGAAAAAGAGGGATTTGGGGAAAAACCTTGGTCCATGGCAAGAGGAAGTGGTGGGGAACGATCCCACCGGTCGGAATCCGAGGAGAGTGGCCGGCGAGGGAGATCCGGCGAGGACCTCCGGCGCCGTTCTTGAGCAAGAGAGAGAGACGTGGGGAGAGAGACGAGTGAATGAGTATGGGGAGTTGGAACTCCCCTGCCCGAGTCATAACCCCCACGCTCACTCGACGGCGCGGTAGTACCGTGCCTCATCGCGGTAGTACCACTCTACGGAAGTACCGCACCTAAGCGGTAGTACCGCGCTCTGGCGCGGTAGTACCGTGCCTCTCAAAGCGGTAGTACCACGGTAAGCCGCGGTAGTACCGTGGGCTCAAGAAGATGCACGTTTCAAGCACACGAAAAACGGGGTCTTTGCACGAACACTCCGAGGCAACATGACACCACAAGACCACGCTACACACAAAGGCAGAAAGGCAAATGACAAAACGAAACACCCACGAGACACCACCTCTCCAAAGAGAGGGCGGTGGCCGTAGCCACCTATGTTGAGTCAATTGGTATGGCACCGCGAGGAATTATCCTTGGGTCCATGACCAAAACTCATCTTTGAAGCACAAGTACCATCAAACATGGCTAATGTGAAAGACTTGATCAATTTATGCATAATGGGGGGAGGGAGAGTTCATTTAGAGAACAACACTCCCCCTATGTCCATGCCTACATCTAAACAAGACAACAAGTTGAGTATGGTGGGGTGTGCAAGGGTTCAAGCAACATTGCTCGAATCAATGATATTTAGCTCATGCCTTAACTCGCGAAATCTTGCTTCATCCAAGGGCTTCGTGAAAATATCTGCAAGGTTGTCGTGAGTGTTGACATAGTTGAGCTCAATCTCTCCTCGCCTAATGTGATCCCAGATGAAGTGATACCGGATCTCAATATGCTTCGTCTTGAAGTGTTGCACCGGGTTCAGAGAGATCTTGATGGCACTTTCATTGTCACACCAAAGAGGCACTTTTTCACAAATGACACCGTAATCCTTTAAAGTTTGCCTCATCCATAAGAGTTGTGCACAACAACTACCGGCCGCCACATACTCCGCTTCGGTGGACGAGAGAGACACACAACTTTGCTTTTTGGAAGACCAACTTACCAAAGAGCAACCAAGGAATTGGCACCCTCGGGAAGTGGACTTCCTATCCACTTTGTCTCCCGCCCAATCAGAATCCGAATATCCTACAAGCTTGAAGTTTGCTCTGGATACCATAAGCCAAAGTTTGGGGTATGAGCCAAATACTGAAAGATTCGTTTGACCGCCACATAGTGACTTTCCTTAGGTGCGGCTTGAAACCGTGCACAAATTCCCACACTCAACATGATATCCGGTCTAGATGCACAAAGGTAGAGCAAGGAGCCTATCATGGAGCGATATACCTTTTGATCACCGCTTTACCATTGGGATCTATGTTAAGTTGGCACTTGGTGGGCATTGGAGTGGAAGCCGGCTTGACATCACTTAGCTTGAATCTCTTGAGCATGTCTTGAGTATATTTGGCTTGGTTGATGAAGGTTCCTTCTCTTCTTTGCTTCACTTCGAACCCTAGAAAGAACTTAAACTCTCCCATGGAAGACATCTCGAACTTTGAGGTCATGAGAGCGGCAAATTCCTCATTGAAAGCTTTGTTAGGGGAACCAAAGATAATATCATCAACATATAATTGGCACACAAACAACTCCCCTTTGACCTTCTTAGTAAAAAGAGAGGGGTCGATTAGCCCAACTTCAAAACCACGGTCTTGTAACAACTCGGTAAGGTGGTCATACCACGCACGTGGGGCTTGTTTAAGGCCATAGAGTGCCTTATCGAGTTGATACACATGATCGGGAAAGTAGGGATCCTCGAACCCGGGGGGTTGCTTGACATAAACCAATTCATTAATGGGACCATTAAGAAAAGCACTCTTCACATCCATTTGTTGTAACTTAAAGTTATGATGAGAAGCATAAGCAATCAACATGCGAATAGATTCAAGACGAGCAACGGGAGCAAAGGTTCACCGTAGTCGATACCCTCGACTTGGGAGTAGCCTTGTGCTACCAAACGAGCCTTGTTGCGAATGATAATCCCATGGGCATCTTGCTTGTTCTTAAATATCCACTTGGTTCCTATGACATTGTGATTCCCAGTCGGTCTTGGCACCAATCTCCACACTTTGTTGCGCTCGAAGTTGTTGAGTTCTTCATGCATGGCATTGAGCCAATCCGGATCTTCTAGCGCTTCATAGACCTTGTGGGGTTCCACACAAGAGACAAACGCGTAATGCTCACAATAATTTGCTAATTGTCTATGAGTGCTTACCCCCTTTCTTAAGCTTCCAAGCACATTCGTCATGAGATGATCCTTGGTGGAGAGCTTGGAAGAAACCTTGGCGGCACAACGCCCTAATTCCTCCTCGGGGTGAGACGAGGAGTGGTCACTTGATCATCTTGAGTGTCGTCTTGGGCTTGTTCTTGTTCTTGAACTTGCTCGGAGGAGAGAACTTGACCTTGGGCATCACTTGATGTGTCAACACCATCTTGAGCGTGATCTTGCCCTTGGTCATGTTCTTGAGGATGAGGGCCTTCATGTTGTTCTTCGGAAGCGTGTGGGCCTTGGGTTGGTGATGGCTCCACTTGAGTGGAGCTTTGTCCTTCTCCTTCGGCCACAAGGGGTTCCTCAATAGGTAGGATAAAGCCAACACCCATTCTTCTTATGGCTTGGGGAGGAATTTCATCACCTACATCACAAGTGCCACTTTGCTCCACTTGGGAGCCGTTATTCTCATCAAACTCCACGTTACATGTCTCCTCAATAAGTCCCGTGGATTTATTGAGGACACGGTAAGCATGAGAGTTTGTAGCATAGCCAACAAATATGCCCTCATAAGCTCTAGCCTCAAATTTAGACAACCGAACACCTTTCTTGAGAATGAAACACTTACACCCGAATACCCGGAAGTACTTGAGATTGGGCTTGTTACCGGTGAGTATCTCATATGGAGTCTTGTTCAAGCCCTTGCGGAGGTAGAGCCGATTGGATGCATGACACGCGGTGTTGATGGCTTCGGCCCAAAAGTTGTACGGAGACTTGAACTCCGCCATCATGGTCCTTGCCGCATCCATCAACGTCCGGTTCTTCCTCTCTGCAACACCGTTTTGTTGAGGGGTGTAGGGTGCGGAATATTGATGCTTGATTCCCTCATCACTAAGAAATTCATCCAAGGTGTAGTTCTTGAACTCGGTGCCGTTGTCACTTCTTATTGTCAAGATCTTTGCATTGTGTTGACGTTGTGCTTCATTTGCAAAGTCAATGACAGTTTGTTGGGTCTCGCTCTTCCTCTTGAAGAAATACACCCAGGTGTACCTTGAGTAGTCATCCACAATCACCAAGCAATACTTCCAACTCCAAGACTATCGAAAGATGGAGGCCCAAAGAGATCCATGTGAAGGAGCTCCAAAGGCCTCTTAGAATAAATGATCGTCGTGGGAGGGTGAGCCTTCTCATGTAGCTTTTCTTCGATACAGACACTGCAAGCACGATCTTTAGCAAAACTAACATTCGTTAGTCCACGGACATGGTCCCCCTTGAGGAGACTTTGCAAAGATCTCATATTGACATGGGCCAAACGACGATGCCAAAGCCATCCCACATCAACATTAGCCATTAGGCATGTCGCGGTCTTAGTGGGTCGCTCCGAAAAGTTAATCACATATAGACCGTTCTCGACATGCCCAACAAAAGCTACTTTAAGAGTCTTGCTCCACAAGAGGGCCACGGTATCGATATTAAAGAAAGTGGCAAAGCCCATAATTGCAAGTTGACGAACGGAAAGTAAATTGTATGCAAGGGACTCAACAAGCATGACCTTCTCGATCGTGAGATCATGAGAGATGACCACCTTGCCAAGTCCCAATACCTTAGAAGATGAGGCGTCACCCCACTCGACATTGGTGGGCATAGATGGAACCTTGTGCACGTCCACCACCAAGTCCTTGCTTCCAATCATATGATTTGTAGCTCCGCTATCGAGCAACCATGATCCACCACCGGAAGCAAACACCTACAAGAGGTCAATGCTTGGTTTTAGGTACCCATTTTGTAATGGGTCCTTTGATGTTAGTAACAAGGGTCTTTGGAACCCAAATAGACCATTCAATGTACTCATGAAGAGAACCAACAAATTTGGCATAAACATGCCCATCACTAGCACGGCATAACACATAAGAAGGATTAAAATCTCCAGCTTTGTTGGGAGGGGTGACATTGCCCTTCTTGACATTGTTCTTCTTCTTCTCCTCGGAGGCACTCTCTCCCTCCTTCACAAAGGTTTGCATGAGAGGAGGAGGTCGTTTGGTCTTGTCATTCTTCTTCTTGTTCTTGGAGTCGGGCACGTACCCAACCCCTTCCTTGACCACAACCCCCTTTTGGTTGATCAACAGATCGTTGAGGTTCTTCTTGCCTTGTATGCAAGTTGCAAGACCTCTCTCAAGTTGTCCCTTTAGCTTAGCATTCTCCTCAATGAGATGCACATGCTCACAACACGGGTTAGTAGCATTTGCGTTATCAATTAACATCATACGAGGGAAAGTGGCTTTTTCCTTGGTTAGCTTTACTTGAAGTTGATCATGAGACTCTTTGAGGCTAGCATGAGCACCCTTCAAGACCTTGTGAGCCATGTCAAGTAGATCAAACTCCTCTTTGGGTCTAGCAAGATCAACCTCAAGTTCGGCCTTCTCGGAGTTTAGCACATGAGAAACTATGAGGACATGATCATAATCTTTCTTTAACTTAGCATGATCAACGTTGTGTGACTCCTCAAGAGCCAAACGTAGACCACGCTCTTCCTCAAGAGCATTGGAAAGATCCGAAATCTCATCGGCATAGTCACGACTATGCCCTTCCATCTTAGTGATGGTGTCTTCGTGAGCCTCGATCATGTCATTGGCTTCACCAAGTTGTTCCAAGAGAGCAACAAAGTGCTTCTTGGATTTTCCCTTGAGTTTGCCCATAAAGGCCTCAAACTCGTTAGCCTCCACACTAGCTCCCTCAAGTTCATTAATGCTATCCGTCGGAGAAGGATGATTAATGATGGTAGTTTTGATGTTGGGGGTTACCTTGTTGGTGGCTTTAGCCATGAGGCACTTGGCGGTGATGCTCTCATTGGGTGAGTCGAAGAGAGACACCCATGACGTCTTCGCAATGGCAACGGAGGCCATGGCAACGGACTCATCATCTTCATCATCGTCATCATCCTCATTGTACTCTTCTTGCACCACCAAAGCCTTGGGAGGAGTCTTCTTGGTGAAGTTGTTCTTGCTGGGGAACAACTTGGCCTTGTCCTTTCGGATGAGCTTGCCACCATTGTCTTCCCTCTTCTCATACGGGCATTCTGCAATGAAATGACTCACGTTGCTGCAATTGTAGCAAGTCCTTACACGTTGCTTGCCCCTCGTGCCACTCGAGTTGTTTTTGCTAAAGTTTGGCCTCGAGTTTTTCTTGCTCCAAAATTGCCTTGAAGCAAGTGCCATGTGTTCATGATATGCATACTTCATATCTTCGGGGTTGCTCTCCTCTTCTTCCTCTTCTTCTTCTTCCACGGTGAGCTTGGCCTTCAATGCAAGGTTAGGCTTCTTTGCCCGTTGAGAACGGAGCACCGCATTGTCGGCGGTCTTGTCCAAAATGTTCATGGCCACAAACTCATCCAACACTTCGCTTGAGGTCAAAGTGTGGAAGTCCGGTCTTTGACGAATGACGGAGGACATGGCCTTGTGATAGGGCATCATTGCCTTGAGGAATTTGCGCTTGATCCAATTGTCATCCGTGTCCTTGCTCCTGTGATCTCGTAGTGAGACCGTGAGTTTGGTTACTCTCCGATAAAGCTCACGAGGTTCTTCATCTTCTTTCGTTGCAAACTCATCGGCCTCATCTTGTACCACTTCATAGTTGGAGCGTTGAATGCTTGCGCTTCCCCGATAGAGAGAGACAACACAATGCCATGCATCTTTGGCCAAGGCGAAGGGACGAAGATGAGGTAGGTCTTCGGGTGGAATTGCATCTTGAATGATGAAGAGAGCATTCTCATTGAATTGATTGTCTGCGGCTTCTCGAGGAGTGAAGTTGCTTGGATCATGTGGATAGAAACCTTCTTCAATGATTCTCCAAAGGTTAGTGTTCACATGATTTAAATGACGTTTAAAGCGGTAAACCAAAGAATCAAAATCCTCATTTTTCACAATCTTAGGGGGAGGACCGGCATGATTCAAATGAGTGGAAGGACCGGTCCACCATAAACAAGTGGTGGTTCCACATGGGCAAAGATGCTGGTGCCATTCTTACCACTAGAAGAAGGAGCCTTTTCACTACTAGCTTCCCCCTTGTCGGGGATAGCATCCGTCACCTTGTTGGCGGGGTCACCCACTTTCAACGATGCGGTGGATAGTTTAAGCCCCTCAAGCAATTTAGTAAACATGCTTTCAACTTCGGTCGTCATGGAGGTTTTCAATGTTTCCAAGGCCACATTGAACTCCTCACGAGAGAACGAGGTTCCCCCATCTCCCGTAGACGAGATCGGATTCACATCGGAGTGTTCCTCCACACCGTCTACGGTATCAACCATACTCTTTGGACGGTAAAGTCCTTAATAAAGAGACGAGGCTCTGATACCAATTGAAAGGATCGATATGGTTGACTAGAGGGGGGGTGAATAGGCAACTACCAATTTTTACTTTTCTTTACCAAATTAAACTTTGCATCAAAGTAGGTTGTCTAGATGTGCAACTAGGTGAGCAACCTATATGATGCAATAACAACAAGCATACAAGCAAGCAAGGGAAGAAACACTAAAGAGCTTGCACAAGTTAAGGTAAGAGATAACCAAGAGTGGATCCGGTGAAGACGAGGATGTGTTACCGAAGTTCCTTCCTTTTGAGGGGAAGTACGTCTCCGTTAGAGCGGTGTGGAGGCACAATGCTCCCCAAGAAGCCACTAGGGCCACCGTATTCTCCTCACGCCCTCACACAATGCGAGATGCCGTGATTCCACTATTGGTGCCCTTGAAGGCGGCGACCGAACCTTTACAAACAAGGTTGGGGCAATCTCCACAACTTAATCGGAGGCTCCCAACAAGACCACGAAGCTTCACCATAATGGACTATGGCTCCATGGTGACCTCAACCGTCTAGGGTGCTCAAACACCCAAGAGTAACAAGATCCGCTAGGGATGAGTGGGGGAATCGAAAATCCCTTGGTGGAAGTGTAGATCGGGGCCTTCTCAACCACTCCCGAGCAAATCAACAAGTTTGATTGGCTAGAGAGATAGATCGGGCGAAAATGGAGCTTGGAGCATTTAATGGAGCTTGAGCAATAAATGGAGCTTGGGGGAGGAAGAGGTCGGTCAAAGAGAAGAAGGGGACTCCCTTTTATAGTGGGGGCAACAATCCAACCGTTGCCCCCCACCAACCAGCCCCGCACAGGGCGGTACTACCGCTAAGAGGGGGCGGTACTACCACCAGGACAGCGGTACTGCCGCGCCAGCTAGCGGCACTGCCGCGCAGAGGAGACTAGTAGGAAAGGACCCAACCGCGGTACTACCGCGGTGGTAGGGACGGTACTACCGCTCCTAGAACGGTATTACCGCCTCTACAACCGCGACTAGTGCCGCAAAACCCGACACGAGAAAAAGACCTCTCGAATCGAGGCGGTAGGAGCCAGACTGCCCAGCGGTACTACGGCAGCGGGGTCACGGGCGGTACTGCCGCTGTGGAGCGGTACTGCCGCTTGTGACCCTTCGGCCGTACTACCGCTGGCAGTGCGGTACTACCGCTGGGGCGCAAAAGAGAGAGAGAGAGAGAGAGAGAGAGAGAGAGAGAGAGAGAGAGAGAGAATCTCTCAAAGATGCTGAGGACGAGGCGGAGGTGCCAGGCACCCCAGCGGTACTACTGCTGTGGAGCCACGGGCGGTACTACCGCTGTGGAGCGGTACTGCCGCTTGTGGCTCCTCAGCGGTACTACCGCTGGGTTGCGCGGTACTATCGCTTGGACCCAGACAGGACAAGGAAGAGAGGAGAGATCTCTTCAATGGAATGGAGACGCTCGGAGGGTGAGAAGCTGATGTGTACGTGATGATTCCACCCATGCAATACCTCAGCGGACCCCCTCTTGATAGTACGGTGCCCTCTACGCAACTAGTCCACCGAGAAAGAAACGAAAGAGCTACACCATCTTGAAATACACTGCGAGGGGAAGAAAGCATCTCGTGCCAGGGGAGAATCTGTGAATTATTCAAAGCACAAGATTAGTCCGCAAACATGTTGTCATCAATCACCAAAACTACCTTGAGAGAGATATGCCGTAACGATCTCCCTCTTTTTGGTGGATTGATGACAACTAGGGATTTGCGCAAGGAAAAGAAATAAAATGAAGAAAAGTAAGAACTACAAAATATAGACGGGCTCCCCCAGAATGTGTGCACCTAGATATGGCAAGACACACACATTCGGATCAACACTCCCCCTATATTTTATAATCCAACAATACTAAGCACAAGATATATGAGAGAAGAGAATAAACAGGACAAGCATGCATCTCATAATAAACTACAGTACTCTGAATAGACATAAGTAATAAGGTAGCGATAGGGAGCATATGTCTCACACCATATGTCTAGAACTTAGGTCTCACACCAAACCAAACCAAATAAAGACACCGAGAAAACACACAAGAACCCACAAGACGACTCAAAGCACGGCAACAAACACAAATCCCTACAAAGTCCCAAATGGGATCAGATTTGGCAGAGGGGTTGAGGACATGGTCTAAAATAGATACGAAAAATATTGAACATTTATGGAGGAATAAAAATGTCACTTGCCAAAAAAAGAAAGAAAGAAAGAAAGAAGGAAGGAGGAGGTGATAATGCATTGATAGGTTGAGAGAGGAAACAAGGGGTACAATGCAACACATGGCATAACAAGTGAAATGGGCATGATGGCATGATGATATGATGCAATGCACATGATGCAATGATGAATGCAACAAACCAACGACTCACATAATGAAACTCGGAAAACATGGAAGGCGTCTGAAACTCCGGTCTTAGGGCGTTACAACCCATGACTATTTTTTATTTTTCCAGAAAAAATTAAACACATTTTTTAATTTGAAACTTCTTAAAATTTCAAGATTTTTAAAATCCATGAACATCTTTTGATTGAACAAACTTAAAAATGATAGTAAGCTCTTTATAAGATAGCACTGGGCAAGCGCAAAAAAAAATCTAAACGAGACAGTGTGGGAGGGAGTTGAGTTGTGGGAGGGAGTTGAGTTGCGTGAGGGAGACCTTTACGTGCCGACCGATGTAACGTTATTGCAACAATTTCACTGTTTCAAAGTGGAACCCAAGGGGCTCACAAGAGCGACCACCGGCTGACACCGAGACCGAAATCTGCAAGGACGCCACAACCACGCACCAAACAATTCCCCTATCCTATGAGAATAAATCCCGTCTCTAGCTACACCTCAGCACGATATATGAACGAAAACAAACAACATCACAAGTTCACAACATAATTAAAACCCAAGGCCGGCCGCAATAACCTGGTAGAGAAAAAAAAGGTCCCACAAGTGAAGAACGGAATGGCAAAGCCCACGTTAGTGTTTAGTATAGTCTTTTTTTTGCGAGATAGCGTTTAGTATAGTCTATTGTGCAATTTTAAGCTAATTTTTTATGTTCAAATTGTCAGACCAAGCAATCTCTCATCCAAATAGCATTTCAACACTGAAATTAGGTGACTCCATACCTGCATTCAAAATTTAACCATGATCAGCGCGTCCAACATGATGAACCCTAACCAGCGGCACCAAAAAATGAGGACCACTCTGTTAAAGAGGATCACAAGGCGGCACAGGCGGCCAAAGAAGAAGCGGAAGCGCCTACACTAGAGTCTACAAATACACGATGGAAGCTGAAAACCTGGCAACCCCGCGGCCGCGACATCCCTTGCGAAACAGCAAACGCCACACAGCACCACCACCTTCTTCTCGCTCGCCGCGCACCCACACACCCCAGCGCTACTCAACCATGTCGGTCTCCACGGGAAAATTCCCGGCGGTCCCGGCGGCCGGCGGAGAAGACGGCAGCGACGCGGCGGCCGGAGGGTCGCCGTGCGGCCGCCCAACAAGATTCGCCGGCGCCGGCGAGGAGGCGACGGAGGAGGCGCGCGCCAGGCGGGAGGCGGAGAAGGCGGAGCTGGAGAGGAAGATCGCGAGCACCAAGGAGGAGCTCGCCGCCCTGGAGACGGCGCTCGCCGAGGCGGACGCCGCGGCCAGCCCCCAGCCCACCAAGCCGTAGTTTTAGCTAACCGCCGGGGCGCGTTCGTCGGTGATCTCCCGCCGTGCGCTTCGCCGGCCCGGGCCGTTTTAATTAATTGACTTCGTTGGAACTCATGGTAGCTGATGATTGTAATGCATCGATTGGCGGTGGCTTTGCGTGGTTAATTTGACGCTTGATTGACATTTGGCGGGGCGAATCGGCAACGAGCAGTGATCTAGAGTACTGATCTTGGGGTGTTTGTGAGCGTTGTTGCGGCAGAAGTGCCCTGCTATTCTTTCGTCTCTTCGCGTGTGTGGTGTGGACCGGTCGCAGGAGCAGCTGGAAAAGTTGACGGGCCATTTTGGGCAAGTGAGTACAGGGCTACTGCTGCTTTAGCACATGCCAGCGGCAGCGGCAGCAGCAGCTCGATCGGCTTTCTCCCAAAGAAAATATTGAGAATGGAATGCATGGATTTAATTTTGATTTTTTGCTTCGACTCTTGAATGCATCAGTGTTGTAAATAGGATTGTGCAAGAAACAGAGTCCGGTATGGGGATTCCATGCACCGAGACGGCGGTCAATGGGCTGCTTAACTTTGTGCCCGGTGGTCGCAACTCGTGGCGTGTCGATCCCGGGGGCCATATGTCACCACGTTTGACCGGAAAGTGGTGAAGGATTGGTGGGACTAGCCGGGCCATGTGGAGATATTCTCCTACGATCTCTTTTGAAGCCCTTGTCCGATCTGACAAGACCTGTATACTGGAGCCCCGGCCTTTTGTAGCTTTTCAGTTCCGTCCATCTGGAATATGAAATCGCACTCTTGAAAATGATAAGTCACGTCTTTTTTTCACCCAGTGTCTACTTAGGAACCCTGCAAAGAAAAATAATACCCCCTCCAATCCAAATTAGTTGACGTTTGTTCGGTACAAAGTTGACAAGCGTCAATTAATTTGGACCGGATGGAGTAATATTTATAATTAGTTTGTTGAGAAAAAAGGAGTGAATTTGGTTTTAAACACAATTGTTAAATTATGTATAAGTTCTTCTTGTCAAGCAACCAACATGAGCTATGACTTTTTAGAAGATGGAACAAGAGAATTGACCAATTTGTTAAAAATATCTGGCCGAAAACCGATACATATCCACACACACGCCAACCTCGAGGCTAGGGTACAAATGAGCCAACGACTTTGTAGCCCAAGAAACGTGAGACAACACCCTACCACACGACCCGGACCCGACGCTCTAACCACACAAACGCACGGACCAGCCCCGAGGTTGCGTACCGAACGAGTTCGTCGACTCTGCCCCAAGCAACCCAAGATGCAACCATAGAGGGTGAACTCCGGAGCCGCCGCTCCGTCTGCCACATCGCCCCCAGGTCATGCACCCGCCTATCCGACAACGATGCAAAAAAGACCTCGTGTGCTAGTGTTATTCGACAGAAGATGATACCTCCAAGACGACTCCCACAAGGAGGATGCGACGAGAACGACGTCGACACCCGCTCTGACCAAGGTCGGAGCTTGGGTTTTTTTGATCAGCCTTGTGCTACCAAACGAGCCTTGTTGCGAATGATAATCCCATGGGCATCTTGCTTGTTCTTAAATATCCACTTGGTTCCAATGACATTGTGGTTCCCCGTCGGTCTTGGCACCAATCTCCACACTTTGTTGCGCTCGAAGTTGTTGAGTTCTTCATGCATGGCATTGAGCCAATCTGGATCTTCTAGCGCCTCATAGACCTTGTGGGGTTCGACACAAGAGACAAACGCGTGATACTCACAATAGTTTGCTAATTGTCTACCAGTGCTTACCCCCTTTCTTAAGCTTCCAAGCACATTCGTCATGAGATGATCCTTGGTGGAGAGCTTGGAAGCAACCTTGGCGGCACGACGCTCCAATTCCTCCTCGGGGGTGAGACGAGGAGTGGTCACTTGATCATCTTGAGCATCGTCTTGAGCTTGTTCTTGTTCTTGAACTTGCTCGGAGGAGAGAACTTGACCTTGGGCATCACTTGATGTGTCAACACCGTCTTGAGCATGATCTTGCCTGTGGTCATTTTCTTGAGGATGAGGGCCTTCATGTTGTTCTTCGGAAGCGTGTGGGCCTTGGGTTGGTGATGGCTCCACTTGAGTGAAGCATTGTCCTTCTCCTTCAGTCACAAGGGGTTCCTCAATGGGTAGGATAAAGCCAACACCCATTCTTCTTATGGCTTGAGGAGGAATTTCATCACCTACATCACAAGTGCCACTTTGCTCCACTTGGGAGCCGTTATTCTTATCAAACTCCACGTTACATGTCTCCTCAATAAGTCTCGTGGATTTATTGAGGACACGGTAAGCATGAGAGTTTGTAGCATAACCAACAAATATGCCCTCATAAGCTCTAGCCTCAAATTTAGACAACCGAACACCTTTCTTGAGAATGAAACACTTACACCCGAACACCCGAAAGTACTTGAGGTTGGGCTTGTTACCGGTGAGTATCTCATATGGAATCTTGTTCAAGCCCTTGCGGAGGTAGAGCCGATTGAATGTGTGACACGCGGTGTTGATGGCTTCGGCCCAAAAGTTGTACGGAGACTTGAACTCCGCCATCATGGTCCTTGCCGCATCCATCAACGTCCGGTTCTTCCTCTCCGCAACACCGTTTTGTTGAGGGGTGTAAGGTGCGGAATATTGATGCTTGATCCCCTCATTACTAAGAAACTCATCCAAGGTGTAGTTCTTGAACTCGGTGCCGTTGTCACTTCTTATTGTCAAGATCTTTACATTGTGTTGACGTGGTGCTTCATTTGCAAAGTCAATGACGGTTTGTTGGGTCTCGCTCTTCCTCTTGAAGAAATACACCCAAATGTATCTTTAGTAGTCATCCACAATCACCAAGCAATACTTCCTACCCCCAAGACTATCGAAGGATGGAGGCCCAAAGAGATCCATGTGAAGGAGCTCCAAAGGCCTCTTTGAGTAAATGATAGTCGTGGGAGGGTGAGCCTTCTCATGTAGCTTTCCTTCGATACAAGCACTGCAAGCACGATCTTTAGCAAAACTAACATTCGTTAGTCCATGAACATGGTCCCCCTTGAGAAGGCTTTGCAAAGATCTCATATTGACATGGGCTAGACGGCGATGCCAAAGCCATCCCACATCAACTTTAGCCATTAGGCATGTCGCGGTCTTAGTGGGTCGCTCCGAAAAGTTGATCACATATAGACCGTTCTCGACATGCCCAACAAAGGCTACTTTAAGAGTCTTGCTCCACAAGAGGGCCACGGTATCGATATCAAAGAAAGTGGCAAAGCCCATGATTGCAAGTTGACGAACGGAAAGTAAATTGTATGCAAGGGACTCAACAAGCATGACCTTCTCAATCGTGAGATCATGAGAGATGACCACCTTGCCAAGTCCCAATACCTTAGAGGATGAGGCGTCACCCCACTCGACATTGGTGGGCATAGATGGAATCTTGTGCGCGTCCACCACCAAGTCCTTGCTTCCGGTCATATGATTTGTAGCTCCGCTATCGAGCAACCATGATCCCCCACCGGAAGCAAACACCTACAAGAGATTAATGCTTGGTTTTAGGTACCCATTTTGTAATGGATCCTTTGATGTTAGTAACAAGGGTCTTTGGAACCCAAATAGACCATTCAATGTATTCATGAGGAGAACCAACGAATTTGGCATAGACATGCCCATCACTAGCACGGCATAACACATAAGAAGGATTAAAGTTGCCGGCTTTGATGCGAGGAGTGGCATTGCCCTTTTGGACAACGCCACCCTTCGCATTGTTCGTCTTCTTCTCCTCGGAGGCACTCTCTCCCTCCTTCACAAAGGTTTGCATGAGAGGAGGAGGTCGTTTGGTCTTGTCATTCTTCTTCTTGTTCTTGAACTCGGGCACGTACCCAACCCCTTCCTTGGCCACAACTCCCTTTTGGTTGATCAAGAGGTCGTTGAGGTTCTTCTTGCCTTGTATGCAAGTCGCAAGACCTCTCTCAAGTTGCCCCTTTAGCTTAGCGTTCTCCTCAATGAGATGCACATGCTCACAACACGGATTAGTAGCATTTGCATTATCAATTAACATCATACGAGGAAAAGTGGCTTTTTCCTTAGTTAGCTTTACTTGAAGTTGATCATGAGACTCTTTGAGGCTAGCATGAGCACCCTTCAAGACCTTGTGAGCCTTGTCAAGTAGATCAAACTCCTCTTTGAGTCTAGCAAGATCAACCTCAAGTTCGGCCTTCTCGGAGTTTAGCACATGAGAAACAATGAGGACATGATCATAATCTTTCTTTAACTTAGCATGATCAATGTTGTGTGACTCCTCAAGAGCCAAACGAAGACCACACTCTTCCTCAAGAGCATTGGAAAGATCCAAAATCTCATCGGCATAGTCATGACTATGCCCTTCCATCTTAGTGATGGTATCTTCATGAGCCTCGATCATGTCATTGGCTTCAGCAAGTTGTTCCAAGAGAGCAACAAAGTGCTTCTTGGATTTTCCCTTCAGTTTGGCCATAAAGGCCTCAAACTCATTTGCCTCCACATTAGCTCCCTCAAGTTCATTAATGCTATCCGTCAGAGAAGGATGATTAATGATGGTAGTTTTGATGTTGGGGGTTACCTTGTTGGTGGCTTTAGCCATGAGGCACTTGGCGGTGATGCTCTCATTGGGTGAGTCGAAGAGAGACACCCGTGGAGTCGTCGCAATGGCAACGGAGGCCATGGCAACCGACTCATCACCTTCATCATCGTCATCATCCTCATTGTACTCTTCTTGTACCACCAATGCCTTGGGAGGAGTCTTCTTGGTGAAGTTGCTTTTGTTGGGGAACAACTTGACCTTGTCCTTTCGGATGAGCTTGCCACCATTGTCTTCCCTCTTCTCATACGGTCACTCTGCAACAAAATGACTCATGTTGCCACAATTGTAGCAAGTCCTTACATGTTGCTTGCTCTTCGTGCCACTTGAGTTGTTCTTGTTAAAGTTTGGCCTCGAGTTTTTCTTGCTCCAAAATTGCCTTGACGCGAGTGCCATGTGTTCATGATATGCATACTTTGTATCCTCGGGATTGCTCTCCTCTTCTTCCTCTTCTTCTTTTTCAACGGAGAGCTTGGCCTTCAATGCAAGGTTGGGATTCTTTGCCCTTTGAGAACGAAGCACCGCATTGTCGGCGGTCTTGTCCAAAATGTTCATGGCCACAAACTCATCCAACACTTCGCTTGAGGTCAAAGTGTGGAAGTCAGGTCTTTGACGAATGACGGAGGAAATGGCCTTATGGTAGGGCATCATTGCCTTGAGGAATTTGCGCTTGATCCAATTGTCATCTGTGTCCTTGCTCCTGTGATCTCGTAGTGAGACCGCGAGTTTGGTTACTCTCCGATAAAGCTCACGAGGTTCTTCATCTTCTTTCATTGCAAACTCATCGGCCTCATCTTGCACCACTTCATAGTTGGAGCGTTGAATGCTTGCGCTTCCCCGGTAGAGGGAGACAACACAAATCCATGCGTCTTTGGCCAAGGCCAAGGGCCGAAGATGAGGTAGGTCTTCGGGTGGGATTGCATCTTGAATGATGAAGAGAGCATTCTCATTGAATTGATTATCCGCGGCTTCTTGAGGAGTGAAGTTGCTTGGATCATGCGGATAGAAATCTTCTTCAATGATTCTCCAAAGATTAGTGTTCACATGATTTAAATGACGTTTAAAGTGGTAAACCCAAGAATCAAAGTCCTCATTTTTCACGATCTTAGGAGGAGGACCGGCATGATTCAAATGAGTGGAAGGAACCGGTCCACCATAAACAAGTGGTGGTTCCACATGAGCAAAGATACCGGTGCCATTTTTACCACTAGAAGGAGCCTTTTCACTACTAGCTTCCCCCTTGTCGGAGATAGCATCCGTCACCTTGTCGGTGGGATCACCCACTTTCAACGATGCGATGGATAGTTTAAGCCCCTCAAGGAATTTAGTAAAACATGCTTTCAACCTCGGTCGTCATGGAGGTTTTCAATGTCTCCAAGGCCACATTGAACTCCTCACGAGAGACCGAGGTTCCCCCATCGCCCGTAGACGAGGTCGGATTCACACCGGAGTGTTCCTCCACACTGTCTACGGTATCAACCATACTCTTCGGATGGTAAAGTCCTTAATAAAGAGACGAGGCTCTGATACTAATTGAAAGGATCGATATGGTTGACTAGAGGGCAGGTGAATAGGAAACTAACAATTTTTAGCTTTTCTTTAACAATTTAAACTTTGCATCAAGTAGGTTGTCTAGATATGCAACTAGGTGAGCAACCTATATGATGCAACAAGGATAGGAACGCAAGCAAGCAAGAGATATGATACAAATAAGCTTGCACAAGTAAAGGCACGAGATAACCAAGAGTGGAGATGGTGGAGACGAGGATGTGTTGCCAAAGTTCCTTCCCTTTGAGAGGAAGTACGTCTCTGTTGGAGCGGTGTGGAGGCACAATGCTCCCCAAGAAGCCACTAGGGACACCGTATTCTCCTCATGCCCTCACACAATGTGAGATGCCGTGATTCCACTATTGGTGCCCTTGGAGGCGGCGACCGAACCTTTACAAACAAGGTTGGGGCAATCTCCACAACTCAATTGGAGGCTCCCAACGACACCACGAAGCTTCACCACAATGGACTATGGCTTCGCAGTGACCTCAACCGTCTAGGATGCTCAAACACCCAAGAGTAACAAGATCCGCAAGGGATTAGTGAGGGGAATCAAATTTCTCTTGGTGGAAGTGTGGATCGAGGCCTTCTCAACCACTCCCGAGCAAATCAACAAGTTTGATTGGCTAGGAGTGAGATCGAGCGGAAATGGAGCTTAGAGCAACAATGGAGCTTGGGGTTGGAAGAGGTAAGTCAACGGGGAAGAAGGGGACCCCTTATATAGTGTAGGACAAAGATCCAACCGTTACCCACCTACCAGCCTGCGGCCAGCGGTACTACCGCTCCAGGCCAGCGGTACTACCGCAGGGCCGCGTGGTACTACCGCTTGCTTCCAAGCGGTACTACCGCACGGTCATGCAGTACTACCGTACAGGCCCGCGGTACTGCCGCAACCCCAGCAACAGCAAGGTCAGATCTGGCGCGCAGGAGCTGAGGGCGGTACTTCCGCGAGGGCGGTACTACCGCGTCGCCATGCGGTACTACCGCAAGGCAGAAATCCCCTAGCCAGGGGGGAGGAAACATCCGTGCCTACTTTCGCAAAGAAACGGAAGAAGCAAAAACCCGACACAGTAGTACTGCCGAGGGGCGGTACTACTGCCTGACAACATAGCACGGTACTACCGCGGAGCGAAAGCGGTACTACCGCGGTAGGTGCGGATGTAAAAAATTACATCCGCCCCTACTACCGCGAAGGAGCAGTACTAGCCTGGTGGGCAGCGGTAGTGCAGCTCTAGGGGAGCGGTACTACCGTGGGCACTGATGCAATAAAATCTACAAAATTTCAAATAAAGCAAAGAGTGCTACTGATGCAATAAAACCCAATAAAAATCATTTTAAAAATACCAAAATGGTTTCAAAATTATCTCTCTCCAATTTTCTGATGTAGGGAATCATGTTACCCTAATTTCCATATATTTTATTTTTGGAGAAAAATAATTTGAATAAAACCCAAATAACTTCAAATTGAAAATAATTCCAACGGAATTTTGAATTTAATTCCTTTAAAACTTCCAACTCATATTTCATATATTTTGAAGAAGTCATTTTATCTTCTCTCATGAAAATCATTTAGTTGCTTAAAGTTTTTCTGGATCTGAAATATTTCCAAGTGAAATTCAATTATTTTCAAAAACCCTTTTCATTTATTTAAATGGAAGAAGTCATGTCATCTTCTCTCTAGGGTTTTGTATTTGAAAAGAATTTGAATTCACGGAGATCATAAAAGCAAAATGAAAGTTTGGGAAAGTCCTTTTATTCCCTCTCATTTAACTTTCAAAAAGTTTCGAATTCACTCACTTTTAGTCAATCAATCACACAACAATCAAACAAACAATCAGAACTATTTATTTAATATAACATTCCAAAATTTAGAATTTTGGGATGTTACATTGTTGTGAGAAGCTCCGGTTTGTGAGAAGTATAAACCCAAACCTGCCCCATATGGGAAAAATGTGTACCATGGCATGTTGATGCCGCTCCATGGTAGCATGCCAAGTTTCATGAATTTCAGACGAGTTTTGGATTTACTAGAATTCAAAAACCATGCATCTCAATGTTTTCCAGGCAATCAACGGTGCCCCGGTGTTTGAAATTCATTCACATTTCTTGCATGGGACCTAAGCATGCACCCAAGGACACATATTTGATCTTTCAACCAATTTATATGCACTGGAGCATGCGCATGTAGTTCAAATTTCAATTATACACATAAAATGCATTGAAAACTCAATTAATGCATAAAAATGTCCAAACAAACCCCGAAAAATCACAAAAATTCACACAACACTCCTGTTGTTCTATGTTGACACGAGAAAAAAAATTAAAAGCAATAAGAGGCAATGGATATAGTTTTGTCCCCAAAGGTGGGACGTTCCCTACCGAAAACCATCATGCTTGTTGTGAGAAACTCCGGTTTGTGAGAAGCATATACCCAAACCTGCCCCATATGGAACAAAATTTGTACCACGGCATGTTGATGCCGCTCCATGATAGCATGCCAAGTTTCATGAATTTCAGACGAGTTTTGGATTTACTAGAATTTAAAAACCAGGCATCTCAATATTTTGCCGGCAATCAATGGTGCCCCGGTGTTTGAAATTCATTCCCATCTCTTGCATGGGACCTAAGCATGCACCCAAGGACACAGATTTGATTTTTCAACCAATTTATATGCACTGGAGCATGTGCATATAGTTCAAATTTGAATTATGCACATAAAATGCATTGAAAACTCAGTTAATGCATAAAAATGTCCAAACGGACCCTCAATATTTCCAATTCTTTTATGATCACTGCAGATAAAAGGTCTAGCAATTCAAACACCGTCCATGGCCGTTGTGACCCCATTATGTAATTCAAATCAAGACCAAAAATCAAGTAGATCCCACACAGTTTATTATAACCAACCGTGTGAGATGCAGCACAAATATCTTCTGACCGTGTCTGAATAAGGGACCGTTAGATGACACTTTGCGCGCCAGTTTTTTGGCTGAAGCGATTCCAAATTTTCGGCTTCCGCGGAAATATCTACCTCCCCGCCCCCTCCCCTTACCAAAAGCCACATTTCCCCCATTTCCGCCTTCCTTTCCAAGTTGAAACCTTCACTCCTTGCTTGCCGCACCGCCGCCTCCTCGCCGGCGAACCTCCTTCACGCTGCTCGGCCTCGCCTATTCGGGTAGATAATCCACACCCGACCCCCATTGAGGGAGTCCTGGATTAGGGGGTCTCCAGATAGCCGGACTATATCCTTTGGCCGGACTGTTGGACTATGAAGATACAAGATTGAAGACTTCGTCTCGTGTCTAGATGGGACTCTACTTGGCGTGGAAGGCAATCTAGGCAATACGGATATGTATATCTCCTCCCTTCTAACCGACTCTATGTAACCCTAGCCCCCTCCGGTGTCTATATAAACCGGAGGGTTTAGTCCGTAGGACAACATACAATCATACCATAGGCCAGCTTCTAGGGTTTAGCTTCTACGATCTCGTGGTAGATCAACTCTTGTAATACTCATATCATCAAGAACAATCAAGAAGGACATAGGGTATTACCTCCATCAAGAGGGCCCGAACCTGGGTAAACATCGTGTCCCCTGCCTCCTGTTACCATTCGCCTTAGACGCACAGTTCGGGACCCCCTACCCGAGATCCGCCGGTTTTGACACCGGCATTGGTGCTTTCATTGAGAGTTCCACTGTGTCGTCGCTGTAAGGCTTGATGGCTCTTTCAATCATCTATAGTGATGCGGTCCAGGGTGAGGTTTTCCTCCCCGGACAGATCTTTGTATTCGGTGGCTTCGCACCGCGGGCTAATTCGCTTGGCCATCTAGAGCAGATCGAGAGCTACGCCCCTGGCCATCAGGTCAGATTCGGAAACTTAAACTACACTGCCGACATTCGCGGAGACTTGATCTTCAATGGATTCGAGCCTGCGTTAGGTGCGCCGCACAGTCACGACGAGCACGACGTAACTCTGCCGTCGGACAATGTTCGGGAGATCGCATCTGCAACTACTCCAGCTTTCAATCCGGAGCAAATTGCGCCATCCAAGGACGGAGGGATAGACCCCGCCATGGAGGCTACATCCTCAGTGGCGATGGAGCCAGATACTGACTTCACCCCTTACGAGATCCGTGTCGCCGAACCACTGGATTCGTCTCCGGCCACGACTCCGAGCCGCCTGCATCTGCGCCTATCGAATCCGACCGGGCGCCGATCATGGAGTTCACCTCTGCGGATATCTTTCAGCACTCGCCTTTCGGCGATGTGCTAAATTCATTAAGGTCTCTCTCCTTGTCAGGAGAACCTTGCCCGAACTATGTCCGGCTACAATGGGATGCGGACGACGAAGAAATTCACTGCCCACCCACCTCCCACTTAGTAGCCACTGTCGACGACTTAACCGACATGCTCAACTTCGACTCCGAAGACATCGA
Source organism: Triticum urartu (assembly GCF_003073215.2). Lineage (NCBI taxonomy): Eukaryota > Viridiplantae > Streptophyta > Magnoliopsida > Poales > Poaceae > Triticum > Triticum urartu. Next base: position 191,012,705 of record NC_053025.1, read on the forward strand.
CGGCATGGACGAAGATGCAGGAGACGAACAGGAACCAGTGCCCACAAGGCGCCGGACAGCCAATTCATCACATGACATATACATGATGGATACACCCAAAGAAGGCAATGGCGAAGAGACAGCAGAGGATGGCCCCTCCAAGAAGCAACCCAAGCGCCGACGTCAGTGGCGCCGCTCTAAGTCCCGCCATAGCAAAAACAGCGATAACAACGCAAGATAAAATAACACTCCAGTCGACTCCAGAGGAAACGACGACCACATTGCCCCGGCGGCAGAGCACGATGAAGCTGCAAGCGGCGAACATAGTACGGATCCGATGTCCGAACATGGTGACGCCGAGGATAAACCTCATCAAACCCCCTCTGGGGAGGAAAACAGTCCGAACAAAGATGCACACATCATCCCGGAAACGCACTTGGAGCAAGAGAACCTCCGCAGAAGGCTTATTTCCATAGCGAGGAGTCTGAAGAAGTAGAAGCAAAGGCTTAAGGCTGCACAAAATACGCTCAACAGCAGGTGGAACAAAGTGCTCGACAATGAAGCAAAGTATGGTGGAAGTTACCACACAAAGAGCTATCCAAAGCGCAAGCTATTACCTGAATTCGACGATGAGGCCATAGAGCCCACACAGCCAAAAAATGAAACAGTCAATCGGCCGGATCCACCACCTTGTAACCGCGATAGAGCGGCTAACAAAGTCGCACATAAGTCAACACACGATCTACGTGAGGACTTGCACCAAAAATCTGGTACGACCAGATCCATCTATGGATCTAGGAAGCGCGCTCCGGCACAAAATCAAAACCGAATACTACAACCGTCCGAACGCCATGGCACATCCCAATACAGGGGTGCCGCACACCCTCTATGTTTCACCGATGAGGTGCTGGACCATGAATTCCTAGAAGGATTCAAACCAGTGAACATAGAGGCGTACGACGGGACCATAGACCCTAGGGTCTGGATTGAGGACTTTATCCTCCATATCCATATGGCTCGCGGAGACGATCTCCATGCCATCAAATACTTGCCCCTCAAGCTTAAAGGACCAGCTCGGCACTGGCAGAAAGGCCTCCCCGAAAACTCAGTTGGAAGTTGGGAGGAGCTCGAGGACGCTTTTTGGGCTAATTTTCAAGGGACCTACGTCCGACCTTCGGATGCAGACGATTTAAGTCATATAATTCGACAGTCCGGAGAGTCCGCCCGAAAGCTTTGGAACAGGTTTCTCACCAAGAAGAACCAAATCGTCGACTCTCCGGACACCGAAGCCTTAGAAGCTTTCAAACACAGCGTCTGAGACGAATGGCTCGCCAGACACCTCGGCCAAGAAAAACCGAGAACAATGGCAGCCCTAACAAGCCTCATGACCCGCTTTTGCGCGGGCGAAGACAGCTAGTTAGCCCGCAGTAGCACCAGCGACCCAAGCACATCCGAAGTCAGGGATGGCAATGGAAAACCACGACGCAAGAAAAATAAGCATCGAAATAAAGAAGATAGCCTAGATAATACGGCGGTAAACGCCGGATTCAGGGGCTCTCGACCAGGTTAGCAGAAAAAACCTTTCAAAGGCAGCAGAGGCAGACCGTCTGGCCTAAACAAGATTCTTGACAAACTATGTCAGATTCATGGCACCCCCGATAAACCTGCAAATCAAACCCACAGAGAATGTTGGGTCTTCAAGTAGGCCGGTAAGCTAAACGCCGAACACAAAGGGGAGGAGACACCAAGCAAAGACGAGGACGAACATCGCCAGCAAAGCACTGGAGGACAGAAAAAATTCCCACCAGAGGTTAAAACAGTAAACATGATCCATGTGATAAAGAGGAGAAGCAAACATGCACTCCGAGACACACGCGCCATAGAGCCCATCACCCCTAGGTTCAACCCCTGGTTGGCCTGCTCGATCAGTTTTGATCACGGGGATCACGCGACAAGCATCCGGCACGAAGGATTGGCTGCCTTGGTGTTAGACCTAATAATAAATGGATACCATCTCACGCGAGTCCTCATGGACAGCGGCAGTGATCTAAATCTAATATACCAGGACACAATCAGCAAAATGGGGATAGACCCGACACAAATAAGCCATAGTAATACTACCTTCAAGGGAGTAATACCAGGCCAAGAGGCCCGCTGTACGGGCTCTCTATTGCTAGAGGTTGTATTCGGTTCTCCCGATAACTTCCGAAGCGAAAGGTTAACTTTCTATATCGCTCCATTCCGAAGTGGCTATCAAGCACTACTTGGAAGAACGGCTTTCGCTCGTTTTAATGCAATACTGCATTACGCTTCTCTCAAGCTTAAGATGCCCGGTCCACATGGAACCATCACAGTTAGCGGAAATATTGAGTGTTTTCTACGCGCGAAAGAGTGTGCGGTGGCTTTAACAGCCGAGCACTAGACGGCCTCACCAACCAGACAAAATGACAGGTCGTCAAGACCACGGACACGGTTAGACAAGTCCGGTGCACCATTACATATACATGAGATTGGTTTGATGATCAAACCCTCTTAGACGGTATCAGGGGCTTCCCGCATGTAATCAGGGCTAGTCCGGCTCAACTTAACTTCTCTTGAATTTTAATGGTTTATTGATAACAACCAATTTTCGGGCACGACAACTTTCACCTAAGTCCTTCTCTTTTACAGATGACAATCGTGCTACACCCGTCCAGGACACGGCACAACAGAGACATAGGCGCAGACGTGCAGCAGGGACCCACTCAAAGGTTTCTTTTCAGATTAAGACCCTGTGTAAACCTTTTTTACTGTCTCTTGTTGTTCACATCCTCCGGATACTCAATACAACCGAGAAGGATGCTGACGTTATTGGCATGTGGCCACGTCAGGATATTGCACGTGCCTGGACACCCGAGGTTTATTATTAAGGGCATTGTTCAGCCGGCATATGTTATAAAGACCGAATACCTTAGGGAGTGTTCGGCGTCGCGAGTTTGGCCTTATATGCATCAGCTCCGGATCATGTCTTTGGTCAAATGTTGGGTTTGCCCGGCTCCCATGTTTTGGTACCTTACGTTCCGCTATATCGGCTAAGGTAGCACTGGGAGAACTACTGCGATTGTGCCCTGGTTCATCCGGATGAGCACCTCAGTAGAGAAAGCCGAAAACTGACTGTCATGATATAGCGCGAGACTGGTCAACCAATCAATGACTCAGTGGAATCTTCGGGATTCCTCTGCATTAACGAAGGGCCGTTTCCCGTTCATGTACGTACGCGCCCCGTATTCGGACGAGCGCAGAAGTACTAGGGGCTATATAGTAGCCCCACTGTCAAACTCCTATGGCTAAGTGAAAGTGTTAAAGCAATATAGTCCGATTGCCTCGTTCGTTGCGCTACCACTTCCTTAATGGACCAAGACGTTGGATCAAGTGTGAATACGCGTTTTTTGCGAACACCCCCGCATTATATGCGTGGGGGCGGAAGCCGATGACTGCAAACTTTCAGGTTATATACATATATACATAAATGGCCGCACAGGAGGCATCATAATACTTTTAGGCAAAAGTATAAACACGGCCTTGATAACTCAATAAAACATTGTTTTTACAATGGGAGTACATGTCACTAGAACATAATATTCTTCGAGCACTGAGTCTCTATCGAACGAGCGCCTTCAAGAACTTCTTCAAAGTAGTGCTCGGCAACCACTCGGCCCACGGCCGGACCCTGTGTTGCAACAGTGGTGGCCTCCATCTCTGCCCAGTATGTCTTGACACGGGCAAAGGCCATCCGCGCACCCTCTATGCATGCCGACCTCTTCATAGCATCGATGTGCAGCATAGCACCAAGGAATTGTTGCACTAAACTAAAGTAACTATCCGGCCTTGGCCCTCTCGGCCACAAATGATCCACACAGACCTCATGGCAAATCCAGACAACCTATGGAGCTCGGCCCACTCGGCCATTCGCTCATTCAACAACAGCGGACACACTGGAGCATGGAACTGTGACCAGAACAGTTTTCCACTTCACGATCTTTTTGATCCTTGAAGTACTCGGCCGCATTAGCAGCACTTGCCGCCAAATCCACGTAGGCGTCCGCAGAACTCCATAGTTGATCAAGAGGAGCATACTTTGGATCCCTGAACTTAGCCTGCAACAAGAAGGGCTTCCCAGCCACGATATCCGCAGCTTGATGCAGCTCCTCCTTCGTCGCTCTGATTTTGGAGCGGGCTTCCTTGGCTGCTACCATGGCCTTCTCCAGGTCCGTCGCCCTCGCTCGACTTTCTTTTTCAAGAAACTAGTAACAGTCAGCGACATCTTTCAACTCAACGGCCATCTTGGCTATTCTTTCCTTGCTCTAGCAATGCGCGGCCTGTTCAGCCCTCAACTCTTCAACCGCCTTTAGAGCGGCTGCGTCGCTATTCCTTGCTTGTTCCTTGGCTCGGGCAAGCTCCGCCCAAAGGGTCTCCACGGTGACAGCTCCATCCGCAGTCACAACATATTAAAGATACTGGCATCATGCTCCTCTTACTATGTGTTGATCACCGAAAAAATCACTTACCCTATGCCTCGTCAAGCCGCTTGTTGACAAGCACGATGTCGGCATTTGCCACATCAAATTGTCGCTTTAGCTCGGCAAACCCATCAGTCCGGCTAGCCACCGGGACTTCAGCCACCTGCACATAAAGGCAGTCTGGTTATTACCTGGGACTATGATCCTCTGTTTGCCGCCATTCTCGATGACAACCAGAGTCTTAGGGGCTACTATCTGCATAGGGCACACCTAACGTGTGCAGTACTGTCAAAAACATACACTATTTCGCGTATCTCAAAGCCTTTCAGCAGACTCATAAAAGCTTCATGCAATCCGCTTTTAGCGGATGAAATCCTTTCAATTACCGTACCCATTAGCGTATGATGCACTTCTGAGATGGCCGCTTGCTCCAGAAGATCCTTCAGTGCGTCCGACCGCACACTGTACGGTTCCGGACTCTTTCTATTGATCTCTTTAGGAGCCAAATACTGAGGACTCCGGGTAGCCAAAGGATTACCCTCTGGCCTTGGCGGATCAGGAGAGACCCTCTGCGACGACACTTCAGGGTTGCCCGCCTCATGAGGCAGGGTGGCAGGGGGAGGCGTTTCGCTCTCCATCATCTTTGGAAGAAGATCCCCCGAAGACGAACTCTGTCGAGAAGGGATATGATCCGAACTACAAGATATAAGCTTCGGTTATTGTCTCCAAAAGTAAGGTAGGACACTTTCACTATTAAAATACCTTTTGATTACTTACAGCTCGGTAGAGGGCTGATCCCCGTGCGGACATTGTGCGGCAAAAATACCCTCCGAGGCAGGACCCTCTGGTGAAGATTTCTTCTCCCGTTTGGAAACCTTGGTTTCCGGATCTTCAGAGGTGATCCTCTTCCTTCCTCGGGGAGAGGGAATGTCAGATTCTTCTCCTTGGTTATCCTCCCTCGGGGATGCGCTCATTCCCCCGGTTGAGACGAGTAGCGAGTGAGGCCCGCTTTCGGCCTCTTTATTCCCCCCCTTCATCTTCCTTTGAGGGCACCCGATGAGGCACCGGCTCGAGCATTCTGTCCAGTACTGGATTGGCCAAGCCTTCGGGAAGGGGGGCCGAACCTGATCATCTTCGCCTTTGTTATCCAGTCCTGGTCAAAGAGCGACTTTTCAGAATAATGTCATGATAAATAAAAGGACAGCATGTTCGGCCATGGGATTACTTACTTGGGTATCAGGGCAGTTGCAGCTCAGACCCGCATCCTCGGTGGTGTCCGGACACTTTGTTTGGGGTCCGAAGAACAATTTGTACATCTCTTCGAGCGTCATGCCGAGGAAGTGCTGAATAGTTTGCGGTCCTTCCGGGTTGAATTCACACATACGGAGGGGTCGATGTTTGCAAGGCTGGACTCGACGAACTAGCATAACTTGCATTACCATAACCAGGCTGAAATCTCTCTCAAAGAGATCTCAGATGCGGCTCTGCAATATCGGCACATCCTTTGCTGGACCCCAGCTCAGCCCCCTGCTGATCCATGACGTCAGTTGTGGTGGGGGGCCCGAGCGAAAGGCAGGGGCGGCTACCCACTTGGCACTTCGGGGAGCTGTGATATAAAATCACTCCCGCTGCCACAAACTGGACACCTCTAGGAAGGAACCCTCTGGCCATGGAGCATCAGCGCTTTTGCTTATTACGGCACCTCCGCACTTTGCGTGTCGCCCCTCGATC